>NC_136065.1:272830824-273213238 GCF_964261635.1 Lissotriton helveticus | reverse complement strand
GACAGGGCAGACCAAACTACCAAGCCAATTCTTCACTGGAAAGGAAACAAGCTTCCGGGGACCGGTTTCTGGCATTACAGCCGTCTTCGGCCCGGCTTGCTTGAATCCTGATGGTGCAGTGAGCAAGGGACTCATGTCTGAGCATACCCTTCCACACTCATGGTGGCCAAAATAATTTCAAAAAGGGGGTGGTGATGGACAGAGTATCTGTGTTAATCAGAACACTCCTACCCAGTCAACAGATCAGGGCTTGATCCATCACCGTTTTTTAGCTCACTGCACTAACCCAGTTCAGAACCTGGCTATATGCAAATTAGTCTGTCCCTGGCCCAGTGCATCATGGGGACAGGGCAGACCAAACTACCAAGCCAATTCTTCACTGGAAAGGAAACAAGCTTCCGGGGACCGGTTTCTGGCATTACAGCCGTCTTCGGCCCGGCTTGCTTGAATCCTGATGGTGCAGTGAGCAAGGGACTCATGTCTGAGCATACCCTTCCACACTCATGGTGGCCAAAATAATTTCAAAAAGGGGGTGGTGATGGACAGAGTATCTGTGTTAATCAGAACACTCCTACCCAGTCAACAGATCAGGGCTTGATCCATCACCGTTTTTTAGCTCACTGCACCAACCCAGTTCAGAACCTGGCTATATGCAAATTAGTCTGTCCCTGGCCCAGTGCATCATGGGGACAGGGCAGACCAAACTACCAAGCCAATTCTTCACTGGAAAGGAAACAAGCTTCCGGGGACCGGTTTCTGGCATTACAGCCGTCTTCGGCCCGGCTTGCTTGAATCCTGATGGTGCAGTGAGCAAGGGACTCATGTCTGAGCATACCCTTCCACACTCATGGTGGCCAAAATAATTTCAAAAAGGGGGTGGTGATGGACAGAGTATCTGTGTTAATCAGAACACTCCTACCCAGTCAACAGATCAGGGCTTGATCCATCACCGTTTTTTAGCTCACTGCACCAACCCAGTTCAGAACCTGGCTATATGCAAATTAGTCTGTCCCTGGCCCAGTGCATCATGGGGACAGGGCAGACCAAACTACCAAGCCAATTCTTCACTGGAAAGGAAACAAGCTTCCGGGGACCGGTTTCTGGCATTACAGCCGTCTTCGGCCCGGCTTGCTTGAATCCTGATGGTGCAGTGAGCAAGGGACTCATGTCTGAGCATACCCTTCCACACTCATGGTGGCCAAAATAATTTCAAAAAGGGGGTGGTGATGGACAGAGTATCTGTGTTAATCAGAACACTCCTACCCAGTCAACAGATCAGGGCTTGATCCATCACCGTTTTTTAGCTCACTGCACCAACCCAGTTCAGAACCTGGCTATATGCAAATTAGTCTGTCCCTGGCCCAGTGCATCATGGGGACAGGGCAGACCAAACTACCAAGCCAATTCTTCACTGGAAAGGAAACAAGCTTCCGGGGACCGGTTTCTGGCATTACAGCCGTCTTCGGCCCGGCTTGCTTGAATCCTGATGGTGCAGTGAGCAAGGGACTCATGTCTGAGCATACCCTTCCACACTCATGGTGGCCAAAATAATTTCAAAAAGGGGGTGGTGATGGACAGAGTATCTGTGTTAATCAGAACACTCCTACCCAGTCAACAGATCAGGGCTTGATCCATCACCGTTTTTTAGCTCACTGCACCAACCCAGTTCAGAACCTGGCTATATGCAAATTAGTCTGTCCCTGGCCCAGTGCATCATGGGGACAGGGCAGACCAAACTACCAAGCCAATTCTTCACTGGAAAGGAAACAAGCTTCCGGGGACCGGTTTCTGGCATTACAGCCGTCTTCGGCCCGGCTTGCTTGAATCCTGATGGTGCAGTGAGCAAGGGACTCATGTCTGAGCATACCCTTCCACACTCGTGGTGGCCGAAATAATTTCAAAAAGGGGGTGGTGATGGACAGAGTATCTGTGTTAATCAGAACACTCCTACCCAGTCAATAGATCAGGGCTTGATCCATCACCGTTTTTTAGCTCACTGCACCAACCCAGTTCAGAACCTGGCTATATGCAAATTAGTCTGTCCCTGGCCCAGTGCATCATGGGGACAGGGCAGACCAAACTACCAAGCCAATTCTTCACTGGAAAGGAAACAAGCTTCCGGGGACCGGTTTCTGGCATTACAGCCGTCTTCGGCCCGGCTTGCTTGAATCCTGATGGTGCAGTGAGCAAGGGACTCATGTCTGAGCATACCCTTCCACACTCATGGTGGCCAAAATAATTTCAAAAAGGGGGTGGTGATGGACAGAGTATCTGTGTTAATCAGAACACTCCTACCCAGTCAACAGATCAGGGCTTGATCCATCACCGTTTTTTAGCTCACTGCACCAACCCAGTTCAGAACCTGGCTATATGCAAATTAGTCTGTCCCTGGCCCAGTGCATCATGGGGACAGGGCAGACCAAACTACCAAGCCAATTCTTCACTGGAAAGGAAACAAGCTTCCGGGGACCGGTTTCTGGCATTACAGCCGTCTTCGGCCCGGCTTGCTTGAATCCTGATGGTGCAGTGAGCAAGGGACTCATGTCTGAGCATACCCTTCCACACTCATGGTGGCCAAAATAATTTCAAAAAGGGGGTGGTGATGGACAGAGTATCTGTGTTAATCAGAACACTCCTACCCAGTCAACAGATCAGGGCTTGATCCATCACCGTTTTTTAGCTCACTGCACCAACCCAGTTCAGAACCTGGCTATATGCAAATTAGTCTGTCCCTGGCCCAGTGCATCATGGGGACAGGGCAGACCAAACTGCCAAGCCAATTCTTCACTGGAAAGGAAACAAGCTTCCGGGGACCGGTTTCTGGCATTACAGCCGTCTTCGGCCCGGCTTGCTTGAATCCTGATGGTGCAGTGAGCAAGGGACTCATGTCTGAGCATACCCTTCCACACTCATGGTGGCCAAAATAATTTCAAAAAGGGGGTGGTGATGGACAGAGTATCTGTGTTAATCAGAACACTCCTACCCAGTCAACAGATCAGGGCTTGATCCATCACCGTTTTTTAGCTCACTGCACCAACCCAGTTCAGAACCTGGCTATATGCAAATTAGTCTGTCCCTGGCCCAGTGCATCATGGGGACAGGGCAGACCAAACTACCAAGCCAATTCTTCACTGGAAAGGAAACAAGCTTCCGGGGACCGGTTTCTGGCATTACAGCCGTCTTCGGCCCGGCTTGCTTGAATCCTGATGGTGCAGTGAGCAAGGGACTCATGTCTGAGCATACCCTTCCACACTCATGGTGGCCAAAATAATTTCAAAAAGGGGGTGGTGATGGACAGAGTATCTGTGTTAATCAGAACACTCCTACCCAGTCAACAGATCAGGGCTTGATCCATCACCGTTTTTTAGCTCACTGCACCAACCCAGTTCAGAACCTGGCTATATGCAAATTAGTCTGTCCCTGGCCCAGTGCATCATGGGGACAGGGCAGACCAAACTACCAAGCCAATTCTTCACTGGAAAGGAAACAAGCTTCCGGGGACCGGTTTCTGGCATTACAGCCGTCTTCGGCCCGGCTTGCTTGAATCCTGATGGTGCAGTGAGCAAGGGACTCATGTCTGAGCATACCCTTCCACACTCATGGTGGCCAAAATCATTTCAAAAAGGGGGTGGTGATGGACAGAGTATCTGTGTTAATCAGAACACTCCTACCCAGTCAACAGATCAGGGCTTGATCCATCACCGTTTTTTAGCTCACTGCACCAACCCAGTTCAGAACCTGGCTATATGCAAATTAGTCTGTCCCTGGCCCAGTGCATCATGGGGACAGGGCAGACCAAACTACCAAGCCAATTCTTCACTGGAAAGGAAACAAGCTTCCGGGGACCGGTTTCTGGCATTAAAGCCGTCTTCGGCCCGGCTTGCTTGAATCCTGATGGTGCAGTGAGCAAGGGACTCATGTCTGAGCATACCCTTCCACACTCATGGTGGCCAAAATAATTTCAAAAAGGGGGTGGTGATGGACAGAGTATCTGTGTTAATCAGAACACTCCTACCCAGTCAACAGATCAGGGCTTGATCCATCACCGTTTTTTAGCTCACTGCACCAACCCAGTTCAGAACCTGGCTATATGCAAATTAGTCTGTCCCTGGCCCAGTGCATCATGGGGACAGGGCAGACCAAACTACCAAGCCAATTCTTCACTGGAAAGGAAACGAGCTTCCGGGGACCGGTTTCTGGCATTACAGCCGTCTTCGGCCCGGCTTGCTTGAATCCTGATGGTGCAGTGAGCAAGGGACTCATGTCTGAGCATACCCTTCCACACTCATGGTGGCCAAAATAATTTCAAAAAGGGGGTGGTGATGGACAGAGTATCTGTGTTAATCAGAACACTCCTACCCAGTCAACAGATCAGGGCTTGATCCATCACCGTTTTTTAGCTCACTGCACCAACCCAGTTCAGAACCTGGCTATATGCAAATTAGTCTGTCCCTGGCCCAGTGCATCATGGGGACAGGGCAGACCAAACTACCAAGCCAATTCTTCACTGGAAAGGAAACAAGCTTCCGGGGACCGGTTTCTGGCATTACAGCCGTCTTCGGCCCGGCTTGCTTGAATCCTGATGGTGCAGTGAGCAAGGGACTCATGTCTGAGCATACCCTTCCACACTCATGGTGGCCAAAATAATTTCAAAAAGGGGGTGGTGATGGACAGAGTATCTGTGTTAATCAGAACACTCCTACCCAGTCAACAGATCAGGGCTTGATCCATCACCGTTTTTTAGCTCACTGCACCAACCCAGTTCAGAACCTGGCTATATGCAAATTAGTCTGTCCCTGGCCCAGTGCATCATGGGGACAGGGCAGACCAAACTACCAAGCCAATTCTTCACTGGAAAGGAAACAAGCTTCCGGGGACCGGTTTCTGGCATTACAGCCGTCTTCGGCCCGGCTTGCTTGAATCCTGATGGTGCAGTGAGCAAGGGACTCATGTCTGAGCATACCCTTCCACACTCATGGTGGCCAAAATAATTTCAAAAAGGGGGTGGTGATGGACAGAGTATCTGTGTTAATCAGAACACTCCTACCCAGTCAACAGATCAGGGCTTGATCCATCACTGTTTTTTAGCTCACTGCACCAACCCAGTTCAGAACCTGGCTATATGCAAATTAGTCTGTCCCTGGCCCAGTGCATCATGGGGACAGGGCAGACCAAACTACCAAGCCAATTCTTCACTGGAAAGGAAACAAGCTTCCGGGGACCGGTTTCTGGCATTACAGCCGTCTTCGGCCCGGCTTGCTTGAATCCTGATGGTGCAGTGAGCAAGGGACTCATGTCTGAGCATACCCTTCCACACTCATGGTGGCCGAAATAATTTCAAAAAGGGGGTGGTGATGGACAGAGTATCTGTGTTAATCAGAACACTCCTACCCAGTCAACAGATCAGGGCTTGATCCATCACCGTTTTTTAGCTCACTGCACCAACCCAGTTCAGAACCTGGCTATATGCAAATTAGTCTGTCCCTGGCCCAGTGCATCATGGGGACAGGGCAGACCAAACTACCAAGCCAATTCTTCACTGGAAAGGAAACAAGCTTCCGGGGACCGGTTTCTGGCATTACAGCCGTCTTCGGCCCGGCTTGCTTGAATCCTGATGGTGCAGTGAGCAAGGGACTCATGTCTGAGCATACCCTTCCACACTCATGGTGGCCAAAATAATTTCAAAAAGGGGGTGGTGATGGACAGAGTATCTGTGTTAATCAGAACACTCCTACCCAGTCAACAGATCAGGGCTTGATCCATCACCGTTTTTTAGCTCACTGCACCAACCCAGTTCAGAACCTGGCTATATGCAAATTAGTCTGTCCCTGGCCCAGTGCATCATGGGGACAGGGCAGACCAAACTACCAAGCCAATTCTTCACTGGAAAGGAAACAAGCTTCCGGGGACCGGTTTCTGGCATTACAGCCGTCTTCGGCCCGGCTTGCTTGAATCCTGATGGTGCAGTGAGCAAGGGACTCATGTCTGAGCATACCCTTCCACACTCATGGTGGCCGTAATAATTTCAAAAAGGGGGTGGTGATGGACAGAGTATCTGTGTTAATCAGAACACTCCTACCCAGTCAACAGATCAGGGCTTGATCCATCACCGTTTTTTAGCTCACTGCACCAACCCAGTTCAGAACCTGGCTATATGCAAATTAGTCTGTCCCTGGCCCAGTGCATCATGGGGACAGGGCAGACCAAACTACCAAGCCAATTCTTCACTGGAAAGGAAACAAGCTTCCGGGGACCGGTTTCTGGCATTACAGCCGTCTTCGGCCCGGCTTGCTTGAATCCTGATGGTGCAGTGAGCAAGGGACTCATGTCTGAGCATACCCTTCCACACTCATGGTGGCCAAAATAATTTCAAAAAGGGGGTGGTGATGGACAGAGTATCTGTGTTAATCAGAACACTCCTACCCAGTCAACAGATCAGGGCTTGATCCATCACCGTTTTTTAGCTCACTGCACCAACCCAGTTCAGAACCTGGCTATATGCAAATTAGTCTGTCCCTGGCCCAGTGCATCATGGGGACAGGGCAGACCAAACTCCCAAGCCAATTCTTCACTGGAAAGGAAACAAGCTTCCGGGGACCGGTTTCTGGCATTACAGCCGTCTTCGGCCCGGCTTGCTTGAATCCTGATGGTGCAGTGAGCAAGGGACTCATGTCTGAGCATACCCTTCCACACTCATGGTGGCCAAAATAATTTCAAAAAGGGGGTGGTGATGGACAGAGTATCTGTGTTAATCAGAACACTCCTACCCAGTCAACAGATCAGGGCTTGATCCATCACCGTTTTTTAGCTCACTGCACCAACCCAGTTCAGAACCTGGCTATATGCAAATTAGTCTCTCCCTGGCCCAGTGCATCATGGGGACAGGGCAGACCAAACTACCAAGCCAATTCTTCACTGGAAAGGAAACAGGCTTCCGGGGACCGGTTTCTGGCATTACAGCCGTCTTTGGCCCGGCTTGCTTGAATCCTGATGGTGCAGTGAGCAAGGGACTCATGTCTGAGCATACCCTTCCACACTCATGGTGGCCAAAATAATTTCAAAAAGGGGGTGGTGATGGACAGAGTATCTGTGTTAATCAGAACACTCCTACCCAGTCAACAGATCAGGGCTTGATCCATCACCGTTTTTTAGCTCACTGCACCAACCCAGTTCAGAACCTGGCTATATGCAAATTAGTCTGTCCCTGGCCCAGTGCATCATGGGGACAGGGCAGACCAAACTCCCAAGCCAATTCTTCACTGGAAAGGAAACAAGCTTCCGGGGACCGGTTTCTGGCATTACAGCCGTCTTCGGCCCGGCTTGCTTGAATCCTGATGGTGCAGTGAGCAAGGGACTCATGTCTGAGCATACCCTTCCACACTCATGGTGGCCAAAATATTTTCAAAAAGGGGGTGGTGATGGACAGAGTATCTGTGTTAATCAGAACACTCCTACCCAGTCAACAGATCAGGGCTTGATCCATCACCGTTTTTTAGCTCACTGCACCAACCCAGTTCAGAACCTGGCTATATGCAAATTAGTCTGTCCCTGGCCCAGTGCATCATGGGGACAGGGCAGACCAAACTACCAAGCCAATTCTTCACTGGAAAGGAAACAAGCTTCCGGGGACCGGTTTCTGGCATTACAGCCGTCTTCGGCCCGGCTTGCTTGAATCCTGATGGTGCAGTGAGCAAGGGACTCATGTCTGAGCATACCCTTCCACACTCATGGTGGCCAAAATAATTTCAAAAAGGGGGTGGTGATGGACAGAGTATCTGTGTTAATCAGAACACTCCTACCCAGTCAACAGATCAGGGCTTGATCCATCACCGTTTTTTAGCTCACTGCACCAACCCAGTTCAGAACCTGGCTATATGCAAATTAGTCTGTCCCTGGCCCAGTGCATCATGGGGACAGGGCAGACCAAACTACCAAGCCAATTCTTCACTGGAAAGGAAACAAGCTTCCGGGGACCGGTTTCTGGCATTACAGCCGTCTTCGGCCCGGCTTGCTTGAATCCTGATGGTGCAGTGAGCAAGGGACTCATGTCTGAGCATACCCTTCCACACTCATGGTGGCCAAAATAATTTCAAAAAGGGGGTGGTGATGGACAGAGTATCTGTGTTAATCAGAACACTCCTACCCAGTCAACAGATCAGGGCTTGATCCATCACCGTTTTTTAGCTCACTGCACCAACCCAGTTCAGAACCTGGCTATATGCAAATTAGTCTGTCCCTGGCCCAGTGCATCATGGGGATAGGGCAGACCAAACTACCAAGCCAATTCTTCACTGGAAAGGAAACAAGCTTCCGGGGACCGGTTTCTGGCATTACAGCCGTCTTCGGCCCGGCTTGCTTGAATCCTGATGGTGCAGTGAGCAAGGGACTCATGTCTGAGCATACCCTTCCACACTCATGGTGGCCAAAATAATTTCAAAAAGGGGGTGGTGATGGACAGAGTATCTGTGTTAATCAGAACACTACTACCCAGTCAACAGATCAGGGCTTGATCCATCACCGTTTTTTAGCTCACTGCACCAACCCAGTTCAGAACCTGGCTATATGCAAATTAGTCTGTCCCTGGCCCAGTGCATCATGGGGACAGGGCAGACCAAACTACCAAGCCAATTCTTCACTGGAAAGGAAACAAGCTTCCGGGGACCGGTTTCTGGCATTACAGCCGTCTTCGGCCCGGCTTGCTTGAATCCTGATGGTGCAGTGAGCAAGGGACTCATGTCTGAGCATACCCTTCCACACTCATGGTGGCCAAAATAATTTCAAAAAGGGGGTGGTGATGGACAGAGTATCTGTGTTAATCAGAACACTCCTACCCAGTCAACAGATCAGGGCTTGATCCATCACCGTTTTTTAGCTCACTGCACCAACCCAGTTCAGAACCTGGCTATATGCAAATTAGTCTGTCCCTGGCCCAGTGCATCATGGGGACAGGGCAGACCAAACTACCAAGCCAATTCTTCACTGGAAAGGAAACAAGCTTCCGGGGACCGGTTTCTGGCATTACAGCCGTCTTCGGCCCGGCTTGCTTGAATCCTGATGGTGCAGTGAGCAAGGGACTCATGTCTGAGCATACCCTTCCACACTCATGGTGGCCAAAATAATTTCAAAAAGGGGGTGGTGATGGACAGAGTATCTGTGTTAATCAGAACACTCCTACCCAGTCAACAGATCAGGGCTTGATCCATCACCGTTTTTTAGCTCACTGCACCAACCCAGTTCAGAACCTGGCTATATGCAAATTAGTCTGTCCCTGGCCCAGTGCATCATGGGGACAGGGCAGACCAAACTACCAAGCCAATTCTTCACTGGAAAGGAAACAAGCTTCCGGGGACCGGTTTCTGGCATTACAGCCGTCTTCGGCCCGGCTTGCTTGAATCCTGATGGTGCAGTGAGCAAGGGACTCATGTCTGAGCATACCCTTCCACACTCATGGTGGCCAAAATAATTTCAAAAAGGGGGTGGTGATGGACAGAGTATCTGTGTTAATCAGAACACTCCTACCCAGTCAACAGATCAGGGCTTGATCCATCACCGTTTTTTAGCTCACTGCACCAACCCAGTTCAGAACCTGGCTATATGCAAATTAGTCTGTCCCTGGCCCAGTGCATCATGGGGACAGGGCAGACCAAACTACCAAGCCAATTCTTCACTGGAAAGGAAACAAGCTTCCGGGGACCGGTTTCTGGCATTACAGCCGTCTTCGGCCCGGCTTGCTTGAATCCTGATGGTGCAGTGAGCAAGGGACTCATGTCTGAGCATACCCTTCCACACTCATGGTGGCCAAAATAATTTCAAAAAGGGGGTGGTGATGGACAGAGTATCTGTGTTAATCAGAACACTCCTACCCAGTCAACAGATCAGGGCTTGATCCATCACCGTTTTTTAGCTCACTGCACCAACCCAGTTCAGAACCTGGCTATATGCAAATTAGTCTGTCCCTGGCCCAGTGCATCATGGGGACAGGGCAGACCAAACTACCAAGCCAATTCTTCACTGGAAAGGAAACAAGCTTCCGGGGACCGGTTTCTGGCATTACAGCCGTCTTCGGCCCGGCTTGCTTGAATCCTGATGGTGCAGTGAGCAAGGGACTCATGTCTGAGCATACCCTTCCACACTCATGGTGGCCAAAATAATTTCAAAAAGGGGGTGGTGATGGACAGAGTATCTGTGTTAATCAGAACACTCCTACCCAGTCAACAGATCAGGGCTTGATCCATCACCGTTTTTTAGCTCACTGCACCAACCCAGTTCAGAACCTGGCTATATGCAAATTAGTCTGTCCCTGGCCCAGTGCATCATGGGGACAGGGCAGACCAAACTACCAAGCCAATTCTTCACTGGAAAGGAAACAAGCTTCCGGGGACCGGTTTCTGGCATTACAGCCGTCTTCGGCCCGGCTTGCTTGAATCCTGATGGTGCAGTGAGCAAGGGACTCATGTCTGAGCATACCCTTCCACACTCATGGTGGCCAAAATAATTTCAAAAAGGGGGTGGTGATGGACAGAGTATCTGTGTTAATCAGAACACTCCTACCCAGTCAACAGATCAGGGCTTGATCCATCACCGTTTTTTAGCTCACTGCACCAACCCAGTTCAGAACCTGGCTATATGCAAATTAGTCTGTCCCTGGCCCAGTGCATCATGGGGACAGGGCAGACCAAACTACCAAGCCAATTCTTCACTGGAAAGGAAACAAGCTTCCGGGGACCGGTTTCTGGCATTACAGCCGTCTTCGGCCCGGCTTGCTTGAATCCTGATGGTGCAGTGAGCAAGGGACTCATGTCTGAGCATACCCTTCCACACTCATGGTGGCCAAAATAATTTCAAAAAGGGGGTGGTGATGGACAGAGTATCTGTGTTAATCAGAACACTCCTACCCAGTCAACAGATCAGGGCTTGATCCATCACCGTTTTTTAGCTCACTGCACCAACCCAGTTCAGAACCTGGCTATATGCAAATTAGTCTGTCCCTGGCCCAGTGCATCATGGGGACAGGGCAGACCAAACTACCAAGCCAATTCTTCACTGGAAAGGAAACAAGCTTCCGGGGACCGGTTTCTGGCATTACAGCCGTCTTCGGCCCGGCTTGCTTGAATCCTGATGGTGCAGTGAGCAAGGGACTCATGTCTGAGCATACCCTTCCACACTCATGGTGGCCAAAATCATTTCAAAAAGGGGGTGGTGATGGACAGAGTATCTGTGTTAATCAGAACACTCCTACCCAGTCAACAGATCAGGGCTTGATCCATCACCGTTTTTTAGCTCACTGCACCAACCCAGTTCAGAACCTGGCTATATGCAAATTAGTCTGTCCCTGGCCCAGTGCATCATGGGGACAGGGCAGACCAAACTACCAAGCCAATTCTTCACTGGAAAGGAAACAAGCTTCCGGGGACCGGTTTCTGGCATTACAGCCGTCTTCGGCCCGGCTTGCTTGAATCCTGATGGTGCAGTGAGCAAGGGACTCATGTCTGAGCATACCCTTCCACACTCATGGTGGCCAAAATAATTTCAAAAAGGGGGTGGTGATGGACAGAGTATCTGTGTTAATCAGAACACTCCTACCCAGTCAACAGATCAGGGCTTGATCCATCACCGTTTTTTAGCTCACTGCACCAACCCAGTTCAGAACCTGGCTATATGCAAATTAGTCTGTCCCTGGCCCAGTGCATCATGGGGACAGGGCAGACCAAACTACCAAGCCAATTCTTCACTGGAAAGGAAACAAGCTTCCGGGGACCGGTTTCTGGCATTACAGCCGTCTTCGGCCCGGCTTGCTTGAATCCTGATGGTGCAGTGAGCAAGGGACTCATGTCTGAGCATACCCTTCCACACTCATGGTGGCCGAAATAATTTCAAAAAGGGGGTGGTGATGGACAGAGTATCTGTGTTAATCAGAACACTCCTACCCAGTCAATAGATCAGGGCTTGATCCATCACCGTTTTTCAGCTCACTGCACCAACCCAGTTCAGAACCTGGCTATATGCAAATTAGTCTGTCCCTGGCCCAGTGCATCATGGGGACAGGGCAGACCAAACTACCAAGCCAATTCTTCACTGGAAAGGAAACAAGCTTCCGGGGACCGGTTTCTGGCATTACAGCCGTCTTCGGCCCGGCTTGCTTGAATCCTGATGGTGCAGTGAGCAAGGGACTCATGTCTGAGCATACCCTTCCACACTCATGGTGGCCAAAATAATTTCAAAAAGGGGGTGGTGATGGACAGAGTATCTGTGTTAATCAGAACACTCCTACCCAGTCAACAGATCAGGGCTTGATCCATCACCGTTTTTTAGCTCACTGCACCAACCCAGTTCAGAACCTGGCTATATGCAAATTAGTCTGTCCCTGGCCCAGTGCATCATGGGGACAGGGCAGACCAAACTACCAAGCCAATTCTTCACTGGAAAGGAAACAAGCTTCCGGGGACCGGTTTCTGGCATTACAACCGTCTTCGGCCCGGCTTGCTTGAATCCTGATGGTGCAGTGAGCAAGGGACTCATGTCTGAGCATACCCTTCCACACTCATGGTGGCCAAAATCATTTCAAAAAGGGGGTGGTGATGGACAGAGTATCTGTGTTAATCAGAACACTCCTACCCAGTCAACAGATCAGGGCTTGATCCATCACCGTTTTTTAGCTCACTGCACCAACCCAGTTCAGAACCTGGCTATATGCAAATTAGTCTGTCCCTGGCCCAGTGCATCATGGGGACAGGGCAGACCAAACTACCAAGCCAATTCTTCACTGGAAAGGAAACAAGCTTCCGGGGACCGGTTTCTGGCATTACAGCCGTCTTCGGCCCGGCTTGCTTGAATCCTGATGGTGCAGTGAGCAAGGGACTCATGTCTGAGCATACCCTTCCACACTCATGGTGGCCAAAATAATTTCAAAAAGGGGGTGGTGATGGACAGAGTATCTGTGTTAATCAGAACACTCCTACCCAGTCAACAGATCAGGGCTTGATCCATCACCGTTTTTTAGCTCACTGCACCAACCCAGTTCAGAACCTGGCTATATGCAAATTAGTCTGTCCCTGGCCCAGTGCATCATGGGGACAGGGCAGACCAAACTACCAAGCCAATTCTTCACTGGAAAGGAAACAAGCTTCCGGGGACCGGTTTCTGGCATTACAGCCGTCTTCGGCCCGGCTTGCTTGAATCCTGATGGTGCAGTGAGCAAGGGACTCATGTCTGAGCATACCCTTCCACACTCATGGTGGCCAAAATAATTTCAAAAAGGGGGTGGTGATGGACAGAGTATCTGTGTTAATCAGAACACTCCTACCCAGTCAACAGATCAGGGCTTGATCCATCACCGTTTTTTAGCTCACTGCACCAACCCAGTTCAGAACCTGGCTATATGCAAATTAGTCTGTCCCTGGCCCAGTGCATCATGGGGACAGGGCAGACCAAACTACCAAGCCAATTCTTCACTGGAAAGGAAACAAGCTTCCGGGGACCGGTTTCTGGCATTACAGCCGTCTTCGGCCCGGCTTGCTTGAATCCTGATGGTGCAGTGAGCAAGGGACTCATGTCTGAGCATACCCTTCCACACTCATGGTGGCCAAAATAATTTCAAAAAGGGGGTGGTGATGGACAGAGTATCTGTGTTAATCAGAACACTCCTACCCAGTCAACAGATCAGGGCTTGATCCATCACCGTTTTTTAGCTCACTGCACCAACCCAGTTCAGAACCTGGCTATATGCAAATTAGTCTGTCCCTGGCCCAGTGCATCATGGGGACAGGGCAGACCAAACTACCAAGCCAATTCTTCACTGGAAAGGAAACAAGCTTCCGGGGACCGGTTTCTGGCATTACAGCCGTCTTCGGCCCGGCTTGCTTGAATCCTGATGGTGCAGTGAGCAAGGGACTCATGTCTGAGCATACCCTTCCACACTCATGGTGGCCAAAATCATTTCAAAAAGGGGGTGGTGATGGACAGAGTATCTGTGTTAATCAGAACACTCCTACCCAGTCAACAGATCAGGGCTTGATCCATCACCGTTTTTTAGCTCACTGCACCAACCCAGTTCAGAACCTGGCTATATGCAAATTAGTCTGTCCCTGGCCCAGTGCATCATGGGGACAGGGCAGACCAAACTACCAAGCCAATTCTTCACTGGAAAGGAAACAAGCTTCCGGGGACCGGTTTCTGGCATTACAGCCGTCTTCGGCCCGGCTTGCTTGAATCCTGATGGTGCAGTGAGCAAGGGACTCATGTCTGAGCATACCCTTCCACACTCATGGTGGCCAAAATAATTTCAAAAAGGGGGTGGTGATGGACAGAGTATCTGTGTTAATCAGAACACTCCTACCCAGTCAACAGATCAGGGCTTGATCCATCACCGTTTTTTAGCTCACTGCACCAACCCAGTTCAGAACCTGGCTATATGCAAATTAGTCTGTCCCTGGCCCAGTGCATCATGGGGACAGGGCAGACCAAACTACCAAGCCAATTCTTCACTGGAAAGGAAACAAGCTTCCGGGGACCGGTTTCTGGCATTACAGCCGTCTTCGGCCCGGCTTGCTTGAATCCTGATGGTGCAGTGAGCAAGGGACTCATGTCTGAGCATACCCTTCCACACTCATGGTGGCCGAAATAATTTCAAAAAGGGGGTGGTGATGGACAGAGTATCTGTGTTAATCAGAACACTCCTACCCAGTCAATAGATCAGGGCTTGATCCATCACCGTTTTTCAGCTCACTGCACCAACCCAGTTCAGAACCTGGCTATATGCAAATTAGTCTGTCCCTGGCCCAGTGCATCATGGGGACAGGGCAGACCAAACTACCAAGCCAATTCTTCACTGGAAAGGAAACAAGCTTCCGGGGACCGGTTTCTGGCATTACAGCCGTCTTCGGCCCGGCTTGCTTGAATCCTGATGGTGCAGTGAGCAAGGGACTCATGTCTGAGCATACCCTTCCACACTCATGGTGGCCAAAATAATTTCAAAAAGGGGGTGGTGATGGACAGAGTATCTGTGTTAATCAGAACACTCCTACCCAGTCAACAGATCAGGGCTTGATCCATCACCGTTTTTTAGCTCACTGCACCAACCCAGTTCAGAACCTGGCTATATGCAAATTAGTCTGTCCCTGGCCCAGTGCATCATGGGGACAGGGCAGACCAAACTACCAAGCCAATTCTTCACTGGAAAGGAAACAAGCTTCCGGGGACCGGTTTCTGGCATTACAACCGTCTTCGGCCCGGCTTGCTTGAATCCTGATGGTGCAGTGAGCAAGGGACTCATGTCTGAGCATACCCTTCCACACTCATGGTGGCCAAAATCATTTCAAAAAGGGGGTGGTGATGGACAGAGTATCTGTGTTAATCAGAACACTCCTACCCAGTCAACAGATCAGGGCTTGATCCATCACCGTTTTTTAGCTCACTGCACCAACCCAGTTCAGAACCTGGCTATATGCAAATTAGTCTGTCCCTGGCCCAGTGCATCATGGGGACAGGGCAGACCAAACTGCCAAGCCAATTCTTCACTGGAAAGGAAACAAGCTTCCGGGGACCGGTTTCTGGCATTACAGCCGTCTTCGGCCCGGCTTGCTTGAATCCTGATGGTGCAGTGAGCAAGGGACTCATGTCTGAGCATACCCTTCCACACTCATGGTGGCCAAAATAATTTCAAAAAGGGGGTGGTGATGGACAGAGTATCTGTGTTAATCAGAACACTCCTACCCAGTCAACAGATCAGGGCTTGATCCATCACCGTTTTTTAGCTCACTGCACCAACCCAGTTCAGAACCTGGCTATATGCAAATTAGTCTGTCCCTGGCCCAGTGCATCATGGGGACAGGGCAGACCAAACTACCAAGCCAATTCTTCACTGGAAAGGAAACAAGCTTCCGGGGACCGGTTTCTGGCATTACAGCCGTCTTCGGCCCGGCTTGCTTGAATCCTGATGGTGCAGTGAGCAAGGGACTCATGTCTGAGCATACCCTTCCACACTCATGGTGGCCAAAATAATTTCAAAAAGGGGGTGGTGATGGACAGAGTATCTGTGTTAATCAGAACACTCCTACCCAGTCAACAGATCAGGGCTTGATCCATCACCGTTTTTTAGCTCACTGCACCAACCCAGTTCAGAACCTGGCTATATGCAAATTAGTCTGTCCCTGGCCCAGTGCATCATGGGGACAGGGCAGACCAAACTACCAAGCCAATTCTTCACTGGAAAGGAAACAAGCTTCCGGGGACCGGTTTCTGGCATTACAGCCGTCTTCGGCCCGGCTTGCTTGAATCCTGATGGTGCAGTGAGCAAGGGACTCATGTCTGAGCATACCCTTCCACACTCATGGTGGCCAAAATAATTTCAAAAAGGGGGTGGTGATGGACAGAATATCTGTGTTAATCAGAACACTCCTACCCAGTCAACAGATCAGGGCTTGATCCATCACCGTTTTTTAGCTCACTGCACCAACCCAGTTCAGAACCTGGCTATATACAAATTAGTCTGTCCCTGGCCCAGTGCATCATGGGGACAGGGCAGACCAAACTACCAAGCCAATTCTTCACTGGAAAGGAAACAAGCTTCCGGGGACCTGTTTCTGGCATTACAGCCGTCTTCGGCCCGGCTTGCTTGAATCCTGATGGTGCAGTGAGCAAGGGACTCATGTCTGAGCATACCCTTCCACACTCATGGTGGCCAAAATAATTTCAAAAAGGGGGTGGTGATGGACAGAGTATCTGTGTTAATCAGAACACTCCTACCCAGTCAACAGATCAGGGCTTGATCCATCACCGTTTTTTAGCTCACTGCACCAACCCAGTTCAGAACCTGGCTATATGCAAATTAGTCTGTCCCTGGCCCAGTGCATCATGGGGACAGGGCAGACCAAACTACCAAGCCAATTCTTCACTGGAAAGGAAACAAGCTTCCGGGGACCGGTTTCTGGCATTACAGCCGTCTTCGGCCCGGCTTGCTTGAATCCTGATGGTGCAGTGAGCAAGGGACTCATGTCTGAGCATACCCTTCCACACTCATGGTGGCCAAAATAATTTCAAAAAGGGGGTGGTGATGGACAGAGTATCTGTGTTAATCAGAACACTCCTACCCAGTCAACAGATCAGGGCTTGATCCATCACCGTTTTTTAGCTCACTGCACCAACCCAGTTCAGAACCTGGCTATATGCAAATTAGTCTGTCCCTGGCCCAGTGCATCATGGGGACAGGGCAGACCAAACTACCAAGCCAATTCTTCACTGGAAAGGAAACAAGCTTCCGGGGACCGGTTTCTGGCATTACAGCCGTCTTCGGCCCGGCTTGCTTGAATCCTGATGGTGCAGTGAGCAAGGGACTCATGTCTGAGCATACCCTTCCACACTCATGGTGGCCAAAATAATTTCAAAAAGGGGGTGGTGATGGACAGAGTATCTGTGTTAATCAGAACACTCCTACCCAGTCAACAGATCAGGGCTTGATCCATCACCGTTTTTTAGCTCACTGCACCAACCCAGTTCAGAACCTGGCTATATGCAAATTAGTCTGTCCCTGGCCCAGTGCATCATGGGGACAGGGCAGACCAAACTACCAAGCCAATTCTTCACTGGAAAGGAAACAAGCTTCCGGGGACCGGTTTCTGGCATTACAGCCGTCTTCGGCCCGGCTTGCTTGAATCCTGATAGTGCAGTGAGCAAGGGACTCATGTCT
Organism: Lissotriton helveticus; assembly: GCF_964261635.1. Classification (NCBI taxonomy): domain Eukaryota; kingdom Metazoa; phylum Chordata; class Amphibia; order Caudata; family Salamandridae; genus Lissotriton; species Lissotriton helveticus. Next base: position 273,195,555 of record NC_136065.1, on the reverse strand, counting down.
GAGCATACCCTTCCACACTCATGGTTGCCAAAATAATTTCAAAAAGGGGGTGGTGATGGACAGAGTATCTGTGTTAATCAGAACACTCCTACGCAGTCAACAGATCAGGGCTTGATCCATCACCGTTTTTTAGCTCACTGCACCAACCCAGTTCAGAACCTGGCTATATGCAAATTAGTCTGTCCCTGGCCCAGTGCATCATGGGGACAGGGCAGACCAAACTACCAAGCCAATTCTTCACTGGAAAGGAAACAAGCTTCCGGGGACCGGTTTCTGGCATTACAGCCGTCTTCGGCCCGGCTTGCTTGAATCCTGATGGTGCAGTGAGCAAGGGACTCATGTCTGAGCATACCCTTCCACACTCATGGTGGCCGAAATAATTTCAAAAAGGGGGTGGTGATGGACAGAGTATCTGTGTTAATCAGAACACTCCTACCCAGTCAACAGATCAGGGCTTGATCCATCACCGTTTTTTAGCTCACTGCACCAACCCAGTTCAGAACCTGGCTATATGCAAATTAGTCTGTCCCTGGCCCAGTGCATCATGGGGACAGGGCAGACCAAACTACCAAGCCAATTCTTCACTGGAAAGGAAACAAGCTTCCGGGGACCGGTTTCTGGCATTACAGCCGTCTTCGGCCCGGCTTGCTTGAATCCTGATGGTGCAGTGAGCAAGGGACTCATGTCTGAGCATACCCTTCCACACTCATGGTGGCCAAAATAATTTCAAAAAGGGGGTGGTGATGGACAGAGTATCTGTGTTAATCAGAACACTCCTACCCAGTCAACAGATCAGGGCTTGATCCATCACCGTTTTTTAGCTCACTGCACCAACCCAGTTCAGAACCTGGCTATATGCAAATTAGTCTGTCCCTGGCCCAGTGCATCATGGGGACAGGGCAGACCAAACTCCCAAGCCAATTCTTCACTGGAAAGGAAACAAGCTTCCGGGGACCGGTTTCTGGCATTACAGCCGTCTTCGGCCCGGCTTGCTTGAATCCTGATGGTGCAGTGAGCAAGGGACTCATGTCTGAGCATACCCTTCCACACTCATGGTGGCCAAAATAATTTCAAAAAGGGGGTGGTGATGGACAGAGTATCTGTGTTAATCAGAACACTCCTACCCAGTCAACAGATCAGGGCTTGATCCATCACCGTTTTTTAGCTCACTGCACCAACCCAGTTCAGAACCTGGCTATATGCAAATTAGTCTGTCCCTGGCCCAGTGCATCATGGGGACAGGGCAGACCAAACTACCAAGCCAATTCTTCACTGGAAAGGAAACAGGCTTCCGGGGAACGGTTTCTGGCATTACAGCCGTCTTTGGCCCGGCTTGCTTGAATCCTGATGGTGCAGTGAGCAAGGGACTCATGTCTGAGCATACCCTTCCACACTCATGGTGGCCAAAATAATTTCAAAAAGGGGGTGGTGATGGACAGAGTATCTGTGTTAATCAGAACACTCCTACCCAGTCAACAGATCAGGGCTTGATCCATCACCGTTTTTTAGCTCACTGCACCAACCCAGTTCAGAACCTGGCTATATGCAAATTAGTCTGTCCCTGGCCCAGTGCATCATGGGGACAGGGCAGACCAAACTCCCAAGCCAATTCTTCACTGGAAAGGAAACAAGCTTCCGGGGACCGGTTTCTGGCATTACAGCCGTCTTCGGCCCGGCTTGCTTGAATCCTGATGGTGCAGTGAGCAAGGGACTCATGTCTGAGCATACCCTTCCACACTCATGGTGGCCAAAATAATTTCAAAAAGGGGGTGGTGATGGACAGAGTATCTGTGTTAATCAGAACACTCCTACCCAGTCAACAGATCAGGGCTTGATCCATCACCGTTTTTTAGCTCACTGCACCAACCCAGTTCAGAACCTGGCTATATGCAAATTAGTCTGTCCCTGGCCCAGTGCATCATGGGGACAGGGCAGACCAAACTACCAAGCCAATTCTTCACTGGAAAGGAAACAAGCTTCCGGGGACCGGTTTCTGGCATTACAGCCGTCTTCGGCCCGGCTTGCTTGAATCCTGATGGTGCAGTGAGCAAGGGACTCATGTCTGAGCATACCCTTCCACACTCATGGTGGCCAAAATAATTTCAAAAAGGGGGTGGTGATGGACAGAGTATCTGTGTTAATCAGAACACTCCTACCCAGTCAACAGATCAGGGCTTGATCCATCACCGTTTTTTAGCTCACTGCACCAACCCAGTTCAGAACCTGGCTATATGCAAATTAGTCTGTCCCTGGCCCAGTGCATCATGGGGACAGGGCAGACCAAACTACCAAGCCAATTCTTCACTGGAAAGGAAACAAGCTTCCGGGGACCGGTTTCTGGCATTACAGCCGTCTTCGGGCCGGCTTGCTTGAATCCTGATGGTGCAGTGAGCAAGGGACTCATGTCTGAGCATACCCTTCCACACTCATGGTGGCCAAAATAATTTCAAAAAGGGGGTGGTGATGGACAGAGTATCTGTGTTAATCAGAACACTCCTACCCAGTCAACAGATCAGGGCTTGATCCATCACCGTTTTTTAGCTCACTGCACCAACCCAGTTCAGAACCTGGCTATATGCAAATTAGTCTGTCCCTGGCCCAGTGCATCATGGGGATAGGGCAGACCAAACTACCAAGCCAATTCTTCACTGGAAAGGAAACAAGCTTCCGGGGACCGGTTTCTGGCATTACAGCCGTCTTCGGCCCGGCTTGCTTGAATCCTGATGGTGCAGTGAGCAAGGGACTCATGTCTGAGCATACCCTTCCACACTCATGGTGGCCAAAATAATTTCAAAAAGGGGGTGGTGATGGACAGAGTATCTGTGTTAATCAGAACACTACTACCCAGTCAACAGATCAGGGCTTGATCCATCACCGTTTTTTAGCTCACTGCACCAACCCAGTTCAGAACCTGGCTATATGCAAATTAGTCTGTCCCTGGCCCAGTGCATCATGGGGACAGGGCAGACCAAACTACCAAGCCAATTCTTCACTGGAAAGGAAACAAGCTTCCGGGGACCGGTTTCTGGCATTACAGCCGTCTTCGGCCCGGCTTGCTTGAATCCTGATGGTGCAGTGAGCAAGGGACTCATGTCTGAGCATACCCTTCCACACTCATGGTGGCCAAAATAATTTCAAAAAGGGGGTGGTGATGGACAGAGTATCTGTGTTAATCAGAACACTCCTACCCAGTCAACAGATCAGGGCTTGATCCATCACCGTTTTTTAGCTCACTGCACCAACCCAGTTCAGAACCTGGCTATATGCAAATTAGTCTGTCCCTGGCCCAGTGCATCATGGGGACAGGGCAGACCAAACTACCAAGCCAATTCTTCACTGGAAAGGAAACAAGCTTCCGGGGACCGGTTTCTGGCATTACAGCCGTCTTCGGCCCGGCTTGCTTGAATCCTGATGGTGCAGTGAGCAAGGGACTCATGTCTGAGCATACCCTTCCACACTCATGGTGGCCAAAATAATTTCAAAAAGGGGGTGGTGATGGACAGAGTATCTGTGTTAATCAGAACACTCCTACCCAGTCAACAGATCAGGGCTTGATCCATCACCGTTTTTTAGCTCACTGCACCAACCCAGTTCAGAACCTGGCTATATGCAAATTAGTCTGTCCCTGGCCCAGTGCATCATGGGGACAGGGCAGACCAAACTACCAAGCCAATTCTTCACTGGAAAGGAAACAAGCTTCCGGGGACCGGTTTCTGGCATTACAGCCGTCTTCGGCCCGGCTTGCTTGAATCCTGATGGTGCAGTAAGCAAGGGACTCATGTCTGAGCATACCCTTCCACACTCATGGTGGCCAAAATAATTTCAAAAAGGGGGTGGTGATGGACAGAGTATCTGTGTTAATCAGAACACTCCTACCCAGTCAACAGATCAGGGCTTGATCCATCACCATTTTTTAGCTCACTGCACCAACCCAGTTCAGAACCTGGCTATATGCAAATTAGTCTGTCCCTGGCCCAGTGCATCATGGGGACAGGGCAGACCAAACTACCAAGCCAATTCTTCACTGGAAAGGAAACAAGCTTCCGGGGACCGGTTTCTGGCATTACAGCCGTCTTCGGCCCGGCTTGCTTGAATCCTGATGGTGCAGTGAGCAAGGGACTCATGTCTGAGCATACCCTTCCACACTCATGGTGGCCAAAATAATTTCAAAAAGGGGGTGGTGATGGACAGAGTATCTGTGTTAATCAGAACACTCCTACCCAGTCAACAGATCAGGGCTTGATCCATCACCGTTTTTTAGCTCACTGCACCAACCCAGTTCAGAACCTGGCTATATGCAAATTAGTCTGTCCCTGGCCCAGTGCATCATGGGGACAGGCCAGACCAAACTACCAAGCCAATTCTTCACTGGAAAGGAAACAAGCTTCCGGGGACCGGTTTCTGGCATTACAGCCGTCTTCGGCCCGGCTTGCTTGAATCCTGATGGTGCAGTGAGCAAGGGACTCATGTCTGAGCATACCCTTCCACACTCATGGTGGCCAAAATAATTTCAAAAAGGGGGTGGTGATGGACAGAGTATCTGTGTTAATCAGAACACTCCTACCCAGTCAACAGATCAGGGCTTGATCCATCACCGTTTTTTAGCTCACTGCACCAACCCAGTTCAGAACCTGGCTATATGCAAATTAGTCTGTCCCTGGCCCAGTGCATAATGGGGACAGGGCAGACCAAACTACCAAGCCAATTCTTCACTGGAAAGGAAACAAGCTTCCGGGGACCGGTTTCTGGCATTACAGCCGTCTTCGGCCCGGCTTGCTTGAATCCTGATGGTGCAGTGAGCAAGGGACTCATGTCTGAGCATACCCTTCCACACTCATGGTGGCCAAAATAATTTCAAAAAGGGGGTGGTGATGGACAGAGTATCTGTGTTAATCAGAACACTCCTACCCAGTCAACAGATCAGGGCTTGATCCATCACCGTTTTTTAGCTCACTGCACCAACCCAGTTCAGAACCTGGCTATATGCAAATTAGTCTGTCCCTGGCCCAGTGCATCATGGGGACAGGGCAGACCAAACTACCAAGCCAATTCTTCACTGGAAAGGAAACAAGCTTCCGGGGACCGGTTTCTGGCATTACAGCCGTCTTCGGCCCGGCTTGCTTGAATCCTGATGGTGCAGTGAGCAAGGGACTCATGTCTGAGCATACCCTTCCACACTCATGGTGGCCAAAATAATTTCAAAAAGGGGGTGGTGATGGACAGAGTATCTGTGTTAATCAGAACACTCCTACCCAGTCAACAGATCAGGGCTTGATCCATCACCGTTTTTTAGCTCACTGCACCAACCCAGTTCAGAACCTGGCTATATGCAAATTAGTCTGTCCCTGGCCCAGTGCATCATGGGGACAGGGCAGACCAAACTACCAAGCCAATTCTTCACTGGAAAGGAAACAAGCTTCCGGGGACCGGTTTCTGGCATTACAGCCGTCTTCGGCCCGGCTTGCTTGAATCCTGATGGTGCAGTGAGCAAGGGACTCATGTCTGAGCATACCCTTCCACACTCATGGTGGCCAAAATAATTTCAAAAAGGGGGTGGTGATGGACAGAGTATCTGTGTTAATCAGAACACTCCTACCCAGTCAACAGATCAGGGCTTGATCCATCACCGTTTTTTAGCTCACTGCACCAACCCAGTTCAGAACCTGGCTATATGCAAATTAGTCTGTCCCTGGCCCAGTGCATCATGGGGACAGGGCAGACCAAACTACCAAGCCAATTCTTCACTGGAAAGGAAACAAGCTTCCGGGGACCGGTTTCTGGCATTACAGCCGTCTTCGGCCCGGCTTGCTTGAATCCTGATGGTGCAGTGAGCAAGGGACTCATGTCTGAGCATACCCTTCCACACTCATGGTGGCCAAAATAATTTCAAAAAGGGGGTGGTGATGGACAGAGTATCTGTGTTAATCAGAACACTCCTACCCAGTCAACAGATCAGGGCTTGATCCATCACCGTTTTTTAGCTCACTGCACCAACCCAGTTCAGAACCTGGCTATATGCAAATTAGTCTGTCCCTGGCCCAGTGCATCATGGGGACAGGGCAGACCAAACTACCAAGCCAATTCTTCACTGGAAAGGAAACAAGCTTCCGGGGACCGCTTTCTGGCATTACAGCCGTCTTCGGCCCGGCTTGCTTGAATCCTGATGGTGCAGTGAGCAAGGGACTCATGTCTGAGCATACCCTTCCACACTCATGGTGGCCAAAATAATTTCAAAAAGGGGGTGGTGATGGACAGAGTATCTGTGTTAATCAGAACACTCCTACCCAGTCAACAGATCAGGGCTTGATCCATCACCGTTTTTTAGCTCACTGCACCAACCCAGTTCAGAACCTGGCTATATGCAAATTAGTCTGTCCCTGGCCCAGTGCATCATGGGGACAGGGCAGACCAAACTACCAAGCCAATTCTTCACTGGAAAGGAAACAAGCTTCCGGGGACCGGTTTCTGGCATTACAGCCGTCTTCGGCCCGGCTTGCTTGAATCCTGATGGTGCAGTGAGCAAGGGACTCATGTCTGAGCATACCCTTCCACACTCATGGTGGCCAAAATAATTTCAAAAAGGGGGTGGTGATGGACAGAGTATCTGTGTTAATCAGAACACTCCTACCCAGTCAACAGATCAGGGCTTGATCCATCACCGTTTTTTAGCTCACTGCACCAACCCAGTTCAGAACCTGGCTATATGCAAATTAGTCTGTCCCTGGCCCAGTGCATCATGGGGACAGGGCAGACCAAACTACCAAGCCAATTCTTCACTGGAAAGGAAACAAGCTTCCGGGGACCGGTTTCTGGCATTACAGCCGTCTTCGGCCCGGCTTGCTTGAATCCTGATGGTGCAGTGAGCAAGGGACTCATGTCTGAGCATACCCTTCCACACTCATGGTGGCCAAAATAATTTCAAAAAGGGGGTGGTGATGGACAGAGTATCTGTGTTAATCAGAACACTCCTACCCAGTCAACAGATCAGGGCTTGATCCATCACCGTTTTTTAGCTCACTGCACCAACCCAGTTCAGAACCTGGCTATATGCAAATTAGTCTGTCCCTGGCCCAGTGCATCATGGGGACAGGGCAGACCAAACTACCAAGCCAATTCTTCACTGGAAAGGAAACAAGCTTCCGGGGACCGGTTTCTGGCATTACAGCCGTCTTCGGCCCGGCTTGCTTGAATCCTGATGGTGCAGTGAGCAAGGGACTCATGTCTGAGCATACCCTTCCACACTCATGGTGGCCAAAATAATTTCAAAAAGGGGGTGGTGATGGACAGAGTATCTGTGTTAATCAGAACACTCCTACCCAGTCAACAGATCAGGGCTTGATCCATCACCGCTTTTTAGCTCACTGCACCAACCCAGTTCAGAACCTGGCTATATGCAAATTAGTCTGTCCCTGGCCCAGTGCATCATGGGGACAGGGCAGACCAAACTACCAAGCCAATTCTTCACTGGAAAGGAAACAAGCTTCCGGGGACCGGTTTCTGGCATTACAGCCGTCTTCGGCCCGGCTTGCTTGAATCCTGATGGTGCAGTGAGCAAGGGACTCATGTCTGAGCATACCCTTCCACACTCATGGTGGCCAAAATAATTTCAAAAAGGGGGTGGTGATGGACAGAGTATCTGTGTTAATCAGAACACTCCTACCCAGTCAACAGATCAGGGCTTGATCCATCACCGTTTTTTAGCTCACTGCACCAACCCAGTTCAGAACCTGGCTATATGCAAATTAGTCTGTCCCTGGCCCAGTGCATCATGGGGACAGGGCAGACCAAACTACCAAGCCAATTCTTCACTGGAAAGGAAACAAGCTTCCGGGGACCGGTTTCTGGCATTACAGCCGTCTTCGGCCCGGCTTGCTTGAATCCTGATGGTGCAGTGAGCAAGGGACTCATGTCTGAGCATACCCTTCCACAATCATGGTGGCCAAAATAATTTCAAAAAGGGGGTGGTGATGGACAGAGTATCTGTGTTAATCAGAACACTCCTACCCAGTCAACAGATCAGGGCTTGATCCATCACCGTTTTTTAGCTCACTGCACCAACCCAGTTCAGAACCTGGCTATATGCAAATTAGTCTGTCCCTGACCCAGTGCATCATGGGGACAGGGCAGACCAAACTACCAAGCCAATTCTTCACTGGAAAGGAAACAAGCTTCCGGGGACCGGTTTCTGGCATTACAGCCGTCTTCGGCCCGGCTTGCTTGAATCCTGATGGTGCAGTGAGCAAGGGATTCATGTCTGAGCATACCCTTCCACACTCATGGTGGCCAAAATAATTTCAAAAAGGGGGTGGTGATGGACAGAGTATCTGTGTTAATCAGAACACTCCTACCCAGTCAACAGATCAGGGCTTGATCCATCACCGTTTTTTAGCTCACTGCACCAACCCAGTTCAGAACCTGGCTATATGCAAATTAGTCTGTCCCTGGCCCAGTGCATCATGGGGACAGGGCAGACCAAACTACCAAGCCAATTCTTCACTGGAAAGGAAACAAGCTTCCGGGGACCGGTTTCTGGCATTACAGCCGTCTTCGGCCCGGCTTGCTTGAATCCTGATGGTGCAGTGAGCAAGGGACTCATGTCTGAGCATACCCTTCCACACTCATGGTGGCCAAAATAATTTCAAAAAGGGGGTGGTGATGGACAGAGTATCTGTGTTAATCAGAACACTCCTACCCAGTCAACAGATCAGGGCTTGATCCATCACCGTTTTTTAGCTCACTGCACCAACCCAGTTCAGAACCTGGCTATATGCAAATTAGTCTGTCCCTGGCCCAGTGCATCATGGGGACAGGGCAGACCAAACTACCAAGCCAATTCTTCACTGGAAAGGAAACAAGCTTCCGGGGACCGGTTTCTGGCATTACAGCCGTCTTCGGCCCGGCTTGCTTGAATCCTGATGGTGCAGTGAGCAAGGGACTCATGTCTGGCATACCCTTCCACACTCATGGTGGCCAAAATAATTTCAAAAAGGGGGTGGTGATGGACAGAGTATCTGTGTTAATCAGAACACTCCTACCCAGTCAACAGATCAGGGCTTGATCCATCACCGTTTTTTAGCTTACTGCACCAACCCAGTTCAGAACCTGGCTATATGCAAATTAGTCTGTCCCTGGCCCAGTGCATCATGGGGACAGGGCAGACCAAACTACCAAGCCAATTCTTCACTGGAAAGGAAACAAGCTTCCGGGGACCGGTTTCTGGCATTACAGCCGTCTTCGGCCCGGCTTGCTTGAATCCTGATGGTGCAGTGAGCAAGGGACTCATGTCTGAGCATACCCTTCCACACTCATGGTGGCCAAAATAATTTCAAAAAGGGGGTGGTGATGGACAGAGTATCTGTGTTAATCAGAACACTCCTACCCAGTCAACAGATCAGGGCTTGATCCATCACCGTTTTTTAGCTCACTGCACCAACCCAGTTCAGAACCTGGCTATATGCAAATTAGTCTGTCCCTGGCCCAGTGCATCATGGGGACAGGGCAGACCAAACTACCAAGCCAATTCTTCACTGGAAAGGAAACAAGCTTCCGGGGACCGGTTTCTGGCATTACAGCCGTCTTCGGCCCGGCTTGCTTGAATCCTGATGGTGCAGTGAGCAAGGGACTCATGTCTGAGCATACCCTTCCACACTCATGGTGGCCAAAATAATTTCAAAAAGGGGGTGGTGATGGACAGAGTATCTGTGTTAATCAGAACACTCCTACCCAGTCAACAGATCAGGGCTTGACCCATCACCGTTTTTTAGCTCACTGCACCAACCCAGTTCAGAACCTGGCTATATGCAAATTAGTCTGTCCCTGGCCCAGTGCATCATGGGGACAGGGCAGACCAAACTACCAAGCCAATTCTTCACTGGAAAGGAAACAAGCTTCCGGGGACCGGTTTCTGGCATTACAGCCGTCTTCGGCCCGGCTTGCTTGAATCCTGATGGTGCAGTGAGCAAGGGACTCATGTCTGAGCATACCCTTCCACACTCATGGTGGCGAAAATAATTTCAAAAAGGGGGTGGTGATGGACAGAGTATCTGTGTTAATCAGAACACTCCTACCCAGTCAACAGATCAGGGCTTGATCCATCACCGTTTTTTAGCTCACTGCACCAACCCAGTTCAGAACCTGGCTATATGCAAATTAGTCTGTCCCTGGCCCAGTGCATCATGGGGACAGGGCAGACCAAACTACCAAGCCAATTCTTCACTGGAAAGGAAACAAGCTTCCGGGGACCGGTTTCTGGCATTACAGCCGTCTTCGGCCCGGCTTGCTTGAATCCTGATGGTGCAGTGAGCAAGGGACTCATGTCTGAGCATACCCTTCCACACTCATGGTGGCCAAAATAATTTCAAAAAGGGGGTGGTGATGGACAGAGTATCTGTGTTAATCAGAACACTCCTACCCAGTCAACAGATCAGGGCTTGATCCATCACCGTTTTTAGCTCACTGCACCAACCCAGTTCAGAACCTGGCTATATGCAAATTAATCTGTCCCTGGCCCAGTGCATCATGGGGACAGGGCAGACCAAACTACCAAGCCAATTCTTCACTGGAAAGGAAACAAGCTTCCGGGGACCGGTTTCTGGCATTACAGCCGTCTTCGGCCCGGCTTGCTTGAATCCTGATGGTGCAGTGAGCAAGGGACTCATGTCTGAGCATACCCTTCCACACTCATGGTGGCCAAAATAATTTCAAAAAGGGGGTGGTGATGGACAGAGTATCTGTGTTAATCAGAACACTCCTACCCAGTCAACAGATCAGGGCTTGATCCATCACCGTTTTTTAGCTCACTGCACCAACCCAGTTCAGAACCTGGCTATATGCAAATTAGTCTGTCCCTGGCCCAGTGCATCATGGGGACAGGGCAGACCAAACTACCAAGCCAATTCTTCACTGGAAAGGAAACAAGCTTCCGGGGACCGGTTTCTGGCATTACAGCCGTCTTCGGCCCGGCTTGCTTGAATCCTGATGGTGCAGTGAGCAAGGGACTCATGTCTGAGCATACCCTTCCACACTCATGGTGGCCAAAATAATTTCAAAAAGGGGGTGGTGATGGACAGAGTATCTGTGTTAATCAGAACACTCCTACCCAGTCAACAGATCAGGGCTTGATCCATCACCGTTTTTTAGCTCACTGCACCAACCCAGTTCAGAACCTGGCTATATACAAATTAGTCTGTCCCTGGCCCAGTGCATCATGGGGACAGGGCAGACCAAACTACCAAGCCAATTCTTCACTGGAAAGGAAACAAGCTTCCGGGGACCGGTTTCTGGCATTACAGCCGTCTTCGGCCCGGCTTGCTTGAATCCTGATGGTGCAGTGAGCAAGGGACTCATGTCTGAGCATACCCTTCCACACTCATGGTGGCCAAAATAATTTCAAAAAGGGGGTGGTGATGGACAGAGTATCTGTGTTAATCAGAACACTCCTACCCAGTCAACAGATCAGGGCTTGATCCATCACCGTTTTTTAGCTCACTGCACCAACCCAGTTCAGAACCTGGCTATATGCAAATTAGTCTGTCCCTGGCCCAGTGCATCATGGGGACAGGGCAGACCAAACTACCAAGCCAATTCTTCACTGGAAAGGAAACAAGCTTCCGGGGACCGGTTTCTGGCATTACAGCCGTCTTCGGCCCGGCTTGCTTGAATCCTGATGGTGCAGTGAGCAAGGGACTCATGTCTGAGCATACCCTTCCACACTCATGGTGGCCAAAATAATTTCAAAAAGGGGGTGGTGATGGACAGAGTATCTGTGTTAATCAGAACACTCCTACCCAGTCAACAGATCAGGGCTTGATCCATCACCGTTTTTTAGCTCACTGCACCAACCCAGTTCAGAACCTGGCTATATGCAAATTAGTCTGTCCCTGGCCCAGTGCATCATGGGGACAGGGCAGACCAAACTACCAAGCCAATTCTTCACTGGAAAGGAAACAAGCTTCCGGGGACCGGTTTCTGGCATTACAGCCGTCTTCGGCCCGGCTTGCTTGAATCCTGATGGTGCAGTGAGCAAGGGACTCATGTCTGAGCATACCCTTCCACACTCATGGTGGCCAAAATAATTTCAAAAAGGGGGTGGTGATGGACAGAGTATCTGTGTTAATCAGAACACTCCTACCCAGTCAACAGATCAGGGCTTGATCCATCACCGTTTTTTAGCTCACTGCACCAACCCAGTTCAGAACCTGGCTATATGCAAATTAGTCTGTCCCTGGCCCAGTGCATCATGGGGACAGGGCAGACCAAACTACCAAGCCAATTCTTCACTGGAAAGGAAACAAGCTTCCGGGGACCGGTTTCTGGCATTACAGCCGTCTTCGGCCCGGCTTGCTTGAATCCTGATGGTGCAGTGAGCAAGGGACTCATGTCTGAGCATACCCTTCCACACTCATGGTGGCCAAAATAATTTCAAAAAGGGGGTGGTGATGGACAGAGTATCTGTGTTAATCAGAACACTCCTACCCAGTCAACAGATCAGGGCTTGATCCATCACCGTTTTTTAGCTCACTGCACCAACCCAGTTCAGAACCTGGCTATATACAAATTAGTCTGTCCCTGGCCCAGTGCATCATGGGGACAGGGCAGACCAAACTACCAAGCCAATTCTTCACTGGAAAGGAAACAAGCTTCCGGGGACCGGTTTCTGGCATTACAGCCGTCTTCGGCCCGGCTTGCTTGAATCCTGATGGTGCAGTGAGCAAGGGACTCATGTCTGAGCATACCCTTCCACACTCATGGTGGCCAAAATAATTTCAAAAAGGGGGTGGTGATGGACAGAGTATCTGTGTTAATCAGAACACTCCTACCCAGTCAACAGATCAGGGCTTGATCCATCACCGTTTTTTATCTCACTGCACCAACCCAGTTCAGAACCTGGCTATATGCAAATTAGTCTGTCCCTGGCCCAGTGCATCATGGGGACAGGGCAGACCAAACTACCAAGCCAATTCTTCACTGGAAAGGAAACAAGCTTCCGGGGACCGGTTTCTGGCATTACAGCCGTCTTCGGCCCGGCTTGCTTGAATCCTGATGGTGCAGTGAGCAAGGGACTCATGTCTGAGCATACCCTTCCACACTCATGGTGGCCAAAATAATTTCAAAAAGGGGGTGGTGATGGACAGAGTATCTGTGTTAATCAGAACACTCCTACCCAGTCAACAGATCAGGGCTTGATCCATCACCGTTTTTTAGCTCACTGCACCAACCCAGTTCAGAACCTGGCTATATGCAAATTAGTCTGTCCCTGGCCCAGTGCATCATGGGGACAGGGCAGACCAAACTACCAAGCCAATTCTTCACTGGAAAGGAAACAAGCTTCCGGGAACCGGTTTCTGGCATTACAGCCGTCTTCGGCCCGGCTTGCTTGAATCCTGATGGTGCAGTGAGCAAGGGACTCATGTCTGAGCATACCCTTCCACACTCTTGGTGGCCAAAATAATTTCAAAAAGGGGGTGGTGATGGACAGAGTATCTGTGTTAATCAGAACACTCCTACCCAGTCAACAGATCAGGGCTTGATCCATCACCGTTTTTTAGCTCACTGCACCAACCCAGTTCAGAACCTGGCTATATGCAAATTAGTCTGTCCCTGGCCCTGTGCATCATGGGGACAGGGCAGACCAAACTACCAAGCCAATTCTTCACTGGAAAGGAAACAAGCTTCCGGGGACCGGTTTCTGGCATTACAGCCGTCTTCGGCCCGGCTTGCTTGAATCCTGATGGTGCAGTGAGCAAGGGACTCATGTCTGAGCATACCCTTCCACACTCATGGTGGCCAAAATAATTTCAAAAAGGGGGTGGTGATGGACAGAGTATCTGTGTTAATCAGAACACTCCTACCCAGTCAACAGATCAGGGCTTGATCCATCACCGTTTTTTAGCTCACTGCACCAACCCAGTTCAGAACCTGGCTATATGCAAATTAGTCTGTCCCTGGCCCAGTGCATCATGGGGACAGGGCAGACCAAACTACCAAGCCAATTCTTCACTGGAAAGGAAACAAGCTTCCGGGGACCGGTTTCTGGCATTACAGCCGTCTTCGGCCCGGCTTGCTTGAATCCTGATGGCGCAGTGAGCAAGGGACTCATGTCTGAGCATACCCTTCCACACTCATGGTGGCCAAAATAATTTCAAAAAGGGGGTGGTGATGGACAGAGTATCTGTGTTAATCAGAACACTCCTACCCAGTCAACAGATCAGGGCTTGATCCATCACCGTTTTTTAGCTCACTGCACCAACCCAGTTCAGAACCTGGCTATATGCAAATAAGTCTGTCCCTGGCCCCGTGCATCATGGGGACAGGGCAGACCAAACTACCAAGCCAATTCTTCACTGGAAAGGAAACAAGCTTCCGGGGACCGGTTTCTGGCATTACAGCCGTCTTCGGCCCGGCTTGCTTGAATCCTGATGGTGCAGTGAGCAAGGGACTCATGTCTGAGCATACCCTTCCACACTCATGGTGGCCAAAATAATTTCAAAAAGGGGGTGGTGATGGACAGAGTATCTGTGTTAATCAGAACACTCCTACCCAGTCAACAGATCAGGGCTTGATCCATCACTGTTTTTTAGCTCACTGCACCAACCCAGTTCAGAACCTGGCTATATGCAAATTAGTCTGTCCCTGGCCCAGTGCATCATGGGGACAGGGCAGACCAAACTACCAAGCCAATTCTTCACTGGAAAGGAAACAAGCTTCCGGGGACCGGTTTCTGGCATTACAGCCGTCTTCGGCCCGGCTTGCTTGAATCCTGATGGTGCAGTGAGCAAGGGACTCATGTCTGAGCATACCCTTCCACACTCATGGTGGCCAAAATAATTTCAAAAAGGGGGTGGTGATGGACAGAGTATCTGTGTTAATCAGAACACTCCTACCCAGTCAACAGATCAGGGCTTGATCCATCACCGTTTTTTAGCTCACTGCACCAACCCAGTTCAGAACCTGGCTATATGCAAATTAGTCTGTCCCTGGCCCAGTGCATCATGGGGACAGGGCAGACCAAACTACCAAGCCAATTCTTCACTGGAAAGGAAACAAGTTTCCGGGGACCGGTTTCTGGCATTACAGCCGTCTTCGGCCCGGCTTGCTTGAATCCTGATGGTGCAGTGAGCAAGGGACTCATGTCTGAGCATACCCTTCCACACTCATGGTGGCCAAAATAATTTCAAAAAGGGGGTGGTGATGGACAGAGTATCTGTGTTAATCAGAACACTCCTACCCAGTCAACAGATCAGGGCTTGATCCATCACCGTTTTTTAGCTCACTGCACCAACCCAGTTCAGAACCTGGCTATATGCAAATTAGTCTGTCCCTGGCCCAGTGCATCATGGGGACAGGGCAGACCAAACTACCAAGCCAATTCTTCACTGGAAAGGAAACAAGTTTCCGGGGACCGGTTTCTGGCATTACAGCCGTCTTCGGCCCGGCTTGCTTGAATCCTGATGGTGCAGTGAGCAAGGGACTCATGTCTGAGCATACCCTTCCACACTCATGGTGGCCAAAATAATTTCAAAAAGGGGGTGGTGATGGACAGAGTATCTGTGTTAATCAGAACACTCCTACCCAGTCAACAGATCAGGGCTTGATCCATCACCGTTTTTTAGCTCACTGCACCAACCCAGTTCAGAACCTGGCTATATGCAAATTAGTCTGTCCCTGGCCCAGTGCATCATGGGGACAGGGCAGACCAAACTACCAAGCCAATTCTTCACTGGAAAGGAAACAAGCTTCCGGGGACCGGTTTCTGGCATTACAGCCGTCTTCGGCCCGGCTTGCTTGAATCCTGATGGTGCAGTGAGCAAGGGACTCATGTCTGAGCATACCCTTCCACACTCATGGTGGCCAAAATAATTTCAAAAAGGGGGTGGTGATGGACAGAGTATCTGTGTTAATCAGAACACTCCTACCCAGTCAACAGATCAGGGCTTGATCCATCACCGTTTTTTAGCTCACTGCACCAACCCAGTTCAGAACCTGGCTATATGCAAATTAGTCTGTCCCTGGCCCAGTGCATCATGGGGACAGGGCAGACCAAACTACCAAGCCAATTCTTCACTGGAAAGGAAACAAGCTTCCGGGGACCGGTTTCTGGCATTACAGCCGTCTTCGGCCCGGCTTGCTTGAATCCTGATGGTGCAGTGAGCAAGGGACTCATGTCTGAGCATACCCTTCCACACTCATGGTGGCCAAAATAATTTCAAAAAGGGGGTGGTGATGGACAGAGTATCTGTGTTAATCAGAACACTCCTACCCAGTCAACAGATCAGGGCTTGATCCATCACCGTTTTTTAGCTCACTGCACCAACCCAGTTCAGAACCTGGCTATATGCAAATTAGTCTGTCCCTGGCCCAGTGCATCATGGGGACAGGGCAGACCAAACTACCAAGCCAATTCTTCACTGGAAAGGAAACAAGCTTCCGGGGACCGGTTTCTGGCATTACAGCCGTCTTCGGCCCGGCTTGCCACGGCCAGAAGGGAGCCAGGCCCGACAAGCACCAGAACACCAGACAACTGAAGACCAACCAGAAGGACCAGGCAACAAGAAACACATCCCACAACTGGACAGGAAAGAAATGGCAGGGGGACAGCCAGAGGCAAGAACCCAGTGAAGCACAATACCCCACCAGGGACAAGGCCAACAACACGGCCCCACCCAAGGAAAGCCAAGGGGTGGACACCACCAGATCCTGGACCGAACTATACCGGACCAGGATACAAGGGCAGCCACCACGCAAGCCAGAGTAGAGGCACAGCATGGTGAACAGACAAGGAAGACCTGGCACAACCCAGGCCGACACCACCGCCCCACTGGAAAGCAGACCTGGGCAGAGAAGGTTGTCCACTCAACCTTTAAAAAAGGTCAAGCAGAGACAGAATACTGGGAAAAGCCAGGCGAGCAATCAAAACCCCTTGCAAGGCAAAGACTTAAACCCTCAATCGTCAGAGAGAGAGACCAGGAAATAAACGAGAGGGCCGCACAAGACCGCCTAGCCCACGACCCAGACTAGGAGACCGAAGCACAACCAACAACGCCACGAAGTCTGCACCACAGCCCCAAAAAGCTGGAACAAAAAGAAAGCACAACCGCCATGCGGTACTTACCCCTGAGGCCGGAAGACCCCAAAATCCAGCTGCGCCCCACACATCCTTGTGGCAGGGACCCAGCCGCTATCTGCACTGCCAAAAAGCCAACTCCACTGATCCCAGGAATGGGGCCCAAACACTGGCAAGGCTGACCTCAGATCCAAGAACCATGGACAACAGCCATCTACAGGAAGCCGCCAGGACACCACAGCCACCATCAAAGACCAGACAGGCCAACACATGCTGCTGCAGCACATCTTCCAACCGGGCCGGCCATCAGGAAGACGCTCACCTGCAACCTAAAAACACTTCGTGGATCTGGGGCACCATCCGCACAGGGCTGGCCAGTGACCTCTGTGCCTCCCGGCAAGCCCAGCAGGCTGGAAGGCACCCGAAAACACCCCTCTGAGATTGCCGGCTGTTGGACAAGGAAGGGGAGAGGAGTTGGCCTAACGGCTAGGGCGCTCGACCTCGGACCTGGGGAACTTGGTTCGAGTCTCGGTAACGACGCCAAAACCTCCTGTGATTCTGGGCAAATCACTTAATCTCCCCGTGCCTACAAAAATGAACGTGTGTCCTCATGTAACGTAACTGGTGCTATGTAAAGCGCTCTGATACCTGATTCGGTTCGGGTCTAGTTCGCGCTATATAAAACTCTGCAAAAAAAAAAAAAGACCACCACTGCCGACCAGAAGGAGCAGCATCCAGCAACATCCTTGTCCCATTCTGTCAGTAGACAGAAAAAAGAACACGCAGCATGATTGGTAAGTACTGGTTAAGAACTACCAGTAGGAGGGGGTGGGGTATGGTCCCAGCATTCCTCTGTTCTATTTTTCTGTCTAGGAGATGGTTATCTTCATATGTAATGAATGGGACGAGGATTGGAGGGGCCTGGGGGTAACGATTTGTTTGTCCACAACGGACACATATGGACTAAAAAGAATGAGTCTGATTGACCAGGCTATTTGCACTTGTACTTTTGTTATATATAAACAAATATCCATTTTCACAAGTAGAAGCCCACGTTTTGAATGCCAAAAAGTTTGTATTTAAAGTCTTGAAAATGTGGGTTAAAATAAATCTACTTCCAAGTGCAATTAGTGGGTGGCGAGTGGATGCCCTTTGCGTTTATGCACACTTCTGTATTAAG
Organism: Lissotriton helveticus; assembly: GCF_964261635.1. NCBI lineage: Eukaryota > Metazoa > Chordata > Amphibia > Caudata > Salamandridae > Lissotriton > Lissotriton helveticus. Next base: position 273,177,313 of record NC_136065.1, on the reverse strand, counting down.
CCCTTGCAAAGTTTTTATTATGCAGATAAAAGCTCAAGAAATTCGCATATTTTGTGAATTCGCAATTTCTTTCCATTTCGCGGTTGGGCCATTTTTTGAAGTTTTCGCCTACAGCGGACTTGTTAAATCAAATAATTGCCCCAACTGTCAGGACTGCATTTTTGACCCGAGTCCTGTTGAGAAGGCGGCCAGAGAGCAGCTTGTTATTACCCAAAGGTTTGTGGGTGTCCAAAAACACGCCTGGCATTCCAGCCCTGCATCGGTCTCTCATGGGGGCATATTTACAAGGGCTTTATCTCCGCTTTGTTTGGCTTACAAAGCCAAAAAAGCGGAGATAAAACCAGCACCCTATTTACAAGAGGGTGCTAACATGCATAATTGCATGTTAGCACCCTTTTTCCCAACGCCTCACTTCGCATCTCCAATGAGATGCAAAGTGGGCGTTACTGGGCATACCCAAGATGGACTACCTTGCAAATATTGCGGATGTTTACATCGCAATATTTACAAGGCAGCCCACATGATTTTAGCACACATTAGATTTTGACGAAAACCTGATTTAGCTATCCCTAACATAGGGGGTGGATTATGCTGATATGGGTCGTATCAGCAAGGTTATCGCCCTTTTGCAGGGAACATCGCTAGAAAACCAGCAATGTTCCCTGCAAAAGGGCGATAACCTCGCAATCTCTGGACTTTTTATCGCCCTGGAGTAATGCCTTGTTAATAACGCACTACCAGGGCAATAAATACCAGAGACAGCCTGCGATAATATAATTATCGCTAAGCACGGCTATCGCTGACCGTTGTTAATATGCCCCATGGATGGTCAGAATTTCTATAGTGCTCAACTCATCCCTTGTAGTTTAACCATGCCAGCAGCTTTTCTCCTTATGGAAAGGGACTCATGACGTTACTCGTTTATGGGGCCCATTACAAAATGAATCCCCAAAAAAACATATTTACTGATTCCCACTAGCCTCAGTTATTGTGTGCAAGAAAGACTGCAGTGAACTGGTAGGACTCTCGCTGCTGGTTTATCTTGAAGGAGCATGTTTACCTCTCACTGTCATAATGAATCTTTAAGCCCAAAGAATTAGTAAACTTTCCTTCCATCTGCTGATATCAGTTTTTCAGCTGGGCAGTTTAAATTAACGAAGATGAAATGCAAGGATTATAGAATACCTTTGCCTCAAAAGCAACGCTTTTGGAATGTTTGATTACTGTATTTTTAGGTTCAGTTTTGGTTACACGCATTTGTTGACAACATCCAAACCTTCATCTCATTCCTTCCTTGTCTCTCAGCACTCTTATCTTATCCTTTACCTTTCTCCTTTCCCCATTCTCTTTACCTTTTCTCTTACCCTTACCCTTTCCCTTTGTCCTGCGTTTTCCTTCTCTCCTACTTCTCCCTTCCCCTTCCCTCCCCGACCCTCATCTCCTCTCCTTTCCTCTCCTTTCCCCTTCACTTTCCCTCTGTTCCTTTCCTTTCCTTTCCTTTCCCCTCCCTACTCCTTCCTCTTATTTCTACCCCTATTCTCTGTACCTCAGAAAGTCAGTTCGCGCTAACTTTTACACAGCCTGGATCGTTCGGGTACATTTTGTGTGTGAAATGCATTTTTTAAACGTGCCCTCGATAGCAAGGCTACTGTAGGGACAGTATCAACTTCCACTTCCTGCCCCCCAGATTCCTCTCTGTGTTTTGTTCAGCCCTTGGTCAATCTCTGCTGTATCATCCACCCTTTGAAGTTGGAATCAGTAATTTTGGGGAAAAATAGCTAAATTGAGAACAGTTATTTGCAAAAAGTTAGGATTGGCAGGCACCACTATTTTTGCTCCCTTTTTAGGTCGAGCAGACCTACGCTCAATGCGTGAGCATTGAGGGTGTCTGCTTTATTAGGTCGAGCAGACCTACGCTCAATGCGTGAGCATTGAGGGTGTCTGCTTCAGACCTAATGCTACCCGTATTTGGGAATGTGGACAGCAAAGTGCCACGCGCTCAAGATTGTACCTCGTGAGCGCGCACGTCGCCGTGCCTCATATTCCCATGCACAAAGAAAGCCTCACTCACGCATGCGCACATACACATCCATACACACACTGCATACACACACGCACCCCCCCTTAAACAGACACACGCGCACACAGACAGACAGACGCACGCACAGACACACTCAAACAGACACACGCGCGTACACCCCACCCCCACTCACCCCTCCTCTCCCTCAACACACTCACCTGTTCTGGCGGTGCTCGGCGGCGGGTCTGCCTCTCGGGCGGCGGTAGCGCTTTGCGGGGCTCTCTCACCACATGAGAGCCCCGCCTTCCCCATGCACCCGGCCGCTCTTCACCCGGTCCCCCATCTCGGGACCGGGACTCAATCAGGAGCCTTCGTGGCTCCTCGGGCAGCTCGCTCTCTCCGCGATGGGGCGGGACTTCCCGTTGGGGCCACGATATGATTGGCCGGCTGGCCAACCGCTTCCGGGTCGTCGCAGGCAGCGCGGCGGCCCGGCGGGGACTTTAACAAACTCCTGGGCGCTGATTTGCGCACTTGACGGAAGTCCCGCCCCCACGCTTATTTCGTTTTCCTGAGTACGTGCGCACATCTTATCCTACCAGCGCATGCCACTCTGTCCCTAGGTATACAGCCCTGATTTCCGCATAGCAACGCGTGCCGTAGGCTGGCACCTCCAGAGCGGCTGCAGGGATTACACTTGGTATGTATCCGCTGGGTAGATAAGCAGCTTAAGTATTTTCATCACAAGTTAACTTTTGGCACAGCGGCACGTTCGTTATCACTAGCGGCACACTGCCGCCTTGTTTCTTAAGCACTCCATGAGAGTGTGTGCATGTTCCAGCTTTCTCCCTCCAAATGTCTGCTCCCCTGCACTCCACGCTGAAAGCTCTCTCTCCTTTGCCTCTCACTCACCCACCTCCCTTCGTTCCTCCTCACACTCCATGCATCTCTCTTGTGTGCTTCTCTCCCAGTCCCGGCTCCTGTGATGCTCTCTCGAGTCTTCTGCTTTCCCCCATCCACTGCTCACTCTCTGTTACTCCCTTCCTCTTCCACCTCATTTGCCCCCACTCCCACCCCTGCGTGAAATGAATACTATCTAAGGCGGCATACGTTTCCCTTCACTAGCGCTAGTTTAACGCAACCAACAACTGAAAGGTGATAAGTCAGTCTTTGCAAAGTGGATATCTATCAGATTCTTTTTTTATGAAATGTTTTACAGAAACTCCTACCAAACATATTTACTCAAAATACAATAGTAAATATTAAAATGTGATGTGCCTTCTTCAAGGACACTACCACCTGCAGACTGTGGCGACATATAGCATCGGCGCCCCAGAGGGCCGAGTTTCAAATTAGAATCATAAGAATAAACACGATTGGGCGCTTTTCAGGAAACGAGCACTATCTCGGCGTATTAAGGCACTATGTACCCCAGCCTCGAAGAGTCCACTGCACACGGCCTATAATACTTCTCTGAACCCGAGCTTCCACACTCCCTGGATCGTTCTCACCCCACAGCACATGACATGCTCTGTTTGTCTTCTCCTGTTGGCTGCCTCCTCTCTCGCAGCGAGAGGGCAAGCAGGAATTTGACTAGCAAAGTAGCTGGCATTCTGACAGTGGCCCTGTCTCCATGGGCCCTCACCCCCTCTCCCTGCTAACGCTGGTCGGATGCAGGAACATTGGCAGCTGATGCTGCAGGATGGATGGCCCCGGGGTTGTGCATTGCTACAGGATCCACGCATCTGCACCTAGAGGCGAGGCTTGTGCAGGCACTACCAGAGCTACGGGAGGCATCAGTGTGTCTGAAGGTACATGTGGTGGCCAGTTGCACGACTTGTTCTCAAGCCTTCTAGACACATTCTTCTCTGGCTGCTTCTCGAAGTAGTGCACTTTGCGGTCCGGAAGTTTGTTTGAACATGTTTACTTGCAGTGGTTTTGGGAACTAAAGTGGGGATTGCATTACATCGTTGACTAGTTCTTTAGGGGACTGCTTTGTCTGCATATCTGAAGACAAAGTGACAGAGATAGGGAAAAGGTGATAACAAGCATTTGCAATGCAATAGGTCTCGCATTTATGCGAGTTTAAGCTATTGGCATTGTAAATGACCATACCTTTTATTTATTAAAAAAAAAAAACTAAATAAAAGGCATTGCCATTTACAATGCCAATAACTCAAACTGTCGTAAATGCGAGACCTATTGCATTGCAAATGCTTGTTTATTTTTGTTTCATTGTGTTTGATTGTCTTAAGTTGGGGAGGGTGCAACTGCAGACAGGCCCATATGAGATTCAGGGACATTTATGGATGGTGGAGATCTAGGGTTACCTACATATCCACACTTTCCTTGTGTTGTTGTGAATATTGTCAAGATTTGTCTTCATACTGTGATATGTTTTACTTTACTTATTTATTGATTTATAGAGCTCATGGTTACACCGTCGGTGTGTCCCCGCGCTGAGACAGACTCTTGCGGACGTGACTGCATCTGCATGTCCTACCAGGTTACATATACTCTAGGGAGTTGCTATTATTCCATTTTAGCAAACATCAGTTCTTTAGTTGTTTCCAAAATCTGCTTTCTCATGGCTCTATTCTTAGGGCCATTGGTAGGGTGTTCCATGTTTTTGCTGCAAGGTACCTGAAGGAACGTGCCCCCATTCTTGCTCTAAATATCCTTGGTACCATCACCATTGCCTTCACCTTGGATCTTAAGCTCCATCCTGGGATGTATTGGGTTAGTAATGGTTGCAGGTACCTTGGGCCATTCTTTGATAGACTCTCTTTTCCAAAGGCAGCCAATACAGTCCTGTCAGGGCTTTCTTCATGTTAACTCTTCTAGGCAGGCTAAGTACCAGTCGAGCCGCCACGTTTTGCACCCTCTGTAGTTTGGACAATCCTTGCCTTGTAGAACCAAGATATAGAACATTCCCATAATCCAATTGGGAGGTTATTACCGCATGTACTATGGTTTTCCTGGCCTTAGATGGTAGGAGATCAAGGATTTTTTTCAGGATTTTCATAGCCCGTGGCATTTATCTGCTACCTTTTCAAATCTGGTTGTCAAATGTCAGCTCAGTATCAAACCAGATTCCGAGGTTTTTCACTTCTGCTTTTGGGGTGGGTAATTGGCCTAATGGTTATGGCCATCCATGGATGAACATATGGTTGGTGCCTTGCCCACAACCATTACCTCCGTTTTACTCCCGTTTAGCTTGAGGCAGTGGTACGACATCCAGTCTGCCACCTCTTCTAAACATTTGGAGAAATAAATTGCTGCTTGATCCTCATTTTGAGATAGCAGCACAATTAGCTGCGTGTCTTCCGCGTAGGAAACAATCAACACCTTATGTTTCTCCACTCCTTCAGTTAGTGGTCCCACGTAGCGATTGAATAGAGTGGGACTGAAAATTGAACCCTGTGGCACCCCCTGGGGCAAGGGAATACTCTTGGATAAGTATGTCTGTTGTGCCTCTTGAAAGCTCTGTCCGGAAATAAACAATGTCATCCAGCTCAGACCACTTCCCCTTATGCCACAAGCCTCAGGAGGAGCAGCTTGTGTGATACAGTATCAAACGCCGCACTGAGATTCAACAGTTTGTCCTTCGTCTGCATATTTTCTCTGCGTTCCTGTGGCCAGGAGTAGTGCCGACTCCGTCGAGTAGGCCATTCTGAAACCTGATTGAGAGGGGTGCAATAGGTCATTCATATTGATGTGGTCCACCAGTTGTTTATTGGTTATTTTCTCAGCAATCTTGGCTACAAATGGTAATAGTGAGATCGGGCGTAGATTTTCTAACACTGTGTTCTCGATTGATGTTTTCTTTTCAGTGTCCTAACAATAGCCTGTTTCCATTTTGTTGGGACCACACCAATCTGGAAGGAGCAGGTGATAAGCTCTGAGATATATGTCATAATTGAGTCCGCTCCCTCCATTACTATCTCTGGTCGTGCTGGGTCTAAGTGGGAGCCAGATTGTATTCCTTTTTGCTGTGGCTTTAAGTTCTTCTAATTCCTGGATCTTAAATTCATCCAGATTCGACCCTGCAAAACTTTATTACGCCTAGTCTGCTGTAGGCCTTTGACAAAGCCACTGGAATTATCTAATTGTGCAACTGTGGGGTTTTTCACATAATGGGGATTTGCTACATAATCCATCATTCTGCTTCAAAATTTGAAGATTTTAACCCGAATTTTTTTTCTTATTCAGAAGGATCAAAAGGTAATATAAATTTGGCAACATATATTGACAACGTTGTGTGAGGCCCGTCACAAAGGTTGACTAGTATATTTTATGTAGTTTATTGCTGTTATTACAGTGTTAAAGTGGTACTAATGAGGTGAAGCCTTTGTTAAGGCAGCGTTAACATGGGTAACAAGCATTGTTAAATGCATTAGGTTTCGCCTATGTGATTAATAGTACGCTTTTTTTGTTCTAAGTTGTTGCTTGGAGAGCAGTTGTGCAATATAATAAGTAACAGATTAGATGTTTTGCTTGTTAGCCTCAAGGTTGTTTCAAAGTACTTTACAATTACATTTTGTTAATTGATTTGGGATTTATGTAACCATTTCCAGTGATAAAATAAATTGGTAGGAACCATAATTAAACTCTCAAAGCAAAGATTAGTATCTTTGACTCATATGCTCTGCTCTTTCTCAACCTATCATATGCCAGGCCAGGCAGGATAAGGATTGAAATGTTATTTTTAGTGCAGCCCCAAAGGGAGTAGCACATGGGACTTTTAGTTAATTGCAAGGCGAAACTTAAAAACTGACAATTGAACACAGATGGTCACCTTTATCCAGGCATACTGGTCATATATTTGAAAATGGTTTCAACGGAAATATTAACTACTTAGAACTTTAGCTTTATTTAACGTGACAAATTCATTAAAAAAAAGGAATAATCTTCTAATGCCAAACATCTGTTAATAGACTGCTGCTGCCTAATTGTTTTTCTTCCTGTGCTTTCTAAATGTCATTGTTGAGTGTGTCTGTGGTGGACGGGGAAATCTGGGTTGCCAGCAGAAATGACGATTCTCCAATTATCATACAGAGAGAATCTTGATTTCATTAAAGACAACTGAGGCTGACATTATGCAATAACTTTTATTGCTGCTCAAGGTATGCAGCCCTTTAAAGCGTAACAATTACATCATAAATAAAAACATTCCAAACAACATAACAAAGTGTCATGGCAACCAATTATCTTCCTCTTAGAGCTGCGAAAAAAAGTAACTGTAGCTTCAACTTCTTTCATCATAATAAAAGGCTTATAAGGAGGCCGAATAGGCACCGAGGCGAGAATTATCAGGCCCGAGGAAATTGAGCCTAAGACCCGCCGAGGCGGGAATTGAACCCTGGTCCCGGGCTAGACCTCTGCATCAGGGTCTGCCGCTCTAACCATTGAAAGGGTAAGAGTGCCTTCAAGGGAATTCGTTTAAGTAAAGTTTCTCAATTCACAATGTGATTTCTAGAGAATCTAATGGTTAATAAACGTGCGAATAAATCAAACATTGTTTGCGTTTCCACTTTTGGGACGCATTCTAATGCAATAAAGAAGATTGTGAACAAACACTGGAGCTTGCTCCAATCTTTACCAGAATTACAAGCTAAGCCCCTCTTTGCATTCAAAAGAGGAACCAACTTACGTGACAGGCTAATACATGCATATGATAATACCACATTGAATGACACTGTAGATAATATGAGGCAAATTGTCCCATTGATTGGCCATCATAAGTGCAATAACTGTGTAGCCTGTGCTACTACCAAAACGGTTAAGAACTGCAAAATTAATGGTATAGATTTTCAGTCTAAAGCTTTCTCCAACTATAACACCGCTAACGTTGTGTACTGTATTCAATGTCCCTGCCTGCTACATTATTTGGGTAAAACAATCCAACCCATCAAAAAACGTATCTTACAGCACCAGTCGAGAATTAGGTGCAAGAAAGAGAATGCACCCCTTGTTGAGCACTACCTACAATTGGGTCATAAAGAAACAGAAATGACTTGGTGGGTTTTGGAGGTAATTAAGCCCAATAAAAGACAGAACAACATCGACAAAGTCCTTTCCCTGAGAGAAGGTAAACTTATCTGTTTGACAGATACTGTTAGGAGAGGACTAAATTCAGCCACAGAATGGCATGCTTTAGCATGTCTAGCGTGATGGTAGTTTCTAGAAAGTAATCGTGATCCATTTGTCATTATTTGCCTATAGATGGTTTTGCTGTATTCCTCCTTCTTTTAGTGCTGACAATACATGTGTACAAGATGCTTTAGTAACAGCTCACATGGTATCCATATAGCAATATCATGACCAGTTTGCTCGCCCTCAGAAAGTTATGAGCTACGATATAGAACGAGGTTGCTTTAAGTGTTTGTGAGCTAAAAAACTTTTGTGGTAATTCATGAAGAATTATAGTATTGTATGCTCTGAGTGGTTGCATATTAAAAATAAAGTTGAACATGCATCTGCGGTATGACATACCACAATTATACGGCGGAAAAGCCGCCGTGGAAAAGCATACTTTGTACTCCATCCTAATATGGATGGCGGTGTCTGATAGACACCGCCAGCCATGTTAAAGCTTTTCCGCCGCGGTCGGAAGGCGACCGCGGCGGAAAAGCGGAGGACAGATTGTAAGACCCACCAGCCATCCTAATTTGGCGGTGGGTCTTTCAAGCCTCCGCGGCGGATTTCCCGCATCCTCTGGGCCGGCGGTGGCTTCCGCCGGCCCGGTGGATGCGGGAAACCCGCCATCGCAGTAGGCCCCATAGTTTTGGAAAATCCCAAAAATAAGGATAGAAAATGTTCTCAGACATGGTCGTGGTCCTTTTCCATATTTCGAACAATACTCCATCTGGGGAATAAAACCTGTTACATATTTCTAACGCTCTTAACATCGGATACTCTCCTAAAAGATATAAGACAAAGTAAAGTAGCTAGTTTAATGGGTAACTGCTTCCTTGTAAGGAAATAATTGTCTGGCCAGGATGAAAAAAGATCGAAAACGAGGTTTACGGTCCATAAGGAACTATATTTGGGTTTAGGAGGACGTTTAAGTCTTATACCCTTCATTACTCTACGAATCAAAGGGTCGGTACCAATAGAAAAATCGTTTAACAAAGAATGTCCTGCAGAAATTGCTGATCTATAGCAATTCACTGTTCTTTAACATAGTCCTGAATTAAAAAGGTCCGCTAAGAAGTTTGCTACTTCTACTACAGGTGCCTCCACTGGATCCTTATCCCGTTCCATGCACCAACCACACCATCTTTTCCAAGCACCGGTATATCTTCTCCTTGTTCCCAGAGCCCATGACTCATCCAAAAGGCTTTTAGGCTCTCCTGAAAGGCCTGAGTATCTTGTTGAACCCCTGAAATCTTCCAGGCAAGAAGGTTCATGTTTCCTTCTAAAAGAAGAGGATGTATTTCTCCTTCTAGACCCTGAGGAAGATCTAAACTCCCTGGAATAAGACGTGGAACTTCCTTCACCACTTTCATTACACCTGGGAACCAAATTTGTGAATTTCAAATGGGAGTAATTAGAACAATGTGGCAGCGTTCCGATCAAACTTTCAGAAGAACTCTCTGGATTAGAGTGAAAGAAGGGAAGGCATAACAACTGAGTGTTCCAAGGTTGGAGAAGTGCGTCCACCGCAATTGCTAAGGGGTCTGGTCTCCAACTGAAAAATTGATCTATCTGGAAGGTCAGTCTGCTGGCAAATAGATCTATTTCGAATGGGCCCCATAAGTCTTGAATTCTTTGGAAAATCTGAGGATTCAGTTTCCAATCGCTTGAGTCTCTCAGGAATCTTGAATTCCAATCCACCCTTGTGTTTAGATGGCCTGGAATAAATTCTGCTCTCAGTATCATTTTCTAACTCCAGCAAAAGTACCAAATCTTTGTGGCTAGATTTGCCAGAATCATAGATCTTGCTTCCCCCAAGCGATTGATGTAAGAGACGGCTGTAAAATTGTCCAGTTTGATCCGGACAACATTGTTTTTCAGAATTGATTTGAAACTCATAAGAGCGTTCAAGCCCGCCATCATTTCTAAACAATTTATATGTAAAGTGAGTTCTTCCTGGGACCATTTCCCACCAGTTTCTAACATTCCTAATCTGGCACCCCAACCTAAAGTGCTTGTGTCGGATTCCAAAATGTGATCCGAATTATTTCCGAATATCACTTTCCCATTCCAACTGTCTAGGTTGTTCCGCCACCAAAGAAGGTCGGCTCGAGCCTCCTGAGACAGGGGAATGTGCTCTGAATACCAAAGACCTTTCTTCAGTCCCGCAGATTTTAATCTCTGTAGGGCTCTGTAGTGAAGCGGACCTGGTGAAATCACTTGAATGGATGACATCAAGACACCCACTACTCTTGCTAGTTCTCTTAAGCTCACCAAATCGTTAGACAAAACATAATTTTGGCTAATTATTTTAGGAGTGAAGGAGTCATGACAGATTTCTCTACATTGATGATGAATCCTAAACCCTCTAAAAGTTCCACAGTCCATTTCATGTGGACTAGTAGTTCCTTCTGGATTTGAGACATCAATAAGTTACTGTCCAGATAGATAATCAAACAGACTCCTCTTCTCCTTAGAAAAGCCACAACCGATCTCAGGATCTTGGTGAAACACCAGGGTGCCGGGGAGAGACCGAATGGAAGACAACGAAATTGGTAGGTCACACCTTTCCATACAAACCTTAGATATTTCTGAGATTCTGTGTCCATAGGGATTGTAAAATATGCGTCTTTGAGATCCAGTTTTATGAGCCAATACTTCTCTTGGAGGATGTCTCTCAGAAGATGGATACCCTCCATCTTGAAGTGTCTGTACACAAAAAATGAGTTCAGAAGCTTTAAATTTATTACGGGATGCCAACCCTTGTGTTTTTTCTTCACAAGAAATATTGTGCTCACAAAGCCGGGGCCAGTGTTTGAGACAATGAAAATTGCCCTTTTGTCTAACATTTGACGAACCTCTTCGTCGACCAGAACGGATTGATCTTGGTCCAGAATAAGTTCTCTGGGAAGGGAGGTCTGGTGAGGAATAGTAACAAAGTGTAGTGTAATTCTAATGGTATGCATGGCGTGGTCTGTCGCGCGATGTATTCTCGCGCTGTGGCGCGTGTTACAAACATGTTGTTAATTGAATGGTTACACTCGCGCATGAACGGCTGTTCTGCGGTTGGCATTGTCACCGTTGGCTTTACCACAGATCAGACGCTTAATGACCGTGTGGAGTTTTATCCTACAATAAACTGGATTTATTCGCATAAAAAAGGACTCGCTCTTTCTTCCTTTGAGCATACTACATTTGGCGACGATCGGGAATTCGCTCCACCCGCACCCACGCAAGAAATTATTTATTTTAATTACCTGCTTCGAGTTCACGAACACCGCCTGCATTTGGAAATCACCCTGGTAGGGCTGATCTATTATTTACACGACAAAGGTATGTTCTGTGTAAGACGTGAAGCGTGATTGGTAAGCCACAAGCTTTTCATTGGCTTTTGGATTTTGAAGGCGTGTCTAGAGATTTCTTCGTATCTAACTGGATGACTGACTGGTTTTTAATGCGATCTTCTTCACGATTGGCGTGACAATCAACAGTAACGAATCAATAAGTTACTGATACATCGAGTGAAGGTTATTATTATTATTATACTGGCGCATCGTTACAGCGATGTGCACGCTTAATTGAAGTGAAAGATCGAGCAATAAGTTAATTTAATTGGAAACTTTTACAGATTTAGTGCATTTGAACCTTCAGCTACAGCGATACGCACGCTTGCTTTACAAGTGGCTTTTCAAATTCGGAGCGAAAGGCGTATTTCTTCAGCGATACGCACGCTTGTCTTTAAATTAATTGGTTCATTGTATCTACGATCACACGTTTATTTCCATTTAAATTACTTCATATAAGAGGCGTATAATTTCAGCGATACGCACGCTCATCTACTAATTTATTTCTTGTGTTGTATTACAATGATTTACAATTTAGAGTGTATTATTTATACAATTCACACACTAGTTTACTTGTTCATGGTGCCATTATAATTTGCTAACAAAAATACTCTGTTCACTAACAAAAATACTCTGTGATTGCATTTGATCTTTATCTTAAATATTTAGATATAATTCTTAATGAGTAACAACTTTATGTGATCTTAACAATTAATAATTGCATTGGCTTACATAAGTAGTGATTATGGCAACCAACCAATGGCATGAAATTACTCAACCACCCCCTTTTCTAAGTAAACCAGGGACTCCAGATATTATTTGGACTGAATCGTTTGGTTTATTTGAGAATCATCTGATCACAATCGATGCTTCAGAATATTCTTCTCAACGCAAGTTTGCGATTCTTTTTGGATGCCTTGGTCAAGCTGCACAGAGAATATTTAAAAGCATTACTCCTGTCGCTCCTCCTCCAACTCAAGATGAAAGTGGTGATAATCCATGGAATGTTTACATTGAAGCTATTGCTAGGTTGAAGAAACAGTTTTGTGATGAACCAAATATCATGCTTGAACGTCATAATTTCTATGCAAGGAAACAAAAAGAGGAAGAGAAGGTGGAAGAGTATATTTCTGCTCTTAGAGTACTAGCTATTACATGTGATTTTGAACCATCACCAGATAAATTTATCAGAGACCAATTTGTGTTTAATTGCGCATCAAGAAAAATTAAACAAAGGATTTTAGGTTGTAAAAATCCATCTTTAAATGAGGTAATTGATCTCGCCTTAAGTATTGCGCGATCTACATTAACAAGTAAGGTAGTAATGGACTCTCCTAAGCAGGGAGTAAGTATGGTCGACTTTTCTGACTGCGAACAAGAGAGAACTGTTTGTGCAATCAACACGAAGAGCAAAACACAGTTTGTCTCTAAACCTGCTCAGAAGAAACAACTTATATTCTGTTATAGATGTGGCTCTAAGGACCACATAGGCAATTCTCCAAACTGCCTAGCTCTAAAAAAACGTTGTAGAATCTGTAAAAAAAAGTGGTCACTTTCAAGTAGTGTGTAGGTTTGCTAGAAAACCTCCAAATGTGAATTTTATTGAACATGATGTTGATGAATGCTCAAATTCTTTCAAGAATATTGTTGTGACTCTAGATTGCAATGGGGACGTTGACTCTATCAAGGGCCCCTATGTTCTGCAATAATTGATAATATTCCTTTGCAGGTAATGGCAGATTCTGGTTCTCCATTCACAATTTTAAGAGACTCAACGTTTTATGAAAAATGGAATAGGAAAGTTGGCCTAGTTATATCTGATGTTAATCCGAAGGCATTTGGCGAAAAAGATATCAATATGATTGGTTATTTTTCAGGTTTAGTTCAATGCCTAGGAAGGGAAACTATAACTAAGATTTACGTCGCTGAGAAAGGAAAGAATATTGTGGGGTGGAAAGATCTCGCTCGAATGGGTCTGTATCTAGTTCCTGAGGATGACAACCCTATTAAGGTTGGTGACTTACCCAAATACATTAAGAATGATTTACCTGTTTCCATAGTTGATTATTCTAATTCTACAGCTACAGCTGTCCAGGATATCCTTGCGGAGTTCAAACCTGTTTTTAATGATATAGTTGGAAGCGTAAAAGGGTTTGAGCACAAAATCAGACTGGTTCCCGGAGCTCAACCCGTTGCACATAAAGTATGGGCGGTTCCTTTAAGTGTAAGGACAGAGTTAAAGAAAACATTAAATGACTTATGTGATCAGGGTATCATAACAGCTATAAATTCATCACAATGGGTGGCCCCAATTGTGGTCGCCCGCAAAAAGACAGGAGAGATTAGGTTATGTGCAGACTTGCGCTCTCTAAATAAAAATATTATTGTGGACTGTCACCCACTCCCTAGGATACATGAGCTTCTTGCAAACATAGGGAAGGCCAGATGGTTTTCGCTGATTGACCTAAAATCAGCGTACCATCAAGTTTCATTGTCAAAAGAGTCTCAAGAACTGACATCTTTTATTACCCCTTTTGGAGCTTTTAAGTTTTTACGGCTTCCTTTTGGTTTAGCTTCAGCCGGAAGCGTTTTCCAGAAACTTATGGATCTTTTGTTTCAAGACATTACAGCGGTGCAAGCATATCTTGATGATATCTTAGTTTTTGCTAAATCTTTAGAAGAGCACAATAAGATTCTTAAACGTGTTCTTTCAATTTTAATGTTCAGGAACATGACTGTCCGCAGCTACAAATGTAAATTTGCTGTCAACAAAATTGACTATTTGGGTCATACAGTCTCAGATCAAGGTATTACTCCTAAATTCTCTGTCATTAGAGCAATCGAGGAAGCTAAACATCCAACAGATAAAGACGCTTTACGGTCTTTTGTCGGTTTAGCAGAATACTACGCTAGGTTTGTCCCATCCTATTCTCAGTTAGTTGAACCTTTACGGTCTCTTTTGCGGAAGGGTTCTAGTTTCGTGTGGTCTGATGAATTAGACAGAATTTTTTGCGAAGTTAAAAAAATGATTGTGTCAGCTAAGGCCATACATGCTTTTAGAGAGGATGCTGTTTCCATTATTACAGTAGATGCTAGCATATCTGGCCTTGGTGCTGTACTTACCCAGAAAGTTGAAGGCCGTGAGCAAACTGTCGCATTTGCTTCTAGAGCACTGAAAGAGTTTGAGCAAAGATACAGCACTATAGAAAGAGAAGCATTGACATGCGCATGGGCAGTTCACAAATTAAAAATGTATATTTGGGGAAGAAAATTTGAATTAGTCACTGACCACAAGCCTTTAGTATATATTTTTAATAAATCTAATTCGGCTTCTATGTCAGCTAGGCTTATGAGGTTAGTCTCAAAATTGCAAGAGTTTAATTTTGTAGTAAAACATATTCAAGGAGGCAAGAATTTCCGTGCGGATTGTTTGACCAGGTTAGCCATGTCCAAGGATGATGAGGAAGATTTTCTAGTGGAGGACGTGGAATGTGTTACTTTAGTGGATGCAGTAAATGAAATGAGTGATATTATTTCTGAGGGTGACTGGAAGGCGGCTGCCATGGTAGATAATGTGTTACAGAAAGTTATTGAGTATTCCACCCATTGCTGGCCAGAACCCAGAGGGTTGAGTGGAGATTTGCACAGATTTGCACAAGTGGCGGAGGAACTTTCTGTGGAGAATGGTATAGTTCGTAGAGGAGAAAAATGTGTTCCTCCTTTCAAACTTCGTGATTCGATCATCAATCAGGCGCATCAAGGTCATTTAGGGGTGACTAAAACTGTTATGCGTATTAAACAACATTATTGGTGGCCCGCGATAGATAGTCCGGTCAGGAATTTAATTGATTCATGTCCCGAATGTTTGATGTCTGACAAACACTGGCGTACAGTAAAAGTTCCTTTACATCCGACTGAATTTCCTGATTCAGCTTGGGAGAAAGTTGGTGTTGATTTTTCTGGCCCTTATTCCATTCTGAATCAGGAAAATAAGTATGTAATTCTATTAGTTGATTACTTTTCGAAGTGGATGTATTTCGAGTTTGTAAAATCTCCAGATTCGGATTCCACTATTTCTTTTCTCAAAAGGATTTTTGACTTGGAGGGGGCCCGAGAATAATTGTCACTGACAATGGGACACATTTTGTCTCTGAGAAGATGTGTAGATTTCTGAAAGAATTTGACATCAAACAATTGAAAGTGGCTTTATATTCGCCGGCATCTAATGGTCTAATAGAGAGGGGGAATAAAGTAATTAAAGAAGGTGTACAAACTGCAGTATCATGTAATTTCAATGTGGAGAATTTTATCAAAGAAAAAGTATGGCATTATAACACATCTCCTCATTGTGTTACAGGGGTGTCTCCATTTTCTTTATTGAGAGGGAGAAAAAATCGTTCACTTCTGTTTCCTTCCTAGTTAAATCAGAATTCTGCCAGAAATGAAGCAGATTTAAACTCTGTTAGAAAGACTGTTCAAGATAAACAAACACAAATGAAATCACATTTTGATAGTAGAGTGGATAGTAAATTAGTCGATATTCTTGCAGGTGATTGGGTTTTAATTAAGAATCCATGCATTTGTTGGCAAGAAGGGTTGGTGGAATAAGCGTCAGTTAGTTAAAGTTACAGATAAACAAGCTGAGATCATTGGGGAAAAACATAAAAAAGATTGTTCGGATGGTTTAGATTGGAGTTTTTGGTTGAATGAATCAAATGGTAAAAATGCCCTTCTTGTACTGAATCTTTACCTGTTCATTCAGGTGTTCAACAAAGCACTTGGAATGTTGTTAATTGTAAAAATGTTACAAATAATCAAATTCATTCTTCTTTTGGCAGACCTATCAGAGCACCTGAAAGATATAATGAATTTATTAGATTTTAAAATTGTTTTTCTTTTCTTTTTCTTTTATTTGGTTGTTGTTGTAAGGGGAAAGTATACATCGCGCGGTCTGTCGCACGATGTATACTCGCGCTGTGGCGCGTGTTACAAACATGTTGTTAATTGAATGGTTACACTCGCGCATGGACTGCTGTTCTGCGGTTGGCATTGTCATAGTTGGCTTTACCGCAGATCAGACGCTTCATGACCGGGTGGAGTTTTATCCTACAATAAACTGGATTTATTCGCATAAAAAAGGACTTGCTCTTTCTTCCTTTGAGCGTACTACACAAAGTCTATTATGAAACCTTTTACAATTCCCAGTACCCATGCATCGTTTGTTATCGATAACCAATTTTGGCTGATAATAGCCAGTCTTCCCCCTACCTTTGGGAGGAAAGAACCAGAAGGAGGAGTTGTTACCTTGATTTACTTGTCCTTGGAATCTTCCACGGTTGTTTCCACCTCCTCGAGTATGGTAGTTGCGGCCTCCCTGAGGGAAGAAAGAGTTGTTCCCTCGGAAGTATCTTCCATAGCCACGCTGGTTCTGTTGATAGAAGGACCTGTTGCACCCTCAGCTGGCAGGCGGTCCTGCCCTATCAGCCCTTCCAAAAAATCGACCCCCAAACATATGTCTCATGTTACTTCGGGCTTTATTGAATGCAGAGAAGGTGGACACATATTTGCCAAGTATCTTAATAAATGACTCGCCAAAGAGAAGTCCATTAGGGTCTCCCTCAATGTCTTTATTGGCTAGGTCCCCCAATTTTGGGTTAATTCGAATCAGAATGCCTCTTCGCCTTTCAGAAGTGAGACTAGCATTACCGAGGAGGCATAGAGCATGTTGACTCCATCCTCTTAAGAGTTCGGTGTCAACTGGAGTACCATTCAAAGAGGATTCCTCTGCAAGGTCCAGAATTCTGGCTAGGGAGGCCCTAAAGTGTCCAGTAATTTATCTTGACACTGCTTAAGGCAGTGTTTGAGTCCGTTACGGGGGTCCCTTTCAGTCTTAAAAAGGAAGATTAATAATTCAGGGTCTAGGTTAGGGGTCATGCTTGCCTTGTTGTCCGGGAAGGGTCTAGGGCATTCAGACCTCATTAGGTTTCATGAATCCCTCTCAAGGGGTTTTCTTATCAAAACCTTAATAAACTAGGCTACATGGTCAAGGGGCCACCAGTCAGTGCTTCTAGGATGAGTGATTTTTGAGGGGTTAAACATCTCCACTCCTGATGGGTCCTTAACGGACGCTGAGGTGGAGGGTTGATTTAAATCCTCATCGAGTAGGTCATCAAGTTTTTCTAATGGATCAAAAACGTATTCATCAGCCTTATCAGTGTCATCAATAGGGGACAAATAATCATCATCATCATAGGGGATGACATCTCTTTTGCCGTGAAGGACACCTTGTCTATTTGTTCTGCGAGGGGCACCTGTATTTCTTGCACCATGAAGGTCGCTCATTCTCTTTGTGCCGCCCAGGACACCTGGTTCATTTGTAGCGCGTGGGCTACCAATAGAAAGTACTTGCTCACTTGTAGTGCGAAGGCTACCCTGCTTCTCAAGATGTTTAGTCTTCTTTAAGACCTTACCGTCTTTTTTAGGGAGAGGATCCTCCTCATCCGAAGAAACTGTGTAGTCTTCAGGAATATCCCTTTCTCTTTTGATCAGAGCTGCTTCAACTGCCTCCTTTAAGGAGGATTTTAGTTGTTTTTCAAAGAGACTCATTAGAGAGTTATCTGTGAGGGGTGTGTCACAAGTACCCTTGGTATTTTTCTCAGACATAACAGGAAGGCGGTTGGTATATGGCCGTTCACCACAGCCTGTACCAGTAGCTCTGTATAGAGTAACCACCGTTAGAGATGACTCGCTGTCAAAGTCAAACTCCACGATTCTAAAAGCGGATGTCTCAGGGTAAACAAATTATTCCATAACAACTTTAACATAAGTAAAAAGGGGGGGCAATTAAAGGGAAGAAAGAACAGAACCATAAATTGGAAGGGTGGATAAAGGAAGGAAACTTACCTGAAAAAGGTAAATTGTCTAACAAGCGTAATCAAGAAGTATAGGGTTACTTACCAAATCAAAGAAACTGTGAAAAAATAGTAAGATAATTGGTTGCCATGGCACTTTGTTATGTTGTTTGGAATGTTTTAATTTATGATGTAATTGTTACACTTTAAAGGGCTGCATATCTCGAGCAGCAATAGAAATTATTGCATAATGCAGCCTCCGGTCTTGTAATGAAATCCCACTTGCCACTGAAAAACTTTGATTGATTAAATGGACGATTCTGAATGGGTGGCGTGTAAGTGCGTGTGTGTGTGTGTGTGTGTGTGTGTGTGTGTGTGTGCATGTGTGTGCGAGTGTGTGTGTGTGGAGGGTGGTGTCTACTTTTGAGTTCTGCAGCTGGAAATCATCTGGATTTTATATAAAAGCTATTGTGCTGTGGCTCATTGCAACTTCAAAAAACAAAGGTCCTGAGCAAATCCAAGAATTATAAATAATTGCAATATATAGAACACAATGGTAGCTATATAGTTCTCCTGTCCAGCCGGACCAGGGATTTATTGTTAATGAATAACACAATAAAGAGGAAATACAAAACAGTAATCATGGAAAGTAGGGCACAATCCTGTACCGTACTGGAAAATTAGGGACAGAGTGATAAGGGCAGGTAGAAAAGAGAAATTACACAGGCAAAGAAAAAGAGCAGCCTGGACACTTGTTATATCAGTGCAGTTAGTGTTCTCCAGAGTAGAACATACAAAGTATTTACACAATGGTTTACATGTATGTCTACTTGTAAAAGTCGATGACGTTTCGATCCATTTGCTCTAATCTATAAGGATCATCTTCAGGACTACAAATCAAATTAATTTGCCTCAGTTAAATACTAAGCCTCGCTTTGAAGGAGGCTAAATGCTGATTACGGCATCTGCCGGTTTTGGCGGTCAAAATAGTACTGCAGATTTGGAGACACGGATTGTTTGAAATCGCAATTCCGCGGGTGGGGTTTCAGTCTGCACTCAGTAAGTATGGGATTATCCGTCCATTCGAACGGTTTCTGGATGAGAAACTCCGCTGTGCTACAATTTAGCTGATAATTCGGAGTTCAATGCAAGGTCCGTGGCAATCCGACGGGGTGCACTTGCCGTATGATCCCATTCATTGCAAAGCTCTTAATCATGGTTCAACTTGCCACAGGTGGCTCAAATGGTTAAAATTGCCCCACTTAACTCATTGCTGTAGCGGTACCTTTGCATTTACAAATGGCTGGATACCGTGTTGTTTAATCAAGCTTTGGACCGTTCCCCCAGTAAGACTCAGATCTTTTTTCTTCCTTGTATTTGCACCTGGAGAGATGAACAATGACCTACTATTAAGCTGCATGGTGGACTGTGTGCTGTCAGCTGACACCTGTAGGGATCGCACTGCACTGAGAGCAGCAACAAGACTCCTGAAAACAGCACCACAGTGCAGCGCCATCAATTGCCGCCACTT
Source organism: Lissotriton helveticus (assembly GCF_964261635.1). NCBI lineage: Eukaryota > Metazoa > Chordata > Amphibia > Caudata > Salamandridae > Lissotriton > Lissotriton helveticus. The sequence continues at coordinate 273,157,432 of NC_136065.1, read as the reverse complement.
TCTGCCTGTAAAAAGCTGTTAATTAGTAATTGAGCTTCTGTGCTGAGGTGATAAATCTCTAAGGAATAAAATATGTGTACACAGTAACATTTGCATTGTTTGGTTGTACTCGCCGGAGCACAGCGGAGAGAGATAGCTTCCAATGCAATGACATGGAATGAGGTATTGGAAGCCTCAATCATACCACAATTTCGAACCTTCCCCGTCTTTAGAAAAAAATACCTTGAATTCTCCACAGAATAAAGGGAATCTGTGTGCATGCGAGACAACCAGACAGTTGGGGAAAGACAGAGAGAAATGGAAATAAAGAGAGAGATGCCAAGGAACAGAGAAAGGCAGAGAGAGAGACAGAGACAGAAGGGGGAGAGACCGACGGGAAGAGAGAGAAGGGAAGCTACCTACTGTGTGCTGTCAGCTGACACCTGTAGGCAGGGCACAAGTCCTAAAAAAATAAGTGTGGGGACGCTGTCACCGGAAGTGACGTCACAACAGGAAGTGACGTCACGAAAGGTGGCTTGCACCATCTGGCTCATTGCCTCCCCTCGCTCACCCCTTAAATGCGATTGCAATACCCATTCATCTCCCTTTCCACTGCCCCTTTTAGCCCCTCTCATGCACCCCACTTGTTTTATTATGTTTATGTATGTGAGTGTTGGAAAAATCCGAATCTCACGCCCCCAACATTACTGGCTAAGTTACGGCCCCTGGGCGTTCTCCGACTTACTTTTAAGTACATACTTTTATGACAGCTGCATGGCTGTGCGTACTTCAGAGCGAGCCGTGACCTCCAGGGGCGTTTCTTCACACGTATCGTTTCTCAGAATGTGTGAGAAGGCACAAGGCAGGTAATAATGCTTGTCGTAAAGTAAGACAATCAAGCACTCCTGCTGACATCGACCAGTTAGTTGTTCTCTGAATTCTGTGCTTTAAATTCCGGATTGAGGGCATTCAGGGGCATAGCTTTTAGGCGGTGTGAGTGGCACCCCCCAGCAATTCCCGGTGGAAATCCGACAACCTCCCTACCACCCTCCACTGAAAGTGAAGTCCAGCTGTCTGGCAGGGGGGACGGCGTCAACCCAGTAAAATAAGTGGGGGGACGCCGTCCACCAGCGTGGTACCCCGACTCGAGCCCTGCCTGTAGGGATCGAACTGCACTGAGAGCAGCAGCAAGACTCCTGAAAGTAGCACCACAGTGCAGCGCCATAAATTACTGCCACTTTCTGCCCATAAAAAGGTGTTAAAAGTGCGTTCCAAAGGAGTGCCGGCCATGTTATAAGCAGATCCTCTCAATTTGAGAATGTGGCGTAAGGGCTAGAGCGCATGGGGACAGGCTTCGAGTCTCGGCTGAAGGCTGAACAGCCCAGTTTAAAGTGGTGCTCATCTAAACCGCTCCCATAATTCGGGCAAGTTATATTGATTAAATAAAAGAGCGAACAGCTGGAGAGGGGAAAAACGTTCCACAGAGTATGAACACAGTACTAGGGCCTCAGGAAACTGATAAGAGGAAGCACAGGTGGAAGAACATGAAACAGTTTGCTACAGCCAATAGAAATGAAGGAAAAGTAAGTAGCAAGCATAGACACCAATGAAAAGCAAGGGTGCTGGTGTAAGTCCCTTTTAAGATGTCTGATAACAATAGATTTCACTAGGACAGCGCAAGTGTTGGGCAGGCGAAACCTAAAAATGACAAAACAATGAAGTAATGCTGTTACAAAATGTGCACTATCAAGACCAACAAAAGTGTCCCTCGTGGATCAAATAGATGTAATAATTAATTTAGCATTTTATGTCATACAAATCATCACAAACAGAGGAGATAAATATTTTGATTATTCAATACTTGATTGTAGAAAAAAGTCTTAGTATACAAGCAACCTGTAAATGTCCCATTTAGGGTGGGGTAATTGAAACCCATCACCACTTCCTTCAAAAAAAAAAAAAAAAATACAACACATATAAACAAAGTAAAAATAATATATATAAAGGAAAAGGAAGCTATCCCAAGGGTTAAAGGGTGTCCTATTACTTACCGGTAATCTTCATTACTCCGGGTCCCGTTGTCCTCGTCCCCTTCATACTTACAAGTGAGATAACCTATATCCAAGACAGAAAAAAAAAAGCAGGAATGCTGGTACACCCCTCCCCCTCCCTACTGGGAGTACATAAGGGTACATTACCCAGCATTCCTCCTGAACCACCAAGCCCCAGATGAGGGCCGGAATGTCCGGGAGGGAGGGATGGTACGAAGGGGACGAGGACAACGGGACCCGGAGTAATGAAGATTACAGGTAAGTAATAGGACATTACCCCCAGGTCCCTCCTGTCCTCGTCCCCTTCATACTTACAAGTGAGAATACCCAAGCAGCAACCGGCCATCATCACACAACAAACCACCAGGACACAGAACCACAGCAAGCCCAGAAGGTTATTGAAAACAGCAGAGTACGAAAGAAAAAAAGGAGGGATCAGGAACACACAGCCCAAAGAACCCCCAAACCAAAGTTAGTGTCATCCCCCAGAACATTCTGAATCCGGTAATGTCTAACAAAGGTATTAGCAGAAGCCCAAGTAGCGGCCCTGCAAATCTCAGAAAGGGACACACCACGAACCTCCGCCCAGGAAGCAGCCACCCCCGTGTAGAACGCCCCTGAACCCCAGCCGGGGGAGGGGAACCAGAAAGGGAATAGGCCAAAACAATAACCTGCTTCAACCAACGACCAATGGAAGAAGTGTAAGCGCAGCAACCCCTGGGGCCCACCCCAAAGGAAACAAACAGGGAGTCAGTACGCCGAAAGGCACGAGTACGGTTCACATAGACCCTCAAAGCACGGCAAACATCCAGAAAGGACCAGGGAAGGTCGTCCTCACTCACCTGAACAGAACACAGGGCAGGCAAGACCAGCTCCTGAGAGCGATGGAACTGGGAGGAAACCTTAGGAACAAAAGAGGAATCCAAACGAAGAACAACCCCATCAGCAGAAAAAGAAAGAAAAAGCTCCCGAGCCATCAAAACCCCCAGCTCCCCCAGACGATGAGCAGAAGTAATAGCCACCAAAAAAACAACCTTAAAGGTGACAAACTTCAAATCAACCTCCTCCAAAGGCTCAAAGGGAGCAGCCACCAAGGCCCTCAAAACCAAAGGAAGGTCCCAAAGAGGAAAAGAAGGTTGAACCACAGGACGGCAATTCGCAAAGCTACGCAACAAACGGGAAACCAGGCCATCAACATCAGGCAGATCCCCCCAAGGGGCACGGAAAGCCCGAATAGCAGCCCACTGAGCCCGCAGAGTCGAGACAGACAAACGCTTCTCGAACCCATCCCAAAGGAACTGAAGAACATCAGGCAAAGGACAAACCAAGGGAGACAACGCCAGACCGAGACACCAGTGCTCGAAGTTCCCCCAATGCCGGCCATAGGACTGAAGAGTAGAAGGCTTCCAGGACTGCTGAATAGCCAAAGATAAATGCTTGGGGAGACCCCTATTCCTCCACCCCTGCCTCTCAACCTCCAAACCGACAGCCGAAGCCGCCGGAGGTACAGCATCGGAGAGGACCACAAGGGAGACGGAGGGAAGGGGAAGAACCAAGGACCCTGAACCGCCAACAACTTCAGAGTCGGAAACCACGACCGGCGGGGCCAGAAGGGAACTACCACCACCACCTCCCGATCTTCCATCAGCAACCAAGACAGAAAACGAGAGATCAGAGCAAGGGGAGGAAATGCATACAGCAGGTGAGGAGGCCAAGGAAGGGTCAGGGCAACCACCCCCCAAGACCCCTCCTGAGGAACCCGGGAGAAGAACCGGGGAAGCAGAGCTTTGAGCTGGGAAGCAAAGAGGTCCAGAAAGGGTAGACCAAACCTCATGCACACCAGACGAAACGCCACCGGGGTTAAGGCCAACTCCAGGGAGGCAGGAAAAAGCCAACTGAGGGCATCCGCCACCCCATTGTCCACCCCCCGGACATGTACAGCCACCAGAGACAAAAGATGGCCCTCTGCCCAGCAAAACAACAGGGACACCACCTCGTTCAGGGACCGAGAACGGATACCGCCCTGGTGATTCAAGTAGGCCACGGTCACCTAGTTGTCTGACCAAACCAACACATGCTGGTTCAACAGCAGGCTCCGAAACCCCAGAACAGCCCGACACACCGCAGACAACTCCCTCCAGTTCGAGGACTGCCGACCCTCCGGCAGGGACCAATGACCCTGAAGGAACTCTGACCCCAAAGTTGCCCCCTAGCCCAGAGCACTGGCATCCATTGTAAGGACCACCGGAGGCGGAGACTGCAGAGGCAACCCCCTGGCCAGATTGTCCAACAGAGTCCACCAGCACAGGGCAGGAAGGATCGACAGACACCAGGACCAAAAGGGATAAATCCCGAGACAAAGGATTCCATCGAGCCAACAGGTAGGACCAAAGAGGCCGAAGATGGAAATGCACCCAAGGCACAGTGAACACCATAGCCGCCATCAGACCGAGAAGGCGCAACCAAAGACGGACCGGGACGGACCGACTCACCAGAAACCGATGAGCCAGGGAACACAAGGTCAATGCCCGAACCACCGGCAGGAAGACCCGATTCAGATCCGCGTGGAAACGAGCCCCTATTAAAGTCAGGTCCTGAGAAGGCAGAAGTTGACACTTGGGGAGATTCACCAGGAACCCATGGGCCCGCAAGGCGGAACACACCAACCCCTGATCCCTCAACAACTGAACCTTTGATGGAGAATGGAGGAGCCAAAAGTCCAGATAAGGGTATACCATCATTCCCTGAAGGTGCAAGAAAGCCACCAAGGGAGCCACCACCTTGGTAAACACCCAGGGGGCCAACCTCAAGTCAAATGGGAGAACCTGGAACTGGTAATGGACCCCCAGAAGACAAAACCTCAGGAAAGGACGAGAAAGAGGGTGGACTGGCACATGATAATAGGCATCCTGAAGGTCCAGAGTGCACATGTAATTACCCCGGAGAACCAGGGGAATCACCCGCTGAAGAGTCTCCATCTTGAACGGGACCCGCAGCACAAATTTGTTCAGGGCCTTCGGATCCAGAACAAGACAAAACCCCCCTGTCACTTTGGGAACCAGAAAAATGATGGAATAAAATCCCCGACCCCTCTCCCTGGGAGGAACCACCTGCACCTCCCCCTTGTCCAGCAGAGACCTGACCCCCAGAGACAGCTCCTCCCTTTTAGACGGACAGGATGGCCAGGGAGTCGGACAGACCCCCCCGAGTCCGGAGGAGGGTCGGAAGACTCCAAGAGGTACCCCAAGCGGATAAAGTCCAGGACCTACAAGTCTGAACAGGAGGACATCCAGGCTGGAAGAAAGAACGGAAGCCGACCTCGGACCAAGGATCCGGCTTCGGACGCCAGATAGTCAGGATCGAGGCTTAGCAGGAGGGGACTTCGCTTTCTTGTCCCGACCCCATCCCCATGTAAACTGCCTGCGAGAGGGAGGATGGAAGAAGGGCCTAGGCTTGGAAGAAGTCGGCACAGCAGAAGACTGCTTGAAAGAGGAAGAGTGCTTCTTCTCCTTAAACAGCCGATGCAACCTGCCCTCCAACTCCTCAACAAACAACATAGAACCCTGAAAGGGCAACCGCAGAGCAGCAGACTTCTGGGCCGAATCCGTGTTCCAGTCCTTCAGCACCAAGTTATGACGAGCAGCCACATAAGTACCACCAGAGAGGGCAGAAACACACACCACATCGAAGGAAATGTCAGACAGAAATTCCACCTGACGCTCAATATGAGACAGAAGATCCGTACAGTCAGTGGCATCATCCATAGACCCATACAAAGACTTCAAGTCCGAAAGCAGAGACTGAGCCACATACGTCACGTAGATGCCAGCCCGGAGCGCTAGATGAGAACCAGAATAAACCTTCCGCAAGGAAGCATCCACCGTCTTGTCCACCGGCTCATGTACAACAGCATCCTCAGCCAAGGGAGTGCACCCCACAAGACTCGCCACAAAAGAATCCACAGGAACAGAGTCCGGCAAGTCCTTGGCCATATCCTGAAGAGGATAGAGCTTAGCCATAAAGCGAGGGAGCAGGATGCGATCCGGATCCTTCCACTCCCGGTCCAGAACCTCCTTGACACAAGGATGAACCGGCAGAACCACAGGAGCGGAAACTGGAACTGGCGAAGCAAGGAACTCCCAGAAGTACTAGGGACATCATCAGTGGGAAACCCCATATTAGCCTTAACATGACCCAACAAGTCAGGCAACATGTCCTTATCTACATACTTGCCCTTCTGAACATCACCTCTCAACCACTCATCCTCGGACTCAGCGGAAGAAGATGGAGGCGGAGCACGACCAGAGGACTTGGACCTGGGAGCACTCCCCATCTCCAACAAAGTCTCCTGAATAAGCCTTTTCATCCTGGCATCACCACCCCGGGAATGACGCCTGGAACACGCAGGAGAAGGAGATGAGGAAAACGAAGATGAGGAAGAAGAGGAGGACTCAACCACATGCCTGCTTTTCTTGGCATGTTTACCCATGATGCACGAGGAGCAGCAAGCCACCCCAGGAGTCGGACTGAAGGCCACCGAAGCCCAGGAAGCCCCACACAGGAGAATGACTTCAGCAGCGCAGAACAGAAACGAGGCAGCCCATGAGCAGCCCAGGACCACCGGAAAGGGCAGAGACACAGAGGCAGCCCGAACAAGGACTTCAGAAGCGAGAACCAAAACTGCAGCACCTCGCACCAATCAGCCCAAAACAGAATGCAGGCAAAGCAAAAACAAAGGCAATGGTTAAATAGAAAAAAAACGCGGTACTCACAGAGGGGCGGCAAGCACCTCAGTTCACCGCCACCAGCCGCATACTGAATACGCCTGACTTCCTGCACCAAACCAAAAGTCAGGCAAGCCCCGTAAGGAAGCGCCCCCGCCGCACGGAGGCCGACGCACGGAGGCCGCCGCACTCCCAGAGCTGAAGCAGGAAACAGCCGCGTCTTCGACATGCCCGGCAAAACGAACACGTGTCCAGGACACCACCAGCGCAGAAGACATGTCCCCAGAAGAGAAAAAGGAACCGCTGGGCAGCGTCACCAAGGCTTCCCCCCAAGCTCGGCAGGGGGAGAGACCAAGAAGACCAGCACAAACCCGGAGCCCAGCAACAGGTAAGCACCAGGAGCCTCCAGGATCCCGGTCCAATTCCATACTGTCGGAAGACAGAAAAAAGAACAGGAGGAATGCTGGGTAATGTACCCTTATGTACTACCAGTAGGGAGGAGGAGGGGGTGTACCAGTATACCTGCTTTTCTTTTTTCTGTCTTGGAGATAGATTATCTCACTTGTAAGTATGGAGGGCACGAGGACAGGAGGGACCTGGGGGTAATAGAATATGTTGGTGTTCTAGCACTGATGATTTTACAAACTAGAGCTTGAATCTCCGCCTCCATCCAGATTCGGTACTGTCTTCCAGAGCTCTTACTGTGTCGACGTTTCGGTCCTCTCATTAGCAATTCATGGAGACCATTCTCAGGCCTTAATGGAGGTTCATTAATTTCGAGATACTTCAATGGAATATAATTACACCCAATTAATCAAAAATCGGCAAATCCTCATCTCTCCAGAAATAGTGTATCATTAATACTTTTAAACAGAGAATCAAATGTTGTTCCACTTGTCGTAACCCGAATGACAACATCGATCTCATATATAGAAAAGTGAATCTCGGTCCCCTTACAGATTGTTTCAACTTCAGCTTATATTGAATATAACATTTGATCACAAGGGTTCATTCACAAATATTGAAGAACAAACAATCTAATTTCATAGAACCCATTATAAATCAGAATTTCCAAAACCACTTCATAATACACATAAACACAATTTACATAATGTTGCTGATCATGTAAGCCTTTTGTGAGGAAACTCGTGTCATTTGACTAAATCAATTATATTGACAAAATCTCCAAACGAGTTTGAAAAAGGTTAAGAGATCGTTCATCGTAACACATATACATTCTTGCGTTATTTCTATTCAAGCTTATTTGTAATACCCCACATTTGGCAAGCAGCAATTAGAATTTGTGCATATAAGTGCAAAGGAAAAAGGGAGGTGAAGATAACAAAAAAGATGGAAAGAACAGATATGGTAAGGCAATAAGGAACATCCTGCTTATCAGAAAATGCACATTAAAATTGACATTGCGACCCAGGATCATAAATCACTGTTTCCTTAAACCACAGAATAAAGCTACAGAATAAAAACACAAGAACAATCATCACTCATGTATCTCCGACTCACATGAAATACATTATGGACACGTGTAAAAACGTCACCCACATAAGAAGATTAGAGGCGAGCAAAACTGAATCCACGTAGCATTGCACTGCCATCTGCTGTTAATTTTCAGCACCAGCATGCTAATATAAACTACTCTTCTCCATTCGAATTCTAAATCGACAAAAGAGAACGTCAAGAGAAACTTCATTAACAGAGCATCCTACTAAAAACGTGCTGCTAGAAAATGATGTGACCCGAAAAGTATTCTAAAGTCACTCACACTCTCACCTTATTCACGAATTGCCAGCCACAGCATGTTGTATCGTAAAATCTTAGGGCCCGATGTAGGCAACCAAATACCGGTCGGTAATGGCCGAAAATACCGAATTTCGGCCGTTACCGACCGGTATTTGGTGTTCAAGATGTAGGGGGCCTTAAATTTACTGATTCGGTAATTTTACCGAATCGGTAAAATTCCGAATCGCATGGGCATGTATGAGTGTCACATGGCACACAAAGCCACAATCAGGGGTGCAACAGGGTATCAAAGTGACACCCTGTCCCCCTTGACAATACAGTAATTTTACCGAATCGGTATTTACCGATTCGGTCATTGACATTGATTCTTATGGGCCTCCAGGCCCATAGGAATCAATGGAAAATACCGATTCGGTAAATACCGAATCCTACCGATTCGGTATTTTTTAGCGAATTTTTATCTACATTGGATTTACTGATTCATAAATACCGAATCAGTAAAATTCGGTATTTATGAATCGGTAAATCCAAATTACCTACATCTAAGTCTTCACTTGCTGTCCCATTTTTCCAATATAGCAAAGCCCACATGGGAACTATATACAGTAAATCACATTCGAAGATTGACAGTTTGAGAAACCTTAAAGACTCCATCTCTTATCATTCAGAGAGAAGTTCTTTAAATTCCCTTTAGTCCCACATTTATAATGGCCCTGGATCTGTCCTAACCCCAAACTAGTTGAGATATCTCTCTAGCGCGGTTGTTCCAAAAATGCCTTCACCAGTTTATCATTTGGGCGTTGGGCCCTCTTGAAGGCAAAAAGAGGAGGTGGAATATTAAAATAGCCAGTTATCAGTAGATGCCATTTTTTATTACTTTTTTGATCGTATTGCTGCGGTTGCCAAAAGTGGAGACACATGCAATCCGTGATTGTTACTGACTTTTTTGCTCCATCAATAGACTACCGCGATCACTATACCAAGTTCGTTTTAAAACCTCTTTATCATGTTCCGAGGATAGCCACATGTTTTGAGTCTGCTTGCTAAATCCTCTGCTTCCCTGAAATAGTCTACTTGCCTTTCTACAGTTCCTCTGCACTCAGAGGAACTGTCCCACTGGTAGATTCTCAAATCAAGAGGATGAGCACTGGTGTAATGAAGTAATGTGTTCCTATCTGTGCTTCTTGTTCATTGTTATTTTTTATTAACATATTTCTCCTGACATACTTATTCGTGCTTGTGGCTGATGATTGTGGTGGTCTGTAGTACACAGTTGTTGATTTTGATTAATTTATTTGATTTCTGCTTCCCTCCCATGTGCCCTGGAGGAATGCCAGGTATTATTGTTTATTAATTTCTTTTATTTTTGCCTGCCCCCTACTTCATCCTATTGGGGCCCCATGGGGCCTAGATGGTTACCAGGTATTTTATGTATTTTGTTTAGATTTGTGCTTGCCTGCCACAAGGGCCATTTGAGGCCTGGCTGGACACCCAATTTTTTTATTTGCATTTAATTATGTATAGCATTGTTGTGGTGATGATGGTGATTATTTATGACATATATTGCATTGTACAAAAGAAGGGTATGGAGTTCCTATTGACAACAATAGTAAAATCTCTGAAGTACAGAAAGACCTCTCTGCTAAGTGCTTCTTGTCCATCAATATGAGAAGTACAGCAGATGGCCCCAAAGAAAGAGATTACTGCTTTAAAAGTGAGGAGAAGAAGTCTGTTGCCAGTTTCACCACTGGCATCAAGCTCTCATCCTTTTTCTGGCAATGCTGCACACCTACTCCAGCCCCCACTAGGCAGGGTGAAGCTGGGAGGATGATCACCCCCAGTCCCTCCTCCCTTGGATCAACAACCACTCTTCCACAACACCACCATCTCCAAAACCGAAGCATATATTTCTCAGCACTGCAGTGGCTGCATTCGTGGATGAGAGCAGTGAATTGAATATTGAAGTGTCCCAGCAGCAAACGAAATCTTCATAGGGTACTCAACAGCAACAACAGTCTGGTACACCTGATCTTCCAGCGGTAGGAGCAGAGCAGAAAGTTGAGTTTGCTGCTGAGCAAGATGTTGTTGTGAGTGTGACTGCTCTTCCATTGGACACATCTGTATCACAATCTCCTTCCGTGAAAATTAAGAGCTCTCCCCAACATCTCTAAGCGCCCTCTTTAATGAACTTACCATGGATTAGTCCTCAACCGAGACCAGTCACAAGAAACAAGAGAAAATGAAGGTTCCCACAAGCCTTGGAAGTACGGAAGATGATGAACCACTAATTGTGTGTGTGGAAAGTGGCACAGAGTAAGTGCAAATTACCACTACAATCCCTTGTTCTCCTGTCCTGATACCCTCAATGACATTCCACACTCGTCTCAGTCTGGACCAAGCATGCCCTGCTGATGTAGAGGTTGGCAGGTAGGGTACTCTATTGCAAACGTGACATAGTACCCTGTCCCCAATCCCTTGGTCCACCTGCCTCATTTAGAGAAATATGGACCTTAATACTTGTTTCAGTGGTCCTGTGGTGTAGGGTTCGTCAGAGGAAGAACATCACAATGTTGTCCTAAATAGGCTAATGTTGTAATGTCTTTATATCGTGTGTCACGATCTCCACAATAGCATGTGTACACAACGCTACACCCCATCATGTTCTCGCAGATTGAACGACAAGAGTATCAGCCTGGAGAAATTGTGCATATAAAAGAACACTATGTTCACCTATAAGAATAGATGTGTTGTAGACTTTTGGCATCACTACATGGAGAAGAGCGGTCCGCATGCCACATCTGGTATAAAAGCAGTGCTTTGTGCTCCACAGAACTAAAATCCAAAGAAAGGTCATAAACACAAGAAAGCCCAATCCTTTAGGAAGCAGCCATTTTGGAAACAACCCTATAAAGTCTATGCCCTATGGACTATGTTTTGTTAGGCAGCAGTCTCCGTTCTTTCTGCAGTTTCTAGCAAGCACTCCTATGCTTACCTGTGGGTATCCAGGTAATCCAGGTTCCTGTTCTTTTTCCGCGCCTTCCGCCCGCCTCAGTCCGGATCAGATTCTCTTCCTAGCAACTTTCGACAACCTGGAAGATAAAAGAAAAAAAAGCATAGTCAGATGAGTATAACTTGGTGTGATTAGTGCACAGTTATTTGATTGTTGTTAGCAATAACTTATAGGACGTTCTTTTGAGACCTTTAGTACCAAGTAAGCCACAAAGATATTCTTATTGAATTCACATTTTGAAGACACATAGAAAAAAGAACATTGTGGTTCGAAAGAAAGACAAGCCCAGTGCTTAGGAACTTAAAAAGAATGTGAACTGTGCAAAGTTGACTCTGAGTGTTAGACAGCTATTGGGCTGGTCTGAGCCTAAGGTTGTCCAAAAGAACTCCCAAAGACGATCCCACTTGCAAGGCAATAAGATTCCTACTTAAAGGTGAATCTTTGACATCTTTTTATGCTGTATTAATGGTACACATTAAGGGCCAGATGTAAGAAGCCTAGGGCCAGATGTAGGAGCCCAAATACCGGTCGGTAACAGCCGATTTCGGCCGTTACCGACCGGTATTTAGGAATTGGCATGTAGGGGGCATTATTTTACAGAATCGGTAAATTTACCGATTCTGTAAAATACCGAATCGGTAGTTTTACCGTTTCGGTAAATCCAAATGTAGGTGACACTCCTGAGAGTGTCACAGGCCCTTAAGAGTCGGTATTTTACCACACAATCCTATTGTGTGGTAAAATACAGAATCCAGGTGTGCATGCACATCCGTGCATGCACACTGTGCAATGTGACACACAGACATGCCCTACGGGCATGTATGTGTGCCACATGTCACACATGCCTTTACTTCGGGTGCTAGAGGGTGTCAAAGTGACACCCCCTGCACCCTTGCAACATCCGGTATTTACCGATTTGGTAAATACCGAATTGGTATTTCCCATTGATTCCAATGGGCTTCACAGTCCATAGGAATCAATAGGAAATACCGATTCGGTATTTACCGAATCGGTAAATACCGAATGTTACCGATTCGGTATTTCTATTTTAAAAAATACCTACATCTCCCACCTTCATATTTACCGATTCATAAATACCGAATCTGTAAAATTCGGTATTTATGAGTCGGTAAATGTCCCTCACCTACATCTGGCCCCTAATTCTAGTAGGTAACGGCCGAAATTACCGAATTTCTGCCGTTACCGACCGGAATTAGGCTTATCAGATGTAAGTAGCCAAATTGTAGGATTCGGTAATTTACCGAATCAGTAATTTAAGGAATCGGTAAATTACCGAATTCTTAACATACCGATTCGGTAAATTACCAAGGGCCAGATGTAGGTCGGTCGGTAACAGCCGAAAATCGGTATTTTCGGCCGTTACCGACCGGTATTGAGCGATCGGCATGTAGGTGACAGAAATTTGGCCGAATCGGTAAATTTACCGAATCGGTAAAATACTGAATCGGAATATTTACCGATTCGGAAAACATACCGAATCGGAACATTTACCGAATCGGTAAAATACCGATTCGGAATATTTACCGAATCGGAAAATATACCGATTCGGTAGAATACCGACTCGGTAAAATACCGAATCGGTAATTTAGATTAGGTAAAATTGAAGATTGAGATGTAGGGAGGCTCTGAAATACCGAATTTGCTTCAAATTCGGTATTTCAGAGTCGGTATTTACCATGGATTCAAATCAGGTGGTAACCAGGTGCAGCCTATAGAAATGGACCCAAAATGCAATGCTGTTTGCACAATGGCGGCATTTTATGTCATCGCAAGACGGCTACGGCTACAGGAGGAAGGAGAGAGGGAATGGCTGAGACAGGAGCAGGTCTACAGGCAGAGGGTGACCCTGTTCATGCTCACAGAGGAAGAGATACTGCAGAGGTACAGGTTGGCTACACCATCATGGAGCTCATCAGGGACCTACAACCACTGTTGCAGCACCCCACCCCAATACCACTCCATGTACAGGTGCTGTGCAGCCTCCACCTGCTGGCGTCAGGGAGCTACCAGAGCGTGGTTGCTGCGGTGGGAGGGGTGACCCAGAGCAGCCTCTCAAGGTTTTTTCACAAATTCCTTGACGCCATGTTGCATAGGATGGAGCATTACATTTCTTTTCCATCCACCCATGCTGAACTGGTTCAAACCAAATCTGAGTTCTACCAGATGGCAAGATTTCCCCATATCATCGGATGCACATCCCCATTTGTCCCCCTGCTGCCACAGAATACATTTACCGCAATAGGAAGTCAAGCCACACCATCAACGTCCAGGTGATTTGCAATGCAAAGTACGTCATCACAGACCTTGTCGCAAAATTCCCTGGAAGTACCCACGACTCCTATATTTTTCAGAACAGCGGCATCTATGCATGGCTGTCAGCAGGGGAATTTGGCGAAAGCTACCTCCTAGGTAAGACAGAGTGTGCGACCCCTTCAACACCTGATGCAGTGAGAATCACAAGTATGCATGTGAGTAATGTATTCCCATTTCCCTTTTAGGAGACAGTGCATATGCCCTACGTTCATTTATCCTCACTCCCTACCTCAGCTCCTCCACACCCAGCCACAGGAGGTATAACCGGGCCCACAAAAGTACACGCAATGTGGTAGAACGGACCTTTGGCATCTGGAAGAGCAGATTTAGATGCCTTCACAAGAGTGGAGGTGCAAGGCAGTATACCCCCATCACCTGCTGCAAGATAATTGCTGCCTGTGCCATGTTGCACAACTTGGCTGTGAGTAAGGGTACTGAGGTGGAGTTGTCTGACTACGAGGATCATGACGACGACAATGCTGTGCCTGACAGACAACCTGCTGGAGTGTCAACACCAAGTGATGGCAGATACAGACGTGAGGAGATAACAGACAACTATTTCTGAGTGAGTAAAGAGACACAGACAGCTTGTGAATGTGAAAAAACGTATTTTTAATGTTGCAACAACGTTAATGCACTGATGTTGAACAAAGAATAAGTATTTGAATGTGGGGAATACTAATGTCCCAGGTTGACTCACACACACTGTAAATGTCATTTACGGGCGCGCTTCGCAGACCCACTGGGGTGTGGTTCACTCCCTTCGCCATGGCCTGCAGGCTCAGATGAGCGCCTGGTGCTCCGGCGTGGCTCAACAACAGCGCTAGCCGGGCTGCTGCGGCTGCTGCTGTCGTATGCCTCAGCCACGTCCAGGGCAGGATTTGCAGCAGTATGTGAGATTATCATGGCCTCCAGGGCACTGGTAATCCTGCCCATGCCCCTGGTTACCTCCGCGGTATTCTGCGTGAGGCTTTCTTGCATGTTTGCGCTCCTACGGCATAGCTGGGATGTTGCCGTGGCCAGCCGGTGCATAGCCCTGTTCTGCACACGCGCATCCCTGCGCCTTGTTTGCTCCTGGGCATCCATTTTGTCAAATAGTTTGTTGATGGCGGCGGTCATGTCAGTGTTGGTCTTCGCAACCTCCCTGTTTGTTTCAACTAGAGCACTGATGCCCTTGCCCATCTCTCCCATTTGCTGATTCAGGATCTTAAACTGGCGGTGGCAGGCCTGAATGGACTTCCCCTGCATGCGCTGGATGCGCACCATGCTCCCCTCAAGGCCACGGAATACAGTGCCCTCTCCAGGTGGACCTGCACTGCTGGGAGTGCGTTGGCGCCTGCGTGTGCTGCTGGACTGGTGTGTGGACACCTGTTCAGTAGGAGTGACTTCCATGGTTGCTGGTGCCTCACCCTCACCAGCATGACTCTCAGTGGGACCACATATCTCCTCCGGACTGGTGAGGTAGCAGGTGTTGTCAGGGATCGTGATGGGGAGTTCTCAGGTGAGAACACCAATGGGGGGCTTTGTGAAAGGTGTGGGGATTGGTGATACACAAGGGAGCGAACAGTGTCATCCTCAATGGAGAGGGCAGTGGCGTCTTCTCCCTCCTGCGATGCTGCTGCGGTGCTTGGCCCTGCCTCACCACTCTCCTCCCTTGCTGGCGCAGTTCCTTCTGAGGCAGATGGCCCACTGGCTGATCTTGGCCCTAGGTATAAAGAAGCGTATGTACACTGAGTGCTATTGTCTTACAGTCACTACAATAAATGCATTGCACATTTCACTTTCATTACTGTGAATGCCTTTCAATGCATTGCTGTTTTCTGTGCACTTACATGTGGTCCTACTTTTGCAGACTACATTACCCATAATGCATTGCTCATGTATAGTGCTAGCAGTACTGGACTGGGGTTGGGCTGTACACATAGGCTAAAGGGAAGCAGTTTGCTTTGGGGTGTCATGCTGCGCAGGCCTCTTACCTTTCTTAGTAGCTCTGGCGGAGGTGTCCACGTCTCCTAATCCCACGACACTGTCAGGCTCGATGGTGGAGGCCACCAGTTCCTCAAGCTCAGTCAGGGGGGGCGCAGGGTTCCTGCCTCCACCGGTCACACCAGCCTGCTTGTGGATCTCTGCCATTTTTCTTTTGGTGAGGCTCCTGAGGTCGTAAAACCTTTTCTTAAGGTCATCTTGGCTCCTGCTTGTCACACCCACAGCATTCACCTTCTCCCCTATGGCAAGCCACAGGTTTCTTTTGGCTGACTCTGCTACAGTGAGGGACAGCCTGCCAAAAAGCTGTTTGTGAACCCCCACAACTTCCTCAACCAGTACCTGCAGCTCCATGCTGCTAAACTTTAATTTTCTTTTTCTGTCAGCCTTCTGGCTCTCTGTGCTGCTTGCCATTATCTCTGTATTTCACTCCAAACAAATCTCTCCCTGCTGCTCTGTCTCTCTGCTCAGCTCTGACTGCCTCTCCAGAACCTTCTAATGAGTTGCAGCTGCCTGGGTAGCCACTTCCTGGTAGGAAGGGGAGGGTGGTTGCACCTGATTGGCTGTTGTGTTAAGTTTCACTTTTGTTTGCTGCCCGTTTTTTAAAATACCGAATCGGTATTTACCGATTCGGTAATTTCAATGCATTCCTATGGGCCTTTTGGCCCATCGGAATGCATTGGAAATACCGATTCGGTCAATACCGATTCGGTAAATACCGATTCGGTATTTTCCGATAGTCCGATACCGACTTCTACCGAATCGGTAAAAAAATACCGATTTTTTACCTACATTTCATTTACCGATTTTTGAATACCGAATCGGTAAAATTCGGTATTTAAAAATCGGTAAAATCAAATTACCTACATCTGGCCCCAAATCCTTAATGTAGGGAGCACTCGAGTGAGTGCTTTTTACATTTAAGGATTCGTTATTTACCATCAACTATTAGTTGGTGGTAAATTCCAAATGCCTTGTAAAAAGCAATTTTGTGCTTTTTATTAACCCTGGGCAGAGTGCTTCGCTCCGCCCACGGAGTGCATGTAGTGTTGCCTACTACGCGATTCACAAAGTAGGCGTAGTAGGCAACACTACGCACACCCGTGGACGGAGCGAAGTTACCCGCCTCCCGCCTCCCTCCAGCCCTCTTCTACACCCCTAATTTGGATTTTAAATAGGTTAAAAAGTAAATAAAAGCACTTACCTTTTACGCGGCATCCCGGGGCTTCATCTTCTTTGCGCCGACTTCTTCCAACCACATGCGCATGCGCGGGCCCCCGCACATGCGCATTTCTTGCGAGAAATGCACATCCGCGGGCGCCTACGCATGCGCATTTAGTTTGGAAGAAGTCCGCGCAAAGAAGAAGACGAAGCCCCGGGACGCCGCATAAAAGGTAAGTGCTTTTCTTTACTTTTTAACCTATTTAAAATCCAATTTAGGGTTGTAGAAGAGGGCGGGAGGGAGGCGGGTGGCGCGTAGTGGGGCTATGCGAAGCGCGTGGGTGGTCGTAGATTCATGCCCACTTCACGAAGCTTCGCGTAGCCCCACTACGCCCACTACGCCCAGGGTTACTTTTTATTCAGTGCAATGTGGCAGACATACATGCCCTTAGGGCATGTATGTTTGCCGCATGTGCACCCATGCACTATTCAGGGGTGCAACAGGGTGTCAATGTGACACCCTGCCACCCTTGAAAGGGTTTCCCCTATTACCGATTCGGTATTTACCACGGTAAATACCGAATCGGTAATTCCTATTCATTCCTATGGGCCTCCAGCCCCATAGAAATGAATGGGAATTACTGAATCGGTATTTACCCATTTGGTAAATACCGAATCGGTAAATACCGATTCTTAATTACCGAATCTTACCGATTCGGTAATTGTTACCGAAAAATTATCTACATCCCATTTACCTATTCTTAAATACCGAATCTGTAAAATTCGGTATTTAAGAATAGGTAAATTGAGATTACCTACATCTTGCCCTAAGCATGATAGGGAGAACACGTCTAATTATTGTTTGTTTCTGTGCTTACTGATTAGAGCATTATACCCGAAAGATGAAGCCTAACACTTCGTGCTAGAATTTGGACTGTTTAGAAACATGTGAAGAAACATGCTAGGTTCCGTAACCCTCCTGTGGAACACACGCAGAACATGTGTCTTCTTTCTTTCTCATCCCTTCCCCTTGGTACCTCTTTGAGCGAGTGTATCTATATTCACCGGCGTTTGGAGATTATCGTCGTCCATCGTTTCCGCTGGGTCAGGAACTTCAGGTTACTGGAATGGTTTCCTGCATAATCTGACATCCTGTACTTCTATGCCAGAAGAAACCTGGCTATGCGGGCCAGGAAAAAAGCAATAATGACACCCACACCGTGGGAGAAAACTCCCAGGGTGTGAGGATCATTCATTTTTTGTTTTTCAGAAGCAAAGTCTTTGGGAGTTTTAAAAAAAAAACATAAACAGAAAGTTTGTTTTTTGGCCATCAATTGTGACAGCAGCCATACACCAGACTTTTAATACATTTAAAGGAACCGCAGTTCTCTAAATCAGCTCTTAAATCGAATGAAAACATTATTTATAATATATCTTGGTCTGTATATGCTACTTTTTGTAGAGAATTAAAACAAATCTGCATATAACTAACATTAAAAGTAGATTAAATGTGTTTTTGTCTATGCGTGACCCTTGAATTCATATCTAATTTTGTGAATATGCAAACGTGTGTAGGACCAGGAGGTTGTTTATTGATACATTTTTAGGAGAGGGGGCCTGCGGCCCGTCTCCCAAGCCTTCAGAAGGCCCTGAGGATCTCATTCCCCAGGAGTTGTTTTCAATTTGTTGGGTGGGTGGCATGTTGCCCCCTCCCTGAGCCTTCTGAAGGCCCAAGGTACCCCCATACCCCAGAACCGATTACCTTTTTATGGGTTAGGGGGCATGGGGCCCCCTCCGTGAGCTGAAGCATGGGCCGACACTTAGCCCCAGGGGCTCTATATCACCCATCTCCAGCTGGAGCAATAATGCTCCTGCCAGGTAGGCACAAACATTTAAAAAGGTTTTCTCTTGCTGTTAGAGCACAGTTCAAATCTGCTCATGCAGGGCAGGCGCATACTTGTTGACGACTCCCGCCAGGACCCGGGGTGAGTGCTGGCTGGGGAGCTGGCAGGGGCACCAGGGACCTTGAGGCTTCATCCACAGCTTCCAATGAATATTAGAGAGGTGCATAGCCCGGGTCTACACTGGGGCACCCACCCAAAAAAAAGTGTCTGGCTCTCACTGGCATCATCAATGGGTGCTGGCCTAAGAGCCGGCATGGGCCGCAGGGTGCTTGGGGCTCTTCCCATGGCCCCTTACATATTTTATATATATGGGTGCTGTGGGTGAGCACTCACCAAAAAGAGAGTGTCTGTCTCCTCTGTCTCCAGCCGGCACCCACACACACAATGGGTGGTAGTCGGGGAGCTCCCCTCATGCCCCTTTATAAAAAGGACACCTGTGGGCGACCCAGGTGGGTCTGGGACACACACAAAAATAATAATAATGAAAAAAGAAAAAAGAAGAATTAATAATAAATGTATTATTCACTATGGGAAGGAGCAACCCATAATGCCCCTCATGGGGTTAACTTAAATGTGTTTTGTAGCAGGGTCGAGCCCTAATCTGGGCAGGGGCACCGCCAGCATATTTAGAAGTGCTGTGCAAGGCTGCAGGGAGTGCAGCAGCCCCTCAGAAATACTTAAAAAATAACTATATGTTTTTGGGGTCTATATATCATGACCCAGGGAAACTTTGATAATTTCTTAGCCTTCCCAAAACTGGAGCTTTTGCTCTTCAGCCTGGGAATGCAGGGTCCCTTGTGGTTAGTCTTATAAACTAAATTATGTGGCTTGCGTAGTGTAAAAGAAAGAGTCTGCCTGGCACTTATTTAATGTTGTTTTGACTATATATGCATTATTTAAATGTTTATTGACAGACAGTGCAATGATCCTTTGACAAAACAAATAGGACTGCCTTTTACTGACAGTGACTTAAATTGTCGAAAACCTAGAATTTCACTGGAACAAGCAAAGGTTAAAGTGACAGTTATAATTTGGTATTCAACACCTCAGAAATTCACTCAAAAACCAAGGGTTAAAGGGATGTTAGTTAAGTGACAATGCTAGATGCAACATTAATAACATGACTGATGACATCTGAAATTACAACATTAATGACAATACTGTGCATAGTGAGGCAGCACATTTTAGATACTTCACACAATGTCTCCTACTCAATTATTTACAACAAGGAGCACTACTGATATTTTGATCAAAAAGATTGAGGAAATGGTTGTTAAAGCACTTAGTAGTAAGGGAGAGGGAAACACATTTCCCCGTCTTTCCTAGAATCTTTTCAAACGTATGTCTGTAAGCTGTCCGCTACTAAGTACTCATACAACTTTGAACTCCAGTGCTCATGTTTTAATAGGGCTCTTTTAATTCTGAAAACTTGGAGAGTTTGAAACATATCAAGTAGATGATAGCCCACTTTTTCAGTCAAAAGGACCATACAATAATCTACATTGTGGGAACTTAATGCAATTAGTTTTTTTTTATGTGATCAGTTTAGATGATTCTAATCACGAGGACCTCCTGGCAGAATGTTTTGTGGATGATAAACTGACAAAGGGCCCTTGTTTATGCCTATAATTATGGAACATAAGAAGTAGATTTGAAAACATAGGTATTTTCATGTGAATGGGTTCAGTATCCAAGTATCTCTACTTCTTCTACACAAGAGTGCATCTTTATAAATAAACTGCCAGTAGCATCAAAATGTACCCATGACAAAAATATTTCAAAAGGATAGGCAGCATTTACATTTACAACAAAAGTGACCGCCATCTCCTGTAATTAGGAAAAACCCTGGCTAAGAGATATTGGGTAATGGGTACCCTCATATTCACTCCTACCCGATTAGGTTGCTGTGCCACTATAAAACAGATTCAAGTAAGAGATTCAAACCATAAAATCAAAATGGGGAATAACCTTTATATCTCAAGTGCTTGACTAACCTACAGCAGAAAGGGAACAGCTACGTGAACTTGGGGAACACTAATATCAATGTTTCAATTAATGTCTCCACTATTAGTTATACATGGTAAACTCTTGAGTGTATCATCCAAGATAACTCAAACATCAGCCCCTCAGTTTGAAACACCAATGAAACTTTTTCTGGATTTTATATGCAGAACACAGTCTGGAAATTGATTTTCTGGATCCTCTGGCAGCAAGGACTTAGCCAATATGCCAACCTAAGAAAAAAATTGTTGGACTGCAACCAACTGAGCATTATTTGAGTAGGGTGCATTTTAGGTAGTGATCATGCCTTTAAGAAATAGGGATAGTTAGTGGAACCCCAAATCCACTTTCATCATGAATAGGTGTATTTACGAACACAAGGAACCAGGATTATACTTTCAAGACTTTGATTATGCTCAAATATTCTTATATCAATATTCCTAAATCCTTTATCCTTTCAGGCTAACTAAGCTAAACTTAGCACCAAGCAGAGGCCTACTCCGATTTCCATAAATGGTTCACACCCACATATCTTTTTCTGACCAATGGAACCTGTATTCACCAGAAAACAGCACCTGCATCTGCATGTTAGTCGATAAGCAAATATGATAATATGATCCGACATTGTCCTCTAGGGGTTCTGGTGACATTTACAAACCATTCGCCCTTTGGCCTCATGATTTATGATGTCAAGAGACCCCCTAGATAGCAATATTGGATCATATTACACAGTTATTTGTTATGCATTTTTATAGGAAATTTTTGGGGGTCATTTTGCTAGAAAAAGTTGTTTTCTGTAAGTGGAGTCAGTGACTGGAATTAGAATGTTTAGGCTTTGTTCACATTTCTTGAGTAAATTGTAAATAAAACAGTGGGCAATGATGAGAGTCAGTGGGTTTGAGTAATTCCATGGCTGCAGCATTTACCAAATAATTATGGATTTACTGCATTTGCCAAACAATTTGCAAAAGTTGCAGTTTCCTGAAAAATGTAGTTTGTATTGCAAGTGGATAAAATAATGCTGACTGAGAAAGTGCCATATAATTTGATTTTTTCTCTATAATGTAGATAACCATGCCACATAATTTGGTTCTCCATACCTCATACTCCTAGTATCCCTGACAATGTTAAAACTCTTGAGAGTGGTTTGGGGTGGGGGCTGTCATAATGATAATGAAATCCATGTTTCAAAGGCAAACATGAGGTATGTTCCATATTTCATGGTTCCTTATGAAATATGTTTCTACAACTGTATTTTGCACAAATAAAGCACTAAAACCTATAAACCTATAGATAAAAATATAGATGGATAGATAGATTCTATTTTCCTATGCCAATTTATTTAATTTCTTTACTTACTCCCTGTGCATTTTTCCTACTGTAAATTATTGTTAATACTCTATAATAAATCGTATAAATTCTATTTAATAATGCTTTACTAATTTTTAATGCATATTATTTTTAATATATAATTGTAATATTTACTGTACTTATCTTAGATGTAGTGCTACCTTTGAAGTAGTGACTTCCTATGTAATTGATCAGAATCTTACCTGCAATGTAGAGTGCCAATAATGCAGTGACTCCTTATGTTCAGCGCTCAGTGTACTGTAAGTCCTGCTTTCCTCAATCTGCCTGCAACTAGCCTCAAATTATGGTTCCTCATCGTTACCATAAATTTGCATATCATCCTGGAAGCATATACTTTGGCATACTTCCAGGGTGCTTTGCATAACCAGTGGAACCATGGCTACTGCAAAGGCTAAGTAAAAGTCCTCTTAAACCTGAAGGCCCAATGGTGTTATTAAGAAGTAATTTGAATTGGGATATGGACTCCCTCAGAACTCACTCTGTAATAAGCATGTCTATTGCATAAAAACATAAGCTCCACCAATATTCATTTGCCTTTCAGACATGTTAAGTAAAGGGTGGAGAGCCACACAAATTTGTGAATTCAAATTTCACAAATCCACACACATTCATATACCCCCCCCCCCATCTGATTTGAAAGCTAACACAATTAGGGACAGCCATTCCAAGTGTTCATTCTTTCTATGATCTAGTAATTGCTTCAATTCAGATTTAAATGGTTCCTTTAAAGTGTGAGGAATTAGTCATACATTGTGTGTTACAGGGTCACTCCCTCCTTCAACTTGAGGCAATGCTCAAAGCTCTTCAAAAAAACTACATTCTCTAAAAACACATGAGGGTACTCTGAAAAAACATTGTTTTGAGGCAATTACCTCTCTACAAAGAAGACATGGTTTAATCCATTAGAATCAAATTCTACCCCCAGGTCCTCCTACTGCCTCCAACTCAACAAATAAGAACCCTTCTCAGTCACATGCACCGTACTAATTATAGATCTACCCTTGAATGAAATGCCCATAACTAACATCTCAATGGAATCCTTATCAAACCAGCTGCGGGGATATCAGGTCTCATTAGGGCATTTATTTAATCCAGAAAAATATAATTGAAGATTTCTTTATTTATTGGTGTCTACTGAGAACATGAATCTCCTAGTACACTAATTGTAGTGCCATCAAGGTCCATCATATAACTGAGAGGATTCCCTTTCTTGTCATTCCTGTCTGGATCAAAAATAAATGTACTTACTTTTGCCTCTAGCTCCTCAACAACATGTACTTGCTTTTTAATCATATCTATAAAGCTATAGTAAAATGTTATCTTTTTCCGCTGTTTCTGCAAGCTGATATTGCACAGCACAAGCAGAACTGGAACTAGAGTCCCATATTGACACGATGAAAACATTTGAGCTTGGAAGGCATTGATGATGGCTTGGATCTATTGGAGGAAGGTTTGTCACAAACATGACCATTTTCCTCATTTTTTACCTCACTATGTATGGCACTAATTGATTGCTCTCTTGTTTATTTCATTACATTGGCGCAGTCTGCAGTATGTTTAATACCCTCAATGATGGCAATTGCCTCCATCAAATCTGGGTTTTTTCCAAGTAGCTTTTCTTGAGGGCAAGGATCATTAGTGGCTATTGCAAGTTGATTCCTGATTAGAGAGACAAAAAGCCTCTTAGTACTGTAATGTAAATTAAGACCTTCTTGTTCCTTGCTTGCATCCTTCCAAAAAACATATGTCTCTCTACATGGTTGTCTTTTTTTAAAATTGTTTGGATCATATGCATTGGTTTCTGGCCCCTGCATCTCGTATTGGTCCAGGAAGAATCTCATAAACTTATATACCTTCTTCATCAAGTTGTGCAATAAAACGTGCCTCTTTCTTAATTGAGATTCCCCCACACCAATGACAATGAAACAAGATTCACACAGTTTAACCCATTGCTTCCAAGTTCCCCTTATTCATTCAAAAATGGGAATGGTTGGCACATACCAGAAGCAGTCATTATGAAAATAGAGAAATGTAGTTAAATACAGGTGTGTACAACAGGATAATATAAGATGCTGAATACACATTGTGATTCATGCAAGAAAGTATACCAATTATAATGGTCAAATTTAACAGAAATGATCTAAGATATAATACGTCGATTCTTTGTCCCCTCCAAACAGCAGTTATGCTTGTCGCCAAAGTTTATATACATGAAATGAAATGATTTGTAAAGGGCAAACTGTCACTCCCACAGAAGCCTCCTGGCGCTACCAGATAACCTGCTTCAGCAGAAATGGTTTAGGATCTATATGAGTGCAAAGCATGATTCATCAGCTGTTCCATTGATCCATGTCTTTAGGGCCTTCCTGAACTGTTCTACAGATTCCATTGATCTTAATTTGCTTGGCATGAAATTCCAAGCCTTTGCCTCTAACACAGTCGCCGACTTCCCTCTCCTTGTTTTAAGTTGGAAATCAGGTACTTTAAGGAGGTTAGAGGAAGTAGATCTACGTTTCCTCCTTGTTGTGTATGGCATAAATCTTGTAGGGAGATATACTGGGCCTAATCGGCGCACTGCTCTAAAGACCGTAAGGAGAAGTTTGAACAAAATTCTTTTGTGTAGCAGGAGCCAGTGAAGGGTTTTCACGGCTGCTGCTGCTTCTGTCGGCCACCAATCCTTGGGTTGAAAGGGATTATTTTTCCCTATCAATAGGATTTCTGTATTACGGAGGTGGTTGCTTTTCTTCCATTTGATGACTGCGGTGTGACAGGATTTAAAATCTTCCTCCGCCTCCAAAGAATTTTTTTCAAGAGACAGGATCATCAGCATAAGATGTTGTTTCTATCCCATAAAATGAAATGAGGGAAATAAGTGGAGCCATATAAATATTAAAGAGAAGTGGTGCACCCTGAGGGACACTCGTCGTGATGGTATGTTCTGAGGAGAAAAGTGGCCAGTGAGACTGCTTGTCTCCGGTTCAACAAGAAGGATGTGATCCATGCCAGTGCCACATTGGAAATGCCGCAGGATTTTAGTCTGGCTAGTAAATTGTTCTGGGAGATGGTATCAAATGCGGCAGATAGATCCAAAAGGATCAACCCTGCCTTCTTGCCGCTGTCTGTGATAAATTTCAGGGTGTCAGATGTTTCCAGCAGCTCAGATTCAGTAGGATGCTTTGGGTGGAAGCCAGATTGACGAGGATGGAAGATCTGAGCTGCTTCAGAAAAACTGGAAAGTTCCTTATGAACCATTCGCTCAGTAATCTTCCATAGAACCAGCAAAAGGGATACAGGCCTATAATTGAAAAGATTAGAAAAGTCTATATTTAGTTTTTTTTTAATGGCTTTATAATGGCAAATTTCCATTCATCTGGCACTATCCCGGAGGATAGGGAGGAATTCACAATGTCATTGACCACAGGGTTCACTGCATCAATAATCTGATGTAATATTGTTGGGGGGCAGGCATCCAGTGGTGAACCTGACTTACATGCCAGGATGGCTTCATATGACTGGGCTAAGGTGACAGTTTGGAAAGCTTGAAGGACCGTTTCAAAGTCCTTTTGTATGTTCTTGATTTTTTCTTCAAAATATGTTGCAATATCATCGCAAAGAATTTGAGAGGGCGGAATTTCTGAATGTAGTGCTTTCGGGTCAATAAAAGATTTTACACTTTCAAAAATCTCTTTTTGGGTTTGCTTTGTCATGGCTATTCTTTTGCCAAAGTACTCTTTTTTTTGGCTGATTTAATAGCCAGATAATATTGTTTCCTATATGTTTTGAAAATATGTAGATTAGCTACTTCATATCCCCTTCTCCATTTTCGTTCTAGTTGTTTGCAGTGCAGATGTTTCTGCGCTTGATCTTTAGTGAACCATGGATCGTTATGTAATTTCCTATAACCCTTTCTGGTTGTATGCTTTAAGGGAATTAAATCCTCACTTATGGTTGTCATCCAGTTATGGAAACGGTGGGAATCTGCTGGCTCACCAGTTAGGGTAGGTATCTTATTTTGGGCAATTATGGGTAAGCTGGTATTAGTGGCTAACAGTAAGTATGGTCGAATTTTGCAGATTTGCGGTCCGCAAATGCGTGCAAATTTGCAAAAAAATCCGCTAGTTCGCGAAAAAATTTGTGAACTCGCGGATTTGACCAAATAGACTGTTTCCCACTGTCTACTGGCTAATCAGTATGATGAAAGCGTTACTGAACTTGAGCTTCAACTCGGGCACCTGCTTTATTTATATCTGTAAGTGCTTCCTGTTGAGGTTTAATTTTTGTGACAGGAGCATCGTGCCAGAACGAACCTTGCCTCCAAGAAGAAGCCACCATTTTGTGCGATACCTCTACTCAACTGGAGTACTTTCTACTGGCTAATCAGTAAATGCTACCTCGTTGGGTAAATGTATAGTTCTTTTCCACACTACAGCTGTGTAAAGTGCCAGAAGATTTGTCTCCAGTGACCATGTGTGTGTTACTATGCCATCACGCCGAAGGGCGCAGGGGTCCCTTGAGTGAGCTGTCCATCACAGTGGGTAAATGGCGGGAAGACGGTGCACACCGCTAGTGTGTGGGCGGGGCCAAACGGCCGGGCTTCTATGTGAGTTCACATGCCTCTTGTGTGTATAAAAGGTCAGAGACCGATCAGAGCAGCAGATGAGGAGAAAGAAGCTCCTGGACACAGGAACTGCAAGGGGATTGCGCTCGTGAAAGTGAAGGATGCAAAGGCCTCTATCCAGCATCACAGCTAATTTTCGACGGTAGATATGGGGAGAAAGCACACCTGCCCAGCCTCGACCAAGCTCTGGATTGTTTTTGGGCTGATGAATGTGTTTCTGAACTTGAGCTTCAACTCGGGCACTTGCTTTATTTATAGCTGTAAGTGCTTCCTGTTGAGGTTTAATTTTTGTGACAGGAGCATCGTGCCAGAATGAACCCTGCCCTTTATATTTATCCAAGAAGACGCCACCGGTTTGTGCGATACCACTACTCAACTGCCCAAAATCCGCACGCGAGAGGATTTGCGAATTTTTTGGCAATTTCGCAAGATTCGCGGATTGCGAAATTGCCCAAAATCCATGAGCGGAACGGATTTTGCGCCCACCCTTAGCTAACAGATGCCATTTACGTCTTGGCACCCCTGTGATCCTGTTTTTGGCCACATGTTCCGACTTAGGCGTTGGAATGGTCAGAGGAATAAAATAATGATCTGACCAGGCCTGCGGAATGGGGGCCTCTACCTGAATTGAGGTAAGATTAGAGCAGACTACATCTATGGTATGTCCTGCCCTGTGTGTCGGCCCTTGCACTAATTGATTCATGCCCAATAAAGTGATTGATTCCAGAAAGGTGATTGCACCGGGCTTGTTACTATATTCAAGGTGTCGGTTAATATCTCCCAGCAAGGTAAGATTTGCGTATCAAAGTAGGGCTTGACTAAGGGTGTCCCCTAGTGAGTCCAAAAGGGTGGTAAACCAGCATTCCTGAGAATGAAGATGATCCGTTTATGGTACAGCAGAAACCAAGGCTTTCCGATCCCTTGAGTTTGTGTAGGCTAAAAATCTTCCATTGGAGAGTATCTCTATGGATAATGCCACTCCCCCCCCTGCCAACCTCTCGGTCTTTCCTGCAGATGGTAAAGTTAGGGGGCAGGGCTACTACAATATCCGGGTTGCAGTCATCTGTTAGCCATGTTTCAGTAATGCATAAAACGTCTAACTCATTATATATGATTAGCTCGCTGATGTCCAGCGCGTGTTTAACTAAGGAGCGTGCATTAATCAAACCCCCTTTTATTACAGCTTGACGGATACCTCCTTTATCTTTTGTCCTGATATGATTGAATTCGACCGTTGGTACCTGTGTTTGACATTTCCAGCAAGCAACAGGGCCCCTGATTTTATCTGCCTCCAGATAATATCCACATGGTTTGTTTGTATTCAACTGTCTAAGAAAGTTTGACGTGAATACTTTATCTGCTTGAAAACCTGCAGCATGGCTGGTACTGGACGCGTTCCGGAAGCGGACAGGCAAAGACAGGCTTGCCTTTGGCGCGCCAGCTGTGTGCGACCGCTGCATGTCAGCACCATTTCCTGCTTTTCAAGTGTGGAGCCGGAGGTCTTGTGAATAGACTAGACCGTCTCCCTTCCAAGAAGGCGCCCGTCACTGTCCAGGCAGAAGATATGGAAAATGTAACATCAAATCTCCCTCCACACAAACAGCAGAAGCTGCGGTGGACCGGGGAGCAGACGCGAAGAGCAATAGTCTTTTTAAAGGTAAAGAAACAGTTCTAGAAATGCCCGAACCCTTCTAATCCCTCAATGCTGTGATAATTCAAACTTGGGTTACTTGGGTCTTATATATCACAAGTTCATTTATGGGACATGACCAGCATTTGCTTGTCCAGGCACAAGTGTTTCATCTCATCTGACAGAATAGAATCCTCACCAGACAGAGTTCCAACTCGGGATGATAGTGAGGTAGGACAGAGAAGGCAAGGAAGGTGAATGGAGACATTGGAAAAAAGGACAATCTCAACAAAATGGTTTGGTGAGGTGATGTATATCTATTGGGGTTTATATTGTGGGTTGCATTACATGTGCTTCTCAGCTATG
This sequence comes from Lissotriton helveticus, assembly GCF_964261635.1. Lineage (NCBI taxonomy): Eukaryota > Metazoa > Chordata > Amphibia > Caudata > Salamandridae > Lissotriton > Lissotriton helveticus. The sequence continues at coordinate 273,128,542 of NC_136065.1, read as the reverse complement.
CCGTACTTTATTCTATATGTTTTATACCTTCTGATGTGGACGGTGGCATTTTCTGATATGAATGTGAGGCCAGGGTGCCTGTTCTGGTGCATGTTATTCTCGTATCTGTGACTTTCTAGGCCTTTTCCAATATCCAGGTAATAAGAAACTTTTTCCATATCATTTATTTTGATCAGATGGCAAATGTCTTTGGCCTGATTTTCATTTACTTGAATTGAGATCACTTTGCAATAGTCTTCCATGACTTGCACCAATGTTTGTCGGTATTCAAAGGTGCAACCAAGATAGCGACAGACACCATGAAGCCTTACGTTCAGCCTGTAGTTAGTGTCATGTTTGTGTGAGGCTCCTTTATGCTGCAATTGTGTTTGGACGGATGTTAGATTTACCATCCAAGCCATTAAAACTCACTGGTCACAATGTGCACTGTGATGTCATAGAACACTAAGCAGATTTATGAAGGGTACAGTCTTTTATCACTGGTCTCTTAGCTGCAAGGAACATGCGTTGAGAGAGGCTCAGGAGTGACAAAGCAGAAGAAAAATATCTTCCAGAGGGGGTAAGTGGTCGTAGCGAGAGGAGGGGAGGGAATTAAAAAACTGAAAGTGACAAATGAATTGAAAAAAACAAGGAGGTGTGGCATAAGTGAGAGGCAGAAAGATGGGAAGGATAGAGGAAGAAGGAAGGAATAGAAAAATAATGATGAAAGAAATGAATGAGGGGAGGAATAAAAGAAGGCATGGAAAAAGACTGAGAGGAATGGTGACTAAAGGCACAGAGAGGAAGGGACAAAGGAAATATGAAAGATGGCAGGTGGAAAGAGAATAAGGAAAGGCAGGAAAAGAGGCAAAAAATGGAAGGAGGAAGGGGAGACAAAGAGGTAGAAAGGGAGAGAGTTTTGTAACCAAAGAGGGGAGGTGAAAGTGTAAAGAGAGAGGGTGGTAAGGAAGATGGGATAGAAGGAACAAATGAGGAAGCTAAGAAAGAGGCGAGTGTAAAATGAAGAGAAAGAGAGAATAAAGACTGAATGTAAAGAAGAAACTTGAGAAGCGTATGTGCTTTCACATGGGACAGAGCCTTGCTGGATGGTGAATGTACAATGAAGTAAGGGAGGATGTGATTTCTGACCTGCAACATGGTAAAGCACTGGGTGGCAATGCCTTACCATGCAAATGTTATGATCGATAAGATCCGGATTTCATTGGTCCCAAATGATGTCTATAAAGTGACAGAAGAGACGGGTCAACTTAGGCCCATATTCAATAATGAAATTATTATCTTCCAAGCGATACAAAAGGGGATGATGGGCGGAGCATTTGAGCAAATCAAACACTCACCCCCAGTCAACTGATCTGGGTTTAGTCCATCACCATTCTTTAGCTCACTCAGCCACCCCAGTTCAGACATGGCCATATGCAAATCAGTCTGACCCTGAGCCTCATGGGAACAGTCCAGCCCGAACTGCCAAGCCATGTCTTCCCTGGACCGGAAACAAGCATCCTGGGACCGGTTTCGGATTCATAATCCTCATCAGCCAGGCTATCTTGAATCCAGTGTCGGATTCATAATCCTCATCAGCCAGCCATATTATTATTTTCCAAAACATGGAAAAGACCCACTACTCTGTTCTAGTTACAGACCTATAATTTTGATCTACTCCTATATGAAAATATTTGCATAAATCCTGATGAACCACTTTAGGAACATAATTTGAAGCATGAACAAGTAGGCCTTTCAACCAGACCATCATTCAGGAATCACATGGGATTACTGCCTGCTCACCTCTGAGTGGTTAAGAATGATTCTGATGGCACAGTGTCTCTATCATTGGATGCTGGAAAAGCATTTGATCGTGCTCAGAAAGCCCAAAACGGCAAGCATTGACTCATACTTTCCGTCAAAATTGACATGGCTGTATGAAGGTTTGACACCCCAAATGCACTGTTGAGGTTTTCTATTGGACCTCTTTCAGGTTTGTAAAAGATTAAGACAGTGATGCTTGTTTGCACCATAACTGTTTTTCTTCGCACTAACACCTTTGATAGCCATAATCAGGTAATCAGACTCCATCAGTACTCCATTAGACGAATAGGCACCATTGCTGGGCATTGCATGGTTGTGGTTTATGCTGATGGCATACCCTCAGAAGGCCTTAAACAGCAATCCCCAACTTCATCTCATTGATTGAGTCATTTTCTTCACTCTTGAGGAACAAAATTAGGGGGACAAGAGCAATCTCCTTCCATTGTATCCAGGAACCATGAGGACCTACCGAAGCAAGGACGTGGGTAGGTCAATGTGCTTACACAATCAGTAAATCCTAGTTCAGGGTTTTGTTCTGATGTGACGTCCTCGTGCTCCATGAGGACTGGCCTTTTAAGTAGAGGGGTACTCTACACTACTCAGACCCCACCCTACTAGATGGTGGTCTATATTGTTTAATAGATGTAAGTCAGCATCGTATCATCCCTTCACTTGTGGAGAGAAATACACTTTTCAGCTCCACACCCTCTGCAGAAGATTAGATTGTATTAGGTCCTGATGAAATGCCAACAGATTGCTTATCGACTATATTATACTGCTGCTGCTCAGCCTGAGTGTCTGTGTGAGAGAATATTGGTGAATGGAATGTTTGTGTGTGTGAGTGTGAGTTGGAGATGGACTTAGCAGCAGTGAGGCTGCTCCTGGTGGGGCTCTCTTCCCTATAACATCTACTTGAATAAAGAAACATGAAGATACCACTTGGAATGGACAATACTTTATTACAACATATTTTGCCGATGATCTGGAAAATAACTTGAGTGTTCCACCTGATGAACTACTGAAACTTGAATCCTGAAGAAATTCCAAGGTAAAGAACTTCTTAAAACTACAAGCTACAGACTTAAAGCATACTGGCACCCTTAGTGAGCCCCACCAGTGACCCTTACATCGGTTGCCCCAACTTCTCTGTGGCAGTCCCTGCTCTACTTTCCTGCTCCCTCTCCTGCTCCTTAGGGACAGTTGACCCCACCCTGCCACTTTGGGACAGTATTTCTAGAAGTGCAGTTTCCCACAAGAGTGAACAGTTTTTACTGCCCGTTTGTCCTGATACCTGCCTGCCATGCTGCCTTGGAACTATTTTCTTTCTCGCAACGCGAACTTGCCACTTCCCCTTGAACTTTGATTTTACTCATTCTGCTGCCTTGCAAGTGTTTGTTTACTTTCAACCACTGTGTCCCAGTGACATTCTTTGATGCACTGTAGCCTTAAAGGATATGACCTCCTGTTTCTGTCTTCTGTCTACACCCAATCATGCCGGATCTAATTTACCTGCAGCACTTTGACGGATGTAGCCTGCTGGTTTTGCTTCTTACTGCACCCAGTGGTTCTCTATTAGCTTCCCACAAGAATTGGAAAATTCGCACCTCTAGTGAGCCAATGTATTCATTTGGCATTGCAGTGACTGTTACTGTTGGTCCGATATAGAGCGTGCTACTCATCTGGCTTTATGGGTCGCATGTTGCCTCAGTGTTCTCTCCATGACATCTTGCTTCTTCATTCTGGGTTGCTGTTGTGGGACGTCCAGCTGCTTCAACATGCCGTGAGCCATCCTGCACAGCGTCAACTACGTGCAGCCATCTTGGGATTGGCTACATCTTTCAGTCTCTGATGCAATGTTTTCTCCTGCATCCCACTTGCTCTGCCAACCACGTTGTCAGCTTCCATAAAGTTTAATTCAACATCGTCAGTTTGCTTCCCACTTGAGCTCTGATTTCTCTGTCAGTCCTGAGGGAAATAAAGTCTGTAAGTTCTGCCTTCACAGGAAGTACGATCTTCGAGGAAGGTACTGTGTTTTTTTGTTGCTCTCTACTTCTCCTATATGCATCATGTCAAAGTCATTCCTCTCAACTTGGCATTTTGCACATTATGAGCACTCAGGTTTCTCAGAGATACATATAGACGTAGGCTAAAGGACCGGCCCGTCGCCGCAGATTGAGACTTCCCGCCACAAACATTTGAAGAGATTTGATTCAGAACCTATTTGGAAGAGTTGAATCTGTTGAGATCAGATACAGAAACCATGAAAAAGATTTGAGTTACCTTGAGGGATGTTAACCATGGATTGGAACTTTGGATAGTTTTAGTGAAGACAGAATAAGACTCATTGAAGGAGGGAAGGGAAGTTGAGGTCCTATCTGGAACTGAATTAATGATATAGATTTCGAGTATTGTTGCTATTCGGTCTGATATACACTGGAAAAGAAAACTGTATCTGTAAATAGTTATTGGAAGCCCTGATGATGTCCGTCATTGGACGAAACGCGTCGGCTGTCTGATGTTTTGATTAGTCTGGATTTATTTGGAAATATTGAAGTGGAATGTGGAAGCTGTCGTCATTTTGTGACTGATACTTGAATAAAGTGTAAATTTGGGAATCAACAAATTTTGACCCTGTGATATTTATATCAATTGGAATCCGCTCCCTCAAATCATTGGAGTTGCATTGGACAGTTTGTGGATTTTTAGACGGTGGATCCATCTGGGGTTTTGAGCGGACAACAGATCAAGATAAGACATTTCAGTGTGGATTTCATTTGTAAATTTGGTTATTTTCTGTGCTACAGTGCTTTTACCCTCACCGTTGTTCTTTTGAGTATTAACCCTCTGTACTACCTTCACATACGTCAAAAACCTCAACTACACAAAACTCTGATCTCTGGCCAGGAAGAACATTAATCACAGGAGTTATCTTGACATTTTTGTGAGGCCCCGTAATTGCAGGAGGAAAGGAACGCGCAGCAGGTGCTTTTAAAATCATAATTAAGTTGTAAACACGGCGCCCCCAGGAAGCCAGCACCCGGTGCGATGGCACCGGTCACACCGCCCTAGAGCCGGCCCTGGCAGGGGGGCAAGCGCCCCTCCTTGCCCCCACCGCGGACGCCCATGTGTATACCGCCTTCTCTGCCTCCATACACCAGTCCATATCTCTTTTCTAGTCCTTCATGGAACCTGCTGTTCTTTTCGCATTCATCAGCGCTAGCGTCACCCCCATTTGGTCCCCCCTCCCCAGATCTGTCGCCTCCCACACTTTGAGAGACAATTGTGCAGAGCAGAGCATCTCACTCCCATACACTTCATTTAAACACTGAATTATTGAGTTCCAATACACATGAATTTTTGGGCACCCCCATATTCTGTGAAAAAGTGCCCTCCAATCCGCAGCCCCTACGACAGAAAGCTTCAGTGTGCTTTCCCATCTTTACCAGTGTGGTGCAGGAGATGAAGGCCCTGTCGAGGATTTTGAGTTGCACCAGGCGAAATCGCGCTCTGATCGCTACCTCCCGAGGGGATGCTATTGCCTCCAGCCACTCGTCATCCTGCATATCTGGGATGTCATTCTCCCATTTCCCCCTTAAGCAGGTCAGTTGATCCGGAACATTATTTATTAGTTTCTTATATGTAAGTGAGACCGCTTTTTTTGAAATGTGTTCCTCCAATAATATGTTCTCCAGAGGGGATGACCCCGGAAGGGGCTCTTCATTTGGCAGGACTGCCTGCAGGGCGTGTCTCAGACGCAAGTATCGGAACACCACAGTGGGGACTAAATCGTAATCTTTCTGCAATTCCCGGAAATGTTCTGATACCCCCACCTCTCCATACGTCTCTTACTACTGAGATTCTCAGCAGGTCCCACCTGTCAACCCCCTGTCTTTCTTTCAGGCCGTCGAGGAGTTGGGACTCCCACAGGGGTGTTTTTTATGTATTTATTTTTTTATTTTACAGAGTTTTATATAGCCCGAATGTTGTACCTTAAATACCTTAAGTGCATCCTCTCAGCTGCTCAGCCAAGATGAATGTGGTGTCTGCGTGGAATGCTGGAATGCTCTGGTCATCTGTACAATTTACCTTACAACAGCGAACTTGACCCGAATCGGTTATTAGAGCACTTTTACATAGCATCAGATGTATTACATGAGGGCACATTCATTACTTTTTTTTTGTTAGTCATGGGGAGATTGAGTGATTTGCCCGGAATCACAGGATGTTCAGCGTCATTGCGAGACTCGAACCAAGTTCCCCAGATTCAAGGTCGACTGTCCTAGCCGTTAGGCCAACTCCTCTTCCCAAGGGGCGTTGCCTGTGTAGTTTTATTTTTACAGCCCATCTCCCCCAGAGTCGCATGGCAAATCTGGATTGTGAGCGCTGTAGGCCCCTGCAGTTGCATTTTCCTCAGCAGGGAATATAGGGCATGTAGGAACCCCCTGGCCATCATTGTTAGCGCATCCATTTGGTATGCCAGTTCTGACAAAGATATATGGGCGCATTGATTAACTACCATTAATTGAGCTGCTCAATAATAGTTCCTAATATCAGGGAGAGGGATCCACCCATCGTACCATCCCCTAGTGAGCTTATTTAGACCTATTCCTGGAGCTCCACCATGCCACAGCAATTTTCTAATCTCTCCCTGTATGGATTTAAAATAGTCTTCCGGCACCGGAAAGGGAGTGTTTAGCAGGACATAGACAAAGTGTGGCTGGGCCATCATTTTGAATAGAATCGCTCAGGGAGAAAGGAAGCGCTCTCCAATGCTGCACATCTACCTTCAATCGGGAGAGTGGGGGGAGTAGATTTTTAACATTGAACAGCTCTCGATTAACTATGACAAAAATACCCAGGTACCAAAACCCCTCCGTCACAACCTGTGCCTCGCAATCCCTTGGCATTCTCTGATCTTGCCCGTGTATAATGAGGACCACTGATTCTGAATGATTAATCGTGTAGCCGGAATATCGACGGTAGGTAATGAAGATATTTAAGATTCTGGCAATAGAGGATCTGGGCGAAGCCACATGCAGTAGGATATCAAAATAATGACTAGCGCTGTGGGCTTCCAACTGGTGTGCATAGGACAGTATTATCTCCAGTTTAATTCAATGTAATTCGATCAATCAATCACACTCAACCTTCTGTGGCTCACCGCTGCAGAACCACCCCACGTATAAATATTCCTCAATGAAAGGAGCGTTGTGTTCAATAATAAGTATCTTCAATTGAAGATACTTATTATTGAAAACAACGCTCCTTTCATTGAGGAATGTTCATACAGTAGGATATCATCAGCATATAACGATATTCTATCTTCCCAATCAGGTGACCAGCGAAGACCCCGTATCAATGGGTCTCCCCGAATCCATACCGCTAGCGGCTCTAGAGCCAGCGCTCTTCGTGGCGTCTTGGGGGAAACAGAAAGTAGGAAGCACCAGGGCTCCCGCACTCCCCGCAGCCAATCACAATGCTGAAATGCAGCGTTGTGGCACTCAGCCAGGGGCTGGTAGGGTGGGCATGTTCCCCAAACAGGCTGTAATGCAGCGTGCATGGAGGGCTGGCCAATCACTCATGCTCACATAGGGAGTGCCAACCAGTCCTCCCCCTGCAATGAGAGCAGACCTACCCCACAAAGATGCCACAGCAGGAAAAAATGTAACTATTAAAAAATTAAACTATAATAACCTGAAATTATTATCATTTTATTTTTCCTTGTTGTTACACTGCATAAAGCATTGGGGTGATGCTCCTCTGCCTTAGTGGTAAGGCACATATGCAGATTCATGTTTGGACAGTGTTTTAGAAATTTTTATGGCACATATATGTGGATTTGCATTCTCACACCATAGCAGACTATCCCACTTGGATTCACAGTTGGAGGAAATCCACAGTGTTTCAACTTTGTCGAACAAAGAAAAATCTGTTTCTTTGCTGTCTTCAAACTTGTGGTTTCCCACGTCGTGGATGTTTCCTCCTTCACCTCTTTTTGCAAGGCTATGAACATACTTCTGGGTGCGTCCTACAATATTCCACTGATGTCTGGAGCACACAGACACTTACAGTGAGATACAGTGACAATCCAGTTGGATGTCACAATTTATTTGTTCATGACAAAGTTATAATTTTAAAGCTTGACATAGAACAAAATATTTGCTTATAACATGCTTATGATAAGATGTTATCCAATATGGAGAATATGTGAAGAGTACATATGTGGTAAGACAATGGACAATATGCGTTAGACACGACCCTAATGTAGTAAAATCTATCCACAAAATACAATTAGTCCAGATGAGACCAGCACATTCAATTGTTAGACGATTAATATTGCCAATCCTAACTTATATGAACTCAAAGAGTTGGATAGGAAACATATCACTGGTAATGGGGAATACATAATCACTCGAGAATCCGCGGCGGTAAGTATGTCTGATATGATTAATATAGAGACGATGATGGAATACCTCTTGATAAGGGGTGCTCTCCCCTAAGTCAGGCTCCACGTCCAGGGCTCGTATGAGCCTATCAGTGGAATATTGTAGGAGTCGTTGCTTTGGTAGTGTACATGTTCGCACCTCTTGGCAGCAGGGGTGCTGTATGTAGTAGCACATCATAATACTGTTTTCATTACTGACCACACTTGTAGGGAGGCATTTGTGGCGGTTGTATTTTTTCCACTGTTGCTGCATTTTTAAAAGTTGATGCTTCTGGGTGATACAAAACTAGGGATAGACTTATTGATATTTTAAGAAACTGTGTCGAAAACATTATATTTACTCTTTCCACTCTTTTTCTTGAAACCTCCCATAATTTAAAGACCAGAATTCGTAACAAATAATCTAGCCATAAATGGGTCCTCCTTCAGATGATAGAATAAATGAATGAAAAATATTTACTGTGTATGTTTTAAAAAAAATGCTAAAAACGCCACAAAACATGATAATATCGAATTTTAAAACTATGACACAGACAGAATTATATCCAAGGAAAAAAAGATAATAGGTTTAGTAAAAATGGTTTTGATGCAACTCTAGTAGAACATTGTAATACTATACACACATCAGGAAGACCAGCTTTCATGTACTCGAGAAAGTACATAGAAAGAAATAGAGGTGATCATTGTGAACTGATGCTAAGGCTTGAATTTAAGTAGAAAAATGACTATCCTTTATCGGGGTGATTTTAAACCCCTCTGATAAACAATAAGAAAGCACTAGACCTTGGCTGCTGTCCCTTTTTAGGTCTCACCTAGGCAGCACGCATGCGCTGCCCTAGGATGGCCTTTAGCCATCAGTCTTCACTTTTCAAGCACTGCACTAGTGCTTGTGGCAACATCCACCTTGCAGGTGCGAGCAGTGGCGCGCCACAAGCACGAGTGCAGTGCATGAAAAGTGCAGACCGCTCTCACAAGTGCGCGTACGCGCACCACTCGCGGGCTCACCTCCTGCTCACTACGTCATCTCCCTCTCTCTCCTCGCCCACAAATCCCGGCCACTCGCTCGCTCCGCCCTCTCCGTCTCCTTTTTGCTTGCGCACTCACAGAGCAGCAGCTTTGTTCTTTGGGTTGGTTGTTGGCCCTGCCCCCAAAGCGCCAGCCCTTTCTCTATTTTTGCTCACGCTCCGTCCCGATTAAATATTAAAAAGGCATACTGCACTGCAAAAAACAATTGTTTTCTGTATACTTTGCATGTACAAGATTACGCATTGAATGTGTGACGATCCAGAGTACTTTAAGATGTAAAATAGTTCCCAAGCACTCCTTTGGAGAAACAATTAGCCAAAAATATGAGATGACGGCACTATTCCTCTAGGTGCAGCTAAAGCTCACTTTGTCCATCCTAAAGAATTGGTAACACAAGACTTGGGTCAATATAATGACAGACATTACTAGCAACTTTTTTTTGTGTTAATGTCCTGCTGACAAGTCTTTAAAGCAATCACTTGTTTCCAATTTTCTGTAAAGTGGTGTCGAGCAAAAAGGCCCATCCCAGGCACCACAACACACCAGCGTATGTGCGAAAGGTCAATTTAATGAGGCAGGTGCTCATCACAATACTAACATAATATCCTGGCCTTACAGACTAACATTGTACCTCACATTTTTTTTTATATCCCGAATAATACATCCTCCCCTCACCCCTGTACCACCCACAAACATTTCACATTCCCAACAGTTATTACATTTCCTTCAAAACTCCATTTGTTGCATACCTCTACTAACAGCGGTTGCATTTCACCCCTTCCTCCTACCTACTCTGGTGACCGCTGTGTTGCATTAGCCAGAATGGTGACCAACCCCTCTCCCCAGTGACAGTTAACCCCTAGCCCCGCCCGCCCATTGCCCCTCTGCCAATAAGGTGCGTGAAGTTCGTGGAATGCACCATCATGCCCGAAACTGCAGGTGGGCGAGGCTCTTGTCACCTGCCCCCAAACTTCCATTGACGGTTTAAGCGCAAATTCAAACATATATTTAGTTAAAGAAGGCAGAATGAAATCAACTACAGCCCACTTTTCCTTCTCGGAAACCTTGGAGCAAAAGAACTATTTTCAACTAACTCGCCCACTGTTTATCCATTCAACAACCTTCGAAGCTCGTGCAGTGTGTGTGTTCTTCTAGGAGTTCCATGCAACGCACTGCCTCACCCGATCAATGCGGCGCGGCTGCAGAAGGCTACCGGTTACAAAAGAATGATCAGGGTGCAACTCGACCATCCTTAACCCATGGGGCTGCAGCTCAGCTTTTTGCAGGAATTCTACCCGTAATTTGTTTTTTTGAGTTCATACTCATGAAATTCAGAGCTAGTGCTCAATGTGAGTCTTCTGTGATAATGTACCCCTGCTCTGCTGAGGCACTACGCCTAATGAGGTAGCAATGTTGTCACTGTCAAGTGCCACCTAGCAAAATAAGCAGCAGTATGTATGCCAAATACGATACTTTTGTACAACTCCCTGCAACGAAAAGGGCTGCTTCCGGTGGCAGTACACCGGATATATATGATGACCCCCAAAGCTGAATACCATTTTAGAAAATAAAGAGAATGCCCTGGATAAATGAGTCACCAGACTAAACCACAGGAGGTTACCCGTAGACCCAGTTGAGACCTGGGTAATAAGTGTATATAACAAATAAGAGCGTCTTGGACAGTTTCATGGAAAAATGCACAGCAGTTGCAAGAAACAGAAATCTGTAGCAACTGAGGTCTCCAAGTGAGCTACCTGGTAGGTTTTTTTTTTCCTCCTCCCCTAGCATGCCATTCCCGGGTGCTAGTCTTGATACCCACTTTGGAAATGTTCTCCAGCCATTACGCAGCACCTACAAATCTGTAACCTGGTCCTGAAGATGAACTGAACTGACAACGGGTCGAAACGCTGTTGACTACCGAGTGCAATTTCTTGGCGCAACTGTAAAGATGACAACATCGCCAGATAAGATGAATAAGGTTTTATTCAGAAGTACACTGACACCCAAGGTACGTCTTCGTCTCATGAGCCTCTAGCAGCAACTGTCAACCCCAACTGTCATTACCCTTGCCAGCGTTCCAGATAAGAACACACTGACGTCATAACACATCCAGCACGAGACGCGTGCTGGTACATTGCATGTACAGTGAACAAGTAAACACAACACATCTCCTTATCAATAAAAACAAAACAGGACTGTGTGGAACCCACAAATGAGCTATCTTGCAACAGAGATGAGACCAACCGCTAATCGCGCACAAAATCATGTAACTTAGCTGGTGGTTTGACCACTCTCCCAAATCTGCTCACAGTAGGCTCGTCATTTAAACTGATGTCCAGAGCCGTAAGATCTCCATCAACAGAATCATCTAAATCAACATTGGTATCGCTAGTGGTCTGATATCCTTTGTACACTTCCAAAAACTCCTCGCTCAACCTACTACTACTGTCCTCCCGAATCAGTGAACTGTCAGAAGTATGCTCGCCCCCAGAAGATACATCATTTGTACCCAAAGATACACCATTTGTACCATGTGGGTGAGAGCCTCCACACACCTCACGATCCAGAATCCAATCGTAGTCTTGAGCATAGGAACCATCTCGGTCAACAGGCACGCACTGAGAATGAGACGTGGCCACCCCTCTTTACACATTGACAATGTGTGCGTGTCACCGTAGTAGGAGACACGCTCTTACACAGCCAATTACGCTCTATATATGCCAAAAGAGGTGTGCGTGTCACTGTTGGAGACACGCTCTCACTATGTGAATAATTTCCCCAGCCGATGTAATAGAAGAAATAGGTGTGTGTGTCACCGTAGCAGGAGACCCGCTCTTACACTGCCAATTTCGCTCTTAAAATGGCCGCCAGACGTCGAACGACGTATGCGTTCCAGTGACGCCCACAAGCGGAACTGACAGGAATGCGCAGCTTACCCAAAGTGCGCATTAAAATCCTGTGAGGACAATCACCTTGCAGAGCGGAGTTACAGGTAGAAAAGTCACTCAACGTCGAACCTCTAATCAGTCAAACGACAGGCATAACCAACTGCCCACAAAGCGAAGACATCACGCAACTCGGACTTCAACAGCACGCAAAGTCCACCAAGCTGACACAACACTCACCGACTAGACCAGGTGAATGGATCAGTTTCCCGGGGATCCTAACTGCTACGCCAATCACCGCCACCAGGAATTGCCAACCTATAAGTTCAGATCAGCCAAGACTGCCGCTATGTAGACCTTGCCCCTGGTGACAAACAGGCAACCCAAAGGTTCGGGAAAGGTCGATCAGCTTGTCACTCCCTGAAGATTCCACACGGACAACCGCAGGCGATATGGTGAAAACCGCTGCCGGTGACATGCAGAATGGAAACGAGAATCCGGCTCCTTGAAGACGTCCTCATAAAAAAATCGAAGAACAGCTGATAAAGTGGGTCCGTCGTGGTGTCAGTGATCCCGTATCGTCGCCAAATTGTAAAGATGACAACACCGCCAGGTAAGATGAATAAGGTTTTATTCAGAAGTACACTGACACCCAAGGTACGTCTTCGTCTCATGAGCCTCTAGCAGCAACTGTCAACCCCAACTGTCATTACCCTTGCCAGTGTTCCAGATAAGAACACACTGACGTCATAACACATCCAGCACGAGACGCGTGCTGGTACATTGCATGTACAGTGAACAAGTAAACACAACAGCAACCTCTGTAGTTCATCAAATAACCTACCTTTCTTAAGTCCTTGATAATGAATCTGAAACACTAAAGTGTTTCTCTGTATATATTGCCATTGTCTGCCCCAGGCATCAGTTTGTGCACTAAAACCTTTTCTTTAACTAATGGCATGTTTTATTTTACTTTAAGGATATATTTTGATAAAGTAAATGACTGATAACTAGATTACATGTAAATTTAGCTTATTAAGCTACCCAGAAAATTTGGTGTGAATCCAGCCCTTCTGTACCCTCTTTGCAAAGTTTGGCATAAGAAGCAGCAAAGGCAGCAGTGATATGAGAGGGACACAGCTAACCGCTCGAATGTGCTGCACAGACATCTTATATTGAGATGAGCTCATCAAGGCTTCATCAAATTTTGTTTTTATTTTTGTAAATAAAGTCCTGGATTTCGTTTTTTTAAATGTAAAATACCTTTGATATTTTCGCCTAAAAAAACACCAAAGTGATTACATTGGCTGTAATTAATTGGGATTGTGTTCTAAATTAAATGAATAATACTGCACAGTTGTTTATTTAATTTAACAGCTCTCAAGTTCACGGGCAAACTAAAGGGAAGAGAGGGCGTTACACTACATTAACTAAACAGGAAGAGGTAGAAAGCAAACACAACAAGCACTGGCATAGCCAATAGGTCTCGCATTTGGGACCTTATAAGTATTTAATTATGCAGCACAATATCCTTGGTGCAACATCAACTGTTGAATTGCTAAACACTTATAATGTCCCAGAGGCGAGCCCTATTGGCTATGCCAATGCTTGTTTTTAGTAGAGAGATTAGCAGGAGCTTCCACACAGTATTTCCCTTACTGATTTTGTGACTCAAATTCAGTGTAAAGTGTTAATAATAAAAGCCCCTCGTGAGGTGAGGGATGCAAGAGTTTTCGATATGAGACAACATCAATTGTCTTATTACCATTTATTGTGGACATGCACATATGCAGAGGCATACCAAAATATTAGTTCAGGTTGTGAAATAGGCAGTGACCCATATAATAATCAAGGAAGTCCATTAAGGTATTTCTTTCTCTTTATTCTTTCAGGGCTAGATGTAGGTAATAGCAAATTACCGAATGGTAAATACCGAATTTTACCGATTCGGTATTTACTAATCGGTAATTGCTATGTAGGAAAAAAAAATCTGTAAAAATACTGAATCGGTAAGATTCGGTAATTACCGAATCGGTAATTACCGAATCAGTATTTGCCATTGATTCCTATGGGCCTTGAAGCCCATAGGATTCAATAGCAAATACCGATTCGGTATCGGTAAAATTACCGATTTTACAAGGGGGACATGGTGTCACTTTGACACCCTGTTGCACCCCTGTTTCTGGCTTGTGTGCCATGTGACACACATACATGCCCTTAGGTCAAAGTGACACCATGTCCCCCTTGTAAAATCGGTAATTTTACCGATTCGGTAATTACCGAATCGGTATTTGCTATTGAATCCTATGGGCTTCATGGCACACGTGTACATGCAAAGATGTGCATGTACACAGAAATTCGTAATTTACCACCCAATAGTATTGGGTGGTAAATAACCAATTTCTAAGGGCCTGTGGCACTGTAAACTGTGCCACCTACATATTGTATTACAGAATCGGTATATTTACCGATTCGGTATATTTACCGATTCGGTAAATTTACGGAATCGGTAAATATACCGATTCTGTAATTTTATAGCCCCCTACATTACAATACCCAAATACCGACCGGTATTTGGGCTCCTACATCTGGCCCTTAGTCTTTTCTTCTCAGGGATTCATAAAAAAACATACACTCGCAGCCGACGCGTGTTTCGGCGGCCTCGGCATATATGCATGTCATTTATAAACTCCACGGAGGCATTCGCCTTTGGAGTTGTTTGTCTCTTTTGAGGGTGGAAGGAGACTTATTGTTTGGAGAGCACCACATTATACTATAGAGGTACATGTACAATTTTCCGGTTATTGTGTTACATAGATGTGCATTCGCAAATTGGCATTACCACCTTTGTGCTTTTGTGGAATGATTATTTATTGTTAAATGAAGGTCCAAATCTGTACTAAGCCACATGTGATTCCTCTTTAATTTTTTTTCTAGCATGCAAATGTTTATCAATCTATGTAGCTTTTGATGCAACAATTTAAGAAACGTAGGACCACATGTATGAAAGTAGGATTTTACGATGATCAAATTATGATATTTTCCGAATTGCTCTCTGGTAATTGCAGAATGCAATGTATTAAAGAATTCTTAAAATGCTTATGATTCCTTAATATTACCCAATAGCAGCGAATCGCTAGTAGGTAATATGACTCCATTCATTCATATGGACAGAAAGGCCAATAGGTGCGAATGGTTGTGCATTAGCTAATTTACAATTACCTAATTGGTAATAGCAAATTAGCAAATGCAAAGTCGTGGCCGGGGCCTAATGCCCCCCTAAAGCACCTCCTAACTTTAAAGTGTGCACAAGTAAAGCACCCACATTCCCTATGTGCATGTGTGCACAACATGGCACTTTGAAAAATGCATTTCTGTGCATTTTTCAAAATTGGCACATGGTTACCATCAACTTGAAGTTGATGGTAATAGCGTTTCCGAAATGTGCAGTTCGCATTTAGGAAAGGCTTCTCACATGTGCATTAAGGAATCGCAAATTGGGAAATCACTACAAATTGCGATTACCTAAATGGCGAATCCTGAAGCCTTTCATACATGAGGAAAGGCCATTTTGCCTTGCAAATGGGTGAATTTTGCAATTCACACTGTTCGCGAATGCAAAATACTTTCATACATCTGGCCCTTAGAGTCTTATTAACAGTTTGTTGAGCTGGAACACTGCCATAAATCAGCAATGCTCCTTCCCTGCCAAAACATGTGATTCCTGGGCTCTATTTAGAGTAAAGGTAAGTGACAGGTGTACAACAGCAGAACCTCTGCTGACTGTGTAATCCTCTGCCCAGGTGGCTGGTCCACCAAGGGCAGGCCAGGCCATAGTGAAGGTCCTATTGAGGGCTGGGCACCCGTCACTCATTTTGCCTGCTCAAGTGCCTTATATGAATCATGGCAGACACTGGCATGCCAAATGCAGAAAGGATCCATGAACAGGGTAAAAACACCCTTGCTCATCAGAATAATGTGTTTTTTTTGGTTAGAGGAACAACTCACAGTTTGGTATTTTGTTTTCTTTAAACAAGAAATCTTTCTAACCAAGCAGTTTGGTAACATGTAGGTGCTGTGATAGAGACGCTGTGGCAGTGAAACACTTCACAGCAGAGTTCCCTGTCAGGCAGGCAGGTATCTCCAAACAGAGTGGATAGATTTTCCACTGGGGCCATAGGTGATGGCCTTGCACCCTTTGCGGAGTTGACCGACTGTCCATGAGTGTCTAAATGACCCCTTTAATCTGGTCATTCTCAGGTATACGTAGAACTTGTGTGGGTGGCTTATCGCTTTCTGTCTTTCTGATCTTCTTTATAGGAACATGGCAGCAGCTTCCCAGCTACAGGAACTGAAAGATGAGGTCACGTGTCCAATCTGCTTTGAATATTTCAAGGAGCCTGTAATTGCAGAATGTGGACATAATTTCTGTAAGTCCTGCATCACCTACTGCTTGGAAGTCCTAAATGCTAAAATGCCTTGCCCACTATGCCAAAGACCTATGCGAGAAGGAAAACTTCAGCCCAACAGGCAGGTATCAAACATGATACCTGTTGTTCAACAGTTGATTTTAAATAGGAAGAAAAGGGAAGAAGAACATCTCTGCGAGAAACATGATGAGAAGCTGAGCATGTTCTGTCAAGAAGACCAGGAAACAATCTGCATGACGTGCAGTCAGTCAGAGGAACATAAGGATCACAATGTGGTTAGCATAGAGAAGGCGGCCCAGGAGTACAAGGTATGCGTGCTACCTGTCTTTTCATTAAATGTCCTGTAATTTCTGTTATATATATAAATGCATTTAAGATTACAACTAAAATTACATAAACAAGGTATATTTATGTAACTGTGGCAAGTGCCCCATTAAAGAAGATGCCCATTTCATAAAAATGTTTGCATATTTTAACTTGACCATCACTATCTCCTATCTCCTTTAGAGGATGGTTCCTATGAAAAGCTTGGTATGTATGTAACAGGGCAGAGGATCCCAGGACCTATGCCTTTTGCCTTTGATTTGAAAAGTATTTATGCAACAGAGTTGGGCAACAGAGTTCTCATACCTGTTTCACTGTGTGTTAAACAAACTTGCTGCCAGTCTTAGCATTGTTTATCACTGTGGTGTATGGTTGTGGCAGTGTGCGTATTAGCAGTGCCAGTGATGAACATTTGAGGTGCGGCCTTAAATAGACCTCCAGTCATTGATGTCAATTCAACAAAATGCAAGGACTAGTGGATATCACACACCCTTTGACAATTCCACCCCCCCACCAATTAACAATGCAGGAAGTGGGGAAACATCCTTTACAACGAATCTTTTTCCACGCAGTACCTTTACACCGCAGGAATTACAACGCAAGTCGTTACAACGAGTTGCGCTGGAGGGCGCTGTAGGATAGGGAATAGTTTAATTTACTATCCAAAACCTTCCCTACTATCCACGGGGACTGGAGTTGGAATAGTAAATTAAACTATTCACTATCCAGCTCCCCCAACGCAAGTCGTTGTAACGGCTTGCGTTGTAAAACCTGCGTTGTAAAGGCATGCGTGGAAAAAGCATGCGTTGTAACGACATACATCCCAGGAAGTGATGTCAAACCAAATGACTGGTGAGGATGATCATCTAGAAACAAGTAATGTCACATGACCAATGGCCCTGATATCATCTCAGGAAGTGACATCACTGTCACAAAAAACAACTACAGAATTATTACATTACAAAACCTTTACTAAAGCAAACAAACGCTTACTTTAGTTTCCAACTGTGTAATAACTAGGATGCTACCATCATACAGCGGGATCCCCACCATAATTTGCCTGGGGCACAAGCAACACCTAGACAAGTGCAGTCATTTTGTTCTAAGTAGTGTTGCACAAGTGTAGCCTAAAATGCCCAGGCAAAACAGGTATATGCCCAAACATGAAGGCTGTCCTACAGCTTGAAAACAGAGCCACTATGCATCAAAAGATTACATAGTCTGCTAATGTCACCCTACTTTGATGAAGCAAAGTTTCCAGGAATTCGCAAAACTACATGACAAGGAACTTGGAGTGGAAGGGAGTCGAGTAAAACCTCCACCTGCCCCTAGGCAGAGCTAGTCTTACATGGCCATCCAACACCGAAGCCTATAAGGTATAGGCACATTCCGCGAGTGCCAACCATAAGAAGGTAAAACTGGGAAGGGCCAGGCAACCCACTCATGGGAGCCCTAGGACATCATGTATACGGGGCCCTGAGGACTGCCCAGCTCAGCAGGTGTCTTAAGATAAGGGCTCAAATAGCAGACCACCTTTAGAGATAGGCTAAGCGCCAGGCTCCCTGCCTCTCACAGAGCGTCAGCATCAGCACTATAATA
Organism: Lissotriton helveticus; assembly: GCF_964261635.1. NCBI lineage: Eukaryota > Metazoa > Chordata > Amphibia > Caudata > Salamandridae > Lissotriton > Lissotriton helveticus. The sequence continues at coordinate 273,110,030 of NC_136065.1, read as the reverse complement.
GAAAAGAAGCGGCATGGCAATTAAGATGAAGTAGACCAGTCCATCAATGGTGAAGGGGACTGCACCAAGACTGCACCAAAGAAAATGCAGCAAGAAATCTTGTTATGGCAATGCTGTATCTGCCCCCCTTACCTCACCTTATTGGCACTGGCATCAAGACTGATAGCAATGAAACGCAAAGTGACAGGCAATCGCTATAATGATACATCCCACAGGAATCCTCACCATATGTGCTGAGATCATAAGGTGAAACAATAAAACATATGATGAATAATGTGGAAAAAGGGAAGAATGGCATCAGTTGAACAAAAAATGGCAGAGGCCACAGATTGGGAACAGGGCCACTGGGATATGCTATAAAAATACCACAGCTAGGAGATAGAAATGGAAGAGACTATCTCTGTTTTTCGGGGTCCCACCGAACTCATAGAAGGATAACAAAATGGAATTCCTAGGCTGTTTTATCTCAGAAATCAAGAAATTGAAATGTGATCCACCCCTGGAACTTTAAAGAGTCCATGGAATCAGTCATACAATAATAAGAGGAAGGAAGGTCGTAGGCAAGTGGATGCTTGTGTCTTAAGGCACCAGCAGGCACATAAAACCAAGCCAGCAAAGAAACTTGGGGGCATATTAGCAAGAACCTCGTTAAAATTATGTCCTGCACATCAAACCTGGGCTTCTATTGGAATTCTATAACACATATTAGCAAACCCATTATTGCCCATTATCGCCGTTTTAGCAGCAGTTTCCTGCCACTAAAATGGCGATAATTTTAACAAGGTTTTTGCTAATAAGCCCCCACGCCCTTTGCACATTAGAGTTACAAAATCCACGTATCTCAGGACTTTTCCACTGAAACAAATCACAGGAGAATTAAATTCTTGGGCCTCTGGACAAAGAAAGAAAATTGGGGCATAAGATGCAGATTGCTTGGAGGCGTGGCTTGGACGCCGACCGTGATGGCGGCGTGAGCGATCGGCTCCGCTCCAAGTCCCGCAATTACTCCTGAAATCGTCAGGATTATTACCCCCTGAGTGGTAATTTTCGCTGCTCTGAGCGAGGCGAGACCGAGGGAGCCTGATCCCGACCCTGTGGGCGCCAGGACGCTGCATCCCTGGCAGGTCCCGAGCCCCGACGGAGCTGCGCTCCAGCAAAGAAAGATGGCGGCGCCGGGATTCTGAAGAGGCCCAGACCGGGTGAACGGAGGCTCCAGACGGAGGCGGGCTGGAGAACGGAGCGCGGAGCGGGAGATAGATCGGGGGTGCGCCGGCAGGCTGCTCCGGCACTGGTTAGGGCGGCTGAATAATTACTGCCGTCCCGGAGCCGAGCGGGCGCGGAGCCCATCCCCCCACCTCCCTGCTCCACTGAACGGGTGGCGTGCGGCATCCCTGGAGCCCGGAGGGCTTGCCGAAGGTGGTAGCGGCCGCAGCGGAGACCCGCACCCGGGGCCCCACAACAGCCCCTGTGATCGGGTGAGCGGAGGGGGCGGACCAACGGCCCAACAGAGAGCACGGTGCGATTTTGTGGGGGGGCCGGTCTCCCGCTCCCCTTGGGACGCTGCTGGTTATTGGCGAGGCGGAAGGACAGCAGGGGCCCGCTGTGAGACACTAATGCTGACCAGGGAGTACTGAACTCGGGAGCTATCCCTTGCTGCATTGCGGTGCTGCCCGCTGTGGGGCTACGCCGGGCGCACCTGCGGGTTGTGTGAGGAAGGAGGTCCAGCCTGGGGCGAATCATCACCTGTGAATTGGGCACCTCCACTACTGGCCCGCGTTTACCCTGCGCGTATCCTTGGTAGTTGGAGCACTTCTGTTGTGGCCTTGAACTGTGGGCAGCACCCTGCCGAGTGTTTTAGTGGTGCGTTGGCTTGGTGGACCCCCGAGGAACTTTGGCCTCAGGAGCTGGGCGACACTGGTGACTGGCTGGCCGCCCACTGGGGGTGAGCGATCGATTTGGTGGCGATCTCGGAGCAGTGCTGTGGGAACCAAGATGGCCGCCACTGGTGGAACGCCCGAAGTGCTTGCATGGTCCCAAGATGGCGGGGCGCCTGCTCCATCTGACGCAACAACTCAGGAACAGCGGCTGCATAAACGGCTGGACAGTATATTGGACGCGATCACTGCAACGAAAGAATCCCAACATCAGGACATTGCGCAGGTTGCCACGGGGCTGGGACTCCTTAAAGCAGACCATGCGAAGCTCGCTGACAAGGTAAAGGACAATGAACAACTACTGCAGGAATTGAAACCGGCGGTGGTCACTGCTGAACACAAACTGGTTGATGTCCTACGCCGCTTGGAGACCCTGGAAAGACGCGCGGAAGACGCCGAAAGTCGCAATAGGATAAACAATGTGAGGGTTGTAGGCCTTCCGGAGAAAATTGAGGGGGAGGATGCTGTGGCCTATATGGATAACTGGTTTACCACGGTGGTGGCGCCGGAGGGCCTCTCTCCCTTCTTCTCCCTTGAGCGTGCGCACAGGGTCCCGGCTCGACCGCCTCAGCTGGGTAGACCTCCCAGACCAATGGTGATAAAGTTGCTACACTATAAGGACCGGGACCTCCTGATACAGAGGGCACGCTCGCAGGGCCCATTTCAGGTGGAAAACAGCAAGGTCACGATCTTCCCGGACTACACTCAGGAAGTCCAGAGAAGTCGGGCGTCCTTCCTGCCGGTGAAGAAGGAATTGAGGGACGAAGGGATCCAGTATTCGTTGCTTTTCCCGGCCAAGCTGAGAGTGATCCTGGATGGCACGACTCACGGACGAGGCTTGGACGTGGCTTGAGCACTACCGTGCTGGGACTGACCGCGCTGGCAAAAGTGATAGGACCGCGCAGCAACCCCTCCGGATCAGGAAGTCTCAGCGCATACGAAAACGGAATAGACTTAAGATGGCGATGCAGAAAGCCCAAATGGAAGCGGACAGGAAGGGAGCGCTGGCGGCGACCGCGATCATCACGGGATCGCAACAGGAGAGAACATCGGAGGGTACTGGTTCCGACGACGATGGAGCAAAAACGGGAGGTGATGAGTCGGAAGTGGAGAGCACGGGGGGTCCGGAGGTCACTCCACAGACATCGGATGGACTATTTAACGAGTGAGGTACAGGGGCGTAGCCCGACTATGACTCTTGTGTGGACATGGCCTCTCTGGTCGCTAAGTGAACACTTAGGAGTGGGACTGAGGCCGCACTATGGGACCTGGGGTGTGGGATGGGGGCTCCGCTGTTTCTGGGTCGGGCGCTGAACCACCCTCTAGAGGCCCTTAAGGCCTTCTGTGGTAGAGTCCACAGAGTAGTGTGATGTGTGTCATGTTGCAAATTTTGGAACGGGGCTGAAGCTGGGTTATTAAGTCCTGTCCTGGGGAGAGGGGTTTGGGGGATTTTGTTGGGTGTTGGGGTTAGGGGATCCGACTGCTGCTGTGTGACGGGTGTTGGGCTGGTGCTGATTCTGTACAGACGTGACTACTATGGGGACGTTACCTGATTTAAAATGCATTTCATGGAATGTCCGTGGTCTCAGGACGATGGTTAGACGCCACAAGGTGCATGCCCACTTAGTGCGGCGTGGAATACAGATTGCGATGCTGCAGGAAACCCACTTGACTGAAACAGAATGCGCTGCACTACAGAGGAGGTGGCGGGGGCAAGTGGTTGGGACCACGTATTCAGCGTTTGCCAGAGGTGTGTTGATTTGGATTAGGGCTGGGGTACCGTTCCAGGTCATGTCTAAGCGGGTGGACCCAGAGGGCAGATATGTGGTAGTGGAGGGGAGGCTATATGGTAGAGAAGTGACACTGTGTAGTGTGTACGCCCCGAATACGGAACAGGCCTTATTTTTTGATAGATTGTCGAGCTCACTGGCGCACTACCTGGCGGGCCCCATCATTTTGGGTGGGGACTTTAATTCAATCACTGATGTGGACCTGGATAGATCCCATCCACCATTGACCGACTCGACGGTGCGCAGGTTAGCTACTCAGAGGAAGGAGTGGCAGGACAGTTGGGGGTTGCTAGATGTGTGGAGAGAACAACACCCTGCAATGAGAGACTATTCCTTTTTCTCTGCATTACATGCGTTACATGTGAGGATAGACTCGATACTCTGTAGTGATCGCCTGGCCACCATGGTTAGACACACAGAATACTTGACTAGAACAATTTCAGATCATAATCCCTTACTGATGTCAGTGCAGTGGCAACAGGTGAGATCGGCGATTCCAACGTGGAGGTTACAGCCCCACACACTGGAGGATCCGGTGTTCAGCGACGCTGTCCACCAGGGCATAGAACACTATTTCATGGAGAATGAGGGCACAGCGGCGACAAGGCTGGTGGAATGGGATGCGATGAAAGTGGTGGTGAGAGGTGTGTGCATGGGCAGGTTTGCTAATGTACGGAATTCGCTTTTGACTGACCTGGTGAAGGCTGAGAGTGTGCTACGGGGCTTAGAGCAGTGTAGACCGGAACGACCGGAATTGCAGGCGCAATTGCTTGAGGCCAAGGAATTGGTTGCGAAGGAAACTGAGCGGCTGCGGTGCTACGATTATAAGCTATATATTGTCAAGGTGCATGCGGAGAGGGACAAGGTGGGTACGCTCCTTGCCAGGCTCGCTGATCCAGAACCTCGGGGGTGCCCGGTAATGAGCATAAGAACGGAAACGGGGGATGTGGCTTATTCGCAGTCAGTGGTCCTATCGCGCTTCACGTCATATTACACTGATCTTTACGAGTGCCAACTAACGGTGGACACATCTGAGATACATGCGTATCTGGACTCTATTGCTTTGCCGGTGCTGGAGGCTGAGGATGCAGAGGGTATAGGGGGACCCATAACGCTGGCGGAGATTAAACTGGCTATTAAACAGATGGCCAGAAACAAAACGCCGGGCGTCGATGGGTTGCCCATAGAATTCTATGTGAAATTTGTTGACATATTGGCACCTAGGCTATTAGCAGTGTACTCGGAGGCGGGACAGCAGGGTCGTCTACCCGAAACGATGAGGGAGGCTCTGGTGGTTCCGTTACTGAAGCCTGGTAGGGAGGCGCTGGATGTCACGTCCTATCGACCCCTATCCATGCTGACGGTGGACTATAAGATCCTAAGTCGTATCTTGGCCGCCAGACTCCTGCCGCTCATGACCAGATTGGTGCATGTCGACCAGGCAGGGTTTATCCCTACCAGGAACACATCTATGAATGTGCGTCGCCTACTACAGATATTGGATGATGCTAGGGGCTCACCACATGATCCGGTGGTGTTGTCTGTTGACATTGAAAAGGCTTTCGATAGCCTTGAGTGGTGTACCTAGATGAGGTGCTGGAGAAATTTGGCCTAGGTGAGGGATTCCGGCGATGGACGAGGGTACTGTACTCATCAGCCACGGCAAGGGTGCGCCTGGGGTCCTCGATTTCTTCGGCTTACCCGGTGCGTAGGGGGACGAGGCAGGGATGCTCGCTCTCTTCTTTGCTGTTTGCACTGTCAATGGAACCTTTAGCAGCACTGGCACGAACGGGCGAACAGTTTCAGGGGGTGATGCAAAGGGCGAAGTCGCACTATATATCGCTGTACGCGGATGATCTACTACTGTACTTGGCCGACTCCGGACAAGCGCTAGAGGGAGCTGTAGCCATGCTGTCCAGGTTTGGTGAAGTGTCGGGCCTTAAAGTAAACTGGTCCAAGACCTGTGTATTCCCACTACGGGAGGGCACACGCAGCCCCCCCCTTGAGCTGGAGGTGATCTGGGAACCTTCCTGCTTCACGTATCTGGGTGTCCGTATTTATCACAAGGCCTCGCAACTATTAGAAGGAAACGTGGGGCGATGCGTGCGCACGTTGAGGGGTTGTGTAAACTTCTGGGCCTCTCTCCCCTTGTCTGTGCTGGGCCGTGTGGCGCTTTTGAAAATGGTAGCACTTCCGAGGCTACTTTACTACTTTCGGACATTACCGGTGTGGATACTGCGGCGCGTGTTTACGGACCTGCAGATGTTGGTGACCGGATTCCTGCGGGGACAGAAACGGCGTAGAGTGGCGTTGACGACCCTGACTAGGCCCAAGCTGGAGGGGGGGTTGGCGGTCCCTGATTTTGAGCTGTACTATCTGGCAGCTCAACTACAGGTACTGACGCAACATGTGGCCAGGGAATTTAGAGGTCCGGACATTAATAGGGGGCAGGGTATCCAACGGCATGTTTTGTCGTACATTATCATGCAACAGAAACTGGAGGTGAGGGACCTAACGCTGGAAGAAAGGACGCTCAGACTCTGCTGGAACAGGAGCCTGAAGAGAGCGGCCAACTCCCGAGCGTACGCCCCTGAGATCCCGCTAGGGATGCTGACCGCGCTGCCACATGGGGGCGATTGGTCCCCGCTATCGGACTGGGAGGAACTGGGACTGCAGGTGGTCGGTGACTTGTACGTTGAGGGGACGCTGGCCCCATTCCGAGAGGTGCAGGACCGATTTGGTCTGCCGGACGGGGATTTCCTGCTGCATGCGGCAGTGCTCGCAGCGATGCAAAAACACTGGAAAGGGGGGCTGGTGGAACCGGAGACGACTCTGGCGTGTCAGTACGTGGTCATGGCTGCGGGCACTACCAAGGCGGTTACCTGCCTCCATAATAGACTACAGCGCGAGGGACTGGCACAGCTGGGGGCACTGAAAGCAAGATGGCAGACTAGTATAGGTAGGCCCATCCCGGATGTAGTCTGGGGCCATGTCTTGGAGCGAACCTGGAAGGGAACGAGGAATGCCCGATTCCAACAGATACATTTTTTCATTATTCATAGGGCTTACCTGACCCCGGAGAGGATAGCGAGATATTTTCGGGTACGGGACGCCGCATGCCCGAGGTGTTTGGCGCATGAGGCGGACTTGGATCATTTGCTGTGGGGGTGCCCGCGACTAGGGTCATACTGGCATGATGTGGGAGACCTCCTGAATACAGTTACAGACAGGGAAGTGGATTTCGACATGGCTGCATGCTTGCTACTATGGTTCCCTCACACAAAGCGGACGAAAATCACTAGCAAATTTATCGATCTGGGCCTTATGCTGGCTCAGAGGGAGATTACCTGGCACTGGAAATCTAAGGAAGGGCCATCGGTGGGAAGGTGGAGGAATGAGCTGTTGAAATGGGCGGGTTGTGAGAGTGTCATCAGAATGCGGCAGGCTACCAGGAGTGCCAATGATAAATGCATGGATATGGCGAGAGCGTGGGAACTGATAGTACAGGCGCTGCGCGACTACATGATAGGAGATGAGGCTGATGATGGCGAGTGATAACTGGCATGGACTCCATGGAGCATTACCATACAGTAGATTTCACTGAGCGAGGTCGTGATCTGGTTTTACTGTAATTTATACACACTCGCACTAGCAGCAGTTGGGTGAGGGGGGGGGGGCAAGGGACACTCACCTCGGGGTAGTCAGGCTCACCATGCGGGCCATGGGGAATTCAGATACTGGGATCTAGTGGCAGATTGCAGCTTAAGGGACCTAGACGACTATCCCTAGAGGACAGGGAGGCGCACGTGCTGTATCTTATAGATGGTCACCATTAACACATATGATAGGTTACCGTCACATTAGGCCCAATGCCAGGACTAGCCCCAGGACTATCTCGTTGTGTATGGGTTGTAAGGGGAGTTGTTGTTAGGGGGGTTAAAAGCGGAAACTATGTATCGTAGATGACTGTCTATCACTGCTGGGCGGGCACATTGGAGGTTTTCCTGTATGTGAGACATTCCACGCCGCCTGACCTCGGGGTTGTGGGCTGAATGGCTGTGTATATTGTCCGAATCGGACTGAATATTCAATGATGCTCTGAGTGAACTGCCTGTCCAGATGTGAGATTTCTTCTCTGACTCCGCAATAAAAACTTATTTAAAAAAAATAAATAAATAAGATGCAGATTGCTTGACACAGCAGTGATGTTGGCAACATCTGATGGTAAAATCACAGAAAAGGACGACTCTGTGACTGGCGTTTGACAAATTGAGATGCAGTAGGACAGGTTGAAGATTACGTCTTGTGCATACTCTACTTGTCTGTGGGTGCCATGGTCTACGTCATGGCAGACTAAAGTTCTGATGTGTATATATTTTTCCTAAGATACCCACATACATGCCAACATTTTAGAACCGGATAGTGGGAGACTTTGAAAAACAAATCATGGGACTGTTTTTTCCCCATTAACGTCTATTGAAAACCAGGCAATTTCATTCAGGAGACAGCTAAAATAAAGCCATTTTTTACTTTAAAAAATCAGGAGTCTTCTGATTCATGTTTATTGGCATGTATGCACCCACTGCCCTGGCTTCAGCAGCTTTTTAGGACTTCTTCAAGCCCAATACATTTCAGCAAAGGTGATCATTTTTACAATATAGTTTCTTTATGTGGACAAAACTGCCTTGTCCCACTGTTAATGAAGTGTCACAGAATTTGAATCATACATACAAAACACATTAGTAACATGGACATGTCACACATGAGTAAACTGAAAATAATGTGGCATCTACAAGCACACTGTATCAAATCATGTTTACATGCTTTTTAACAATTGCTAAATAAAACTTCAAATTGAAAACCCAAAGCAGCTTAAAATGTAAAATATGACTTTTAAAGGCATAACCTTAAGGTTGTGAACATACAAAATGAGCAAAAGATCCAAAGTATTTACCCTTGGGAATTACCAACAAAAGCTTCACAGGAAGGGGCTTCTCCCAAAACTTGAGAAAACTGAGCCTCCAGCTTCCAGAGACCTTAGGGCCTCTGTCATTGTCTATATCCACACAAATCTGCTGAGTCAAACCATACTGCAGTGCAAGCAACCAATGCATGATTGGAACAGGGTGGGAGCACACCGCTTCACCTCCCAGCAAGGTTCGCTCCTGGCATTGTGGTAAATGCAGTTTCGGTTAAATGCTTGCTTCAAGAGTGTTCGAGTGTTTCACCACAGTTGGCGCAGATAGTGCTGATCTCTAGAGATCAGCACTATCTGCACCAACCTTGGCAAAACACTCGAAAATATCGGAGCGAGCTACAAGAGACTGCATTACCAGAATGCCAGGGGCGAACCTTGCCTAAGAGGTCAGCGGTGTGCTCCCACATCCTGTTTTCTATTTAAAGTACTCCTGTGACTCATTGAGCTGACGAGCTCGTGGATGAAGCACCTGGCGCCAGTGAGAGGTACCGGACCTGATATAATGTTTGGCAGCCAACTCAGCAAACCCAAAATACAAGACTGTATTCTCTACTGATGACGGTTAATAAACCAGAAACACGTGTCTGGAGATCAGCACTATCTGCGCCAACCTTTGGCGAAACACTCAAAAATATCGGAGCGAGCCACAAGAGACTGCATTTACCAGAATGCCAGGGGCGAACCTTGCCTGAGAGGTTAGCGGTGTGCTCCCACATCCTGTTTTCTATTTAAAGTAAACCAAATGCATGATGTCCAGGCTTCAATATCAAAGACACTCAAACCAAGGTGTTTGCTGTTCATTAAAACCAGTGTGATTGACAAATAAAAACAATCAGCATGCAGAAGGCATACATAAAAATATTCATTTATATTGTGCACACACACCATTATTTATTGTTTAGAAAAAACAGTATTTATTCAAAAATAATATTGTAGGGTCACAATCCAAGGTGGTATTCATGTGAACCATACAACGATGCATGTCTACTTTATGCAAGCAGACTAATATGATAAACATATAAAACAGAAGGGTAGATATGTGAACTAGCACACAATGCATGCAAATCACCATGCAATGCTTTAAAACCAATGGTTGAATCTTTTAACCAATATATTACTCACTGACATCAGAACATTACAAAAATTAACCAATATTTTATGTGTATTAGCCATAGAAATATGTGTGAACCAGTATATTATACATGCAAATCAGTATGGCATTCATGCAAACCAACCACTGATGCATGAGACCATTATGGCATGCATGAATACCAGCACATAATATAAACCAATAGATTGTACATTACAACCAATGTATTACACACACAAACCAATTTATTAGAAAAGGGAACCAATGTATTATGTACACAAACAATGCATTTATACAAGTCTACTAGTATATTATATTATGAATGCAAACCACTATGCAATGCTTTCAAACCTATCGGTTGAATGGTCGTTCAAATTTATTGCGAGCACAAACCACTACATTACAACAGTGAACTGATGTTTTATATACACGAATTCGTTCATTAAACATTGACAACCAAGTTATACTCAAAAATACATATGATAAGCATATCAATCAGTGTATTATAGATACTACCAATATTTGAAAAAATATATATATTATGTATCTCAGCTAATACTTTAGTTGTCTGGATCAGTGTATTAGTCATACATAGCACTCGAGTATGCATGCAAACCACAGTATTATGGCTATGAACCAATTCATAATCAAAGCAAATGAATATAGTATGCTTACAAATAAGTATATGTTCATAAAACCCATTGTATAATACATAGACCAGCATTTGCTGTGCATACATCAATGCATTAAACAGAGACAGTAATGTGGTATTGATATAAATTAGCATAATGGGAACATAAACTAATATGTTGTGTTTAAAGACCACACATCTTAAACTGTATGCTTTGTCACACAAACAAATGTGCTTGATTTCTGTATCAGTAGTTTACCTACACGTTAATCAACATACTGAGTACCTTAACCCATGTAACTGTACACCAACCAGTATAGTGCATGCAAACCAGTATACCTTATGTGAACCAATGCAGTCTGCACGAAGGCATATCCAATAGTTTTCATACATACACCCATCTATTGCTATATGACTCAATGCGAAGGATATAAACCAATATGTGTCACATATGAGGTAGTTGTATTTTGACCTGTTTGGCACGCCATACTCAGCGCATGATCTGCCATGTCTATTACTTGCTCCACTAAACAAACTACTTTCTCTAATAAATAAACAATCCCTATTTTGTTAGGCGCAGGTTTACATCTTCTGCATGCTACCTGCTGAGTCCCTTGTTAATCACTTGCTCCCATGACTACTTTTTCGGGTGCTCTAGCCTGAGTACCATTGGTGCTCCAATGCACACAGGCGTGGGCCCAGTCAACGCAATTCTCTTCACTGTGTGCATACACAAACATTCTGCCTCTTTTCTCCCTAGATTCCTCTTCTATGTCGTGAGATGAACTCTAAAATTCGCTGCCCTTAGGGATCCTGGAGTTATTAACCCTGCTGGAGTTCAGAAGGTGAATGAGTACTAAAGATGCCTTTAATGTTGTTGTCATCTTGTCACATTTGCTGTGCGTTTAACCCCTTAGCTGCTAGGCCTTTTGCCCTCCTGTGCTAAGCCATTTTTTGGCGATTTGGGTCAGTCCGCTCTTAGGCCCCTGTAACTTTTTGACCACATAAGTAATCCACGCCAAATTTGCGTCCTTTTCTTCCAACGTCATGGGGATTCTAAAGATACCCAGGGTTTGTGGATTCCCTTGGAGGGAACCCAGAAATTAACCAAAATACAGTAAAATGTTTTTTTTTTTCATAAAAATGGGGAAAACGGGTTGCAAATGAAAGCCTCTGGGTTTTCCCTGCAAATGTTATCAAAAAAGGGTTTCTGGGGCTGAAATCAGCATTTTCTCAGCTTTTAGGAAATGACAGTCTTTTGTCAGAGAACCAACATTTTTCACACAGTTTTGGCATTTTTCTGGGACATAGCCTATTTTTGCTATTTTTAGTGCTTTCAACCTTCTTCCAGTTAATGGTAGAAATGAGTTCAAAATCAATAATGGATCCTGGAAAGCTACACATTTTAGATAAGTAGACAAAATTATGAATTCAGAAAGGGTTAATTTGTCTAAATCCATGAAGGTTTCTTTATAGAAACTAACAGTTAAATATTGGAAAAATTGAAATTTAGTTGAAAAAACAGCCTTTTGTCTCAACGTTTTCACCTTTAACTTCTTGTAATTTTGTCAACTCTTTGAAAGCAATATACCGGTACATCCGTTAGACCTTCCTGGTTGTGGGGATATACAGGACTTGTAGTTTCGCAAAGGACCCCACGAACCCAGAGGCAAAAACTGAGCAGCAACTTGCAATGTTTTTTTATTATGTACCAGGTATAGAGCAATTATTCTGGGAAAATGTATACATGGAAAAAACGTTATGAAAGACACCTATGTATTTCTGAATTGGATACAAATTATAGAGTTTAGAAACAGCATATATTTCCACATTTTCAAAATTGGGAATACTCATACTAGCATGAGAATTATTGGTCATTTTTCAAAATGATATTTTTTTTTACTCAATGTCTTTCATTTTGAAGGGAGATATGCATGAAAACTCAATAGGTAATAACAGTTGATTTACAAATCTGAGTTGCCCTAAGTCTCCCGATAAAAACGGTACCTCACTTGTGTGGGTCGGCCTTGTGCCTGCAACAGGAAACGGGGCAAAATGCAACATGGTCATACCTCAATTTCGCAGTTAAAAACTGACCCTTTTTTGCCAAAGTGCCTACCTGTAGTTTTTGCACCCTAGCTCTGCCGGTACCTAGGGAAACCTAGCAAACCTATACATTTTTGAAAAGTAGACACCCTGGGGAATCCATGATGGGTTGACTTGACTGCTTCCCACCAGGTTCTGTTACCCAGAATTCCTTTCAAACCTAACAAAGTGTACAAAAAAACACATTTTCCCCACATTTCTGTGGTGGAAACTTCTGGAATTTGCGTGGATCCACAAATTTCCTTCCATCCCTTGTTTCCCAAAGTCTTCCGAGAAAAATGGTACCCCACTTGTGTGGGTCGGCCTAGTGCCTGCGACAGGAAACGGCACAAAACGCAACGTGGTCACACCTCAATTTCGCAGGGACAAATGACCATGTTTTGGCAAAGTGACTAGCTGTAGGTTTTGAACCCTAGCTCTGCCGGAACCTAGTGAAACCTAGCAAACCTATACATTTTTAAAAAGTAGATATCCAGGGGAATTCAGGATGGGGTGCCTCGACTGCCTCCCACCAGGTTCTGTTACCCAAAATCCCTTGCAAAGCTAAACAATTGACCAAAAAAACGCATTTTCCTCACATTTCTATGGTGGAAAGTTCTGGAATCTGCGTGGATCAACACATTTCCACACACCCTGCGTTCCCCAAAGTCTTATGAGAAAAATGGTACCTCACTTGCGTGGGTCTGCCTAGTGCCTGCATCAGGAAATGGCGCAAAACACAACGTGGTCACACCTCAATTTTGCAGTGAAAAATGGGCCTTTTTTGGCAAAGTGCTCACCTGTCGTTTTTGAACCCTAGCTCTGCCCGCACCTAGGGAAACCTATCAAACCTATACATTTTTGAAAACTATACACCCAGGGAAATTCAGGATGGGGTGACTCGACTGCCTCCCACCAGGTTCTGTTACCCAGAATCCCTTGCAAAGCTAAAAAATTGACAAAAAAATGTATTTTCCTCACATTTCTGTGGTGGAAAGTTCTGGAATCTGCGTGGATCAACAAATTTCCACCCACCCCGCGTTCCCCAAAGTCTTCTTGGAAAAATGGTACCTCACTTGTGTGGGTCTGCCTAGTGCTTGCGTCAGGAAACGGCGCAAAACACAACGTGGTCGCACCTCAATTTCGCAGTGAAAATGGGCCTTTTTTGGCAAAGTGCCTACCTGTCGTTTTTTAACCCTAGCTCTGCCGGCACCTAGGGAAACTTAGCAAACCTATACATTTTTGAAAACTAGACACCCAGGGGAATTCAGGATTGGGTGACTCAACTGCCTCCCACCAGATTCTGTTACCCAAAATCCCTTGCAAAGCTAAATAATTGACCAAAAAAAACACATTTTCCTTACATTTCTGTGGTGGAAAGTTCTGGAATCTGCGTGGATCAACACATTTCCACACACCCTGCGTTCCCCAAAGTCTTATGAGAAAAATGATACCTCACTTGTGTGGGTCTGCCTAGTGCCTGCATCAGGAAACGGCACAAAACACAACGTGGTCACACCTCAATTTTGCAGTGAAAAATGGGCCTTTTTTGGCAAAGTGCCCACCTGTCGTTTTTTAACCCTAGCTCTGCCGGCACCTAGGAAAACTTAGCAAACCTATACATTTTTGAAAACTAGACACCCAGAGAAATTCAGGATGGGGTGACTCGACTGCCTCCCACCAGGTTCTGTTACCCAGAATCCCTTGCAAAGCTAAAAAATTGACAAACAAACGCATTTTCCTCACATTTCTGTGGTGGAAAGTTCTGGAATCTGCATGGATCAACACATTTCCACCCACCCTGCATTCCCCAAAGTCTTATGAGAAAAATGGTACCTCACTTGCGTGGGTCTGCCTAGTGCCTGCATCAGGAAACGGCGCAAAACACAACGTGGTCACACCTCAATTTTGCAGTGAAAAATTGGCCTTTTTTGGCAAAGTGCTCACCTGTCGTTTTTGAACCCTAGCTCTGCCCGCACCTAGGGAAACCTATCAAACCTATAAATTTTTGAAAACTAGACACCCAGGGAAATTCAGGATGGGGTGACTCGACTGCCTCCCACCAGGTTCTGTTACCCAGAATCCCTTGCAAAGCTAAAAGTTTACAAAAAAATGCATTTTCCTCACATTTCTGTGGTGGAAAGTTCTGGAATCTGCGTGGATCAACAAATTTCCACCCACCCCGCGTTCCCCAAAGTCTTCTTGGAAAAATGGTACCTCACTTGTGTGGGTCTGCCTAGTGCTTGCGTCAGGAAACGGCGCAAAACACAACGTGGTCGCACCTCAATTTCGCAGTGAAAATGGGCCTTTTTTGGCAAAGTGTCTACCTGTCGTTTGTTAACCCTAGCTCTGCCGGCACCTAGGGAAACTTAGCAAACCTATACATTTTTGAAACCTACACACCCAGGGAAATTTAGGATTGGGTGACTCAACTGCCTCCCACCAGGTTCTGTTACCCAGAATCCCTTGCAAAGCTAAAACATTGGCAAAAAAATGCATTTTCCTCACATTTCTGTGGTGGAAAGTTCTGGAATCTGCGTGGATCAACAAATTTCCACACACCCCGCGTTCCCCAAAGTCTTCTGAGAAAAATGGTACCTCACTTGCGTTGGTCTGCCTAGTGCCTGCGTCAGGAAACGGCGCAAAATGCAACGTGGTCGCACCACAATTTCGCAGTGAAAAATTGGCCTTTTTTGGCAAAGTGCCTACCTGCAGTTTTTGAACCCTAGCTCTGCCGGCACCTAGGGAAACCTAGCAAACCTATACATTTTTGAAAAGTAGACACCCGTGGGAAATTCAGTATGGGGTGACTCGACTGCCTCCCACCAGGTTCTGTTACCCAGAATCCCTTGCAAAGCTAAAAAATTGGCAAAAAAAACGCATTTTCCTCACATTTCTGTGGTGGAAAGTTCTGGAATCTTCTTGGATCAACAAATTTCCACCCACCCCGCGTTCCCCAAGGTCTTATGAGAAAAATGGTTCCTCACTTGCCTGGGTCTACCTAGTGCCTGCGACAGGAAACGGCGCAAAACGCAACGTGGTCGCACCTCAATTTCGCAGTGAAAACTGGCCCTTTTTTGGCAAAGTGCCTACCTGTAGTTTTTGAACCCTAGCTCTGCCGGCACCTAGGGAAACCTAGCAAACCTATACATTTCTGACAACTAGACACCCAGGGGAATTCAGGATGGGGTGACTCCACTGCCTCCCACCAGGTTCTGTTACCCAGAATCCCTTGCAAACCTAAACAATTGGGGGAAAAAACGCATTTTCCTCACATTTCTGTGGTGGAAAGTTCTGGAATCTGGGCGGATCAACAAATTTCCACCCGCCCCGTGTTCCCCCAGGTCTCCCGATAAAAATGGTACCTCACTTGTGTGGGGAGGCATAGTGGCTGCAACAGGAAAAGGCCCAAATCGTACGGTGGAGACTTAAATATTACCTATAGCAAAACTACCTTATTTTGGGGGGGGCACCTGAGTTTTTTGCCCCGTGCTCGGAGGCCATCTTTGGAAACTACCAAACCCAAACAGTTCTGACAACTAGACACCCCGGGGAGTCCAGCGAGGTATGGCATGCGTGGGTCCCCAAACGTTTTCCTACCCAGAATTCCCTGCAAACCTTAAAATTAGGTTAAAAAAACTTTTGCATACACTTTTGCGTGGGATCTCCATGCCGGCACAAATGTCCTACCACCCAGCGTTCCCCTTGTTCCCCCGAGTAAAATGATACGTCACTTGTGTGGGTGGGCCAAAGCAGAACAGGCCAAAAATGTATTTTTTTTTAAATTGTAGCGTTCGGTATTTACAAGAAAGTACAGAGAATTCTACTGTTTTGGGGTCATCCTAGTCACAGGCCTTTGGCCCACCCACACATGTGAGGTATCATTTTACTCGGGAGAACAAGGGAAACGCTGTGTGGTAGGACAATTGTGCCGGCACAGAGATCCCACGCAAAAATGTATGGAAAAGTGTTTTTTAACCTAATTTTAAGGTTTGCAGGGAATTCTGGGTAGGAAAACGTTGGGCGTCCCACGCATGCCATACCTCGCTGGACTCCCCCAGGTCTCTAGTTTTCAGAACTGTTTGGGATTGGTAGTTTTCCAAGATGGCCTCCGAGCCCCAGGCCAAAAACTCAGGTGCCCCCCCCCCCCAAAATAAGGTAGTTTTGCTATAGGTAATTTTTAAGTCTCCACCGTACGATTTGGGCCTTTTCCTGTTGCAGCCACTATGCCTACCCACGCAAGTGAGGTAAAAAATTTTAGGGAGACCTGGGGGATCGCAGGGTGGGAGGAAATTTGAGGATCCACGCAGAATCCACAACTTTACCACACATAATTATGAGAAAAAAGCGATTTTTTTTTACAAAATTTGAGCTTTGCAGTGGATTCTGGGTAGGAGAATGATGAGGGACCCACACAAGCCATACCTCGCTGGAGTCCCCCGGGTGTCTAGTTTCCAGAAATGTGTGGGTTAGGTAGGTTTCCCTAGATGGCTGCCGAGCCCCGGGCCAAAAACTCATGGGAACCCCCTTGCAAAACCAGGTTGCTTTGTGATAGGTAATTTTGATGTCGCCTCATCAGGTTTTGGGCCCTTGCCTGTTGCGGGTCCTTGAGCCACCCACGCAAGTGAGGTACCATTTTTATCGGGAGACCTGGAGGAACGCTGGGTGGGAGGAAATTTGTGTGAGCCCAGTGATGCCACGCTTTCCCACACAAAAATGTGTTAAAAAACTGATTTTTTTCAGCTAAAATTAAGGTTTGCAAGGGATTCTGGGTAAAGGAACGTTGGAGGATCCACGCAAGCCATACCTCCTTGGAAGCCCCCGGGTGTCTACTTTGCAGAAATGTGTTGGTTTGGTAGATTTCCCTCGATGGCCGTCTAGCACGGGGCCAAAAACCCAGGTAACCCCCCTTGCAAAAGCTGTTGGTTTTGACAGGCAATTTTGAAGTTGCCTATGTCAAAACCACCAGCTTTTGAAAAAAAGAACGTGATCATGCCCTATGTGATATACTGAACAGAATATCACCTAAATCAGTAAAACCCATCGATCTTCCATGTGTGTAACAAACTGTCCCTCAACTCTAATAAGTACCACAAACCTTATGTGGTAAAAAATTGCTGCTAATCACTTACCCTGGCCTCAAAAGGTAATATTTAAGCCTCCACCATACGATTTGGGCCTTTTCCTGTTGCAGCCACTATGCCTACCCACGCAAGTGAGGTACCATTTTTATCGGGAGACCTGGGGGAACGCTGGGTGGGAGTAAATTTGAGGATCCACGCAGATTCCACAACTTTACCACACATAAATGTGAGAAAAAAGCGTTTTTTTTGTGCAAAATTTGAGATTTGCAGTGGATTCTGGGTAGGAGAATAATGAGGTACCCACGCAAGCCATACCTCGCAGGAGTCCCCCGGGTGTCTAGTTTCCAGAAATGTATGAGTTAGGTAGGTTTCCCTACATGGCCGCCGAGCCCCGGGCCAAAAACTCATGGGAACCCCCGTGCAAAACCAGGTTGCTTTGTGATAGGTAATTTTGATGTTGCCTCATTAGGTTTTGGGCCCTTGCCTGTTGCGGGTCCTTGAATCACCCATGCAAGTGAGGTACCATTTGTATCGGGAGACCTGGGGGAACGCTGGGTGGGTGGAAATTTGTGTGAGCCCAGTGATGCCACACTTTTACACACAAAAATGTGTGAAAAAACTATTTTTTTCAGCTACATTTAAGGTTTGCTAGGGATTCTGGGAAAAGAAACGTTGGAGGATCCATGCAAGCCATACCCCCTTAAAAGCCCCCGGGTGTCTACTCTCCGGAAATGTGTGGGTTTGCTAGGTTTCCCTAGATGGCGACCGAGGAAGGAGTGAAAAACCCATGTGACCCCCCTAGCTAAACCAATTAGTTTTGACAAAATTAGTTGTTTACTTGTGCAGCGTGAACATTTGGGCGCAATATGGCAAGGAAAATATGACGGACATTGTGAGTTTTGCAGGATATTGTGGATACAATTAATTGTTAGATTTCACCAGAGAGACATCACCATGTACTCCCATGGGTTTTCAACAATATCTACAATTGGTAGGTTATTCGTAGGTGGAATGTACACCTTGGCAGAGGGACTAAAAAAAACAAGATCCCTGCACAGCGATCTATTCCTCAAACACACACACATACTGGTTGGATTTGGCACGAGGGCGAGTGATGGTTCAGTATATATAATTTTATTAACAAGGGATTTCACAAAAATTAAATGCACTGTCAATTACATGGACAAAAAAAATGAACCAATGACTCGCAGCTCGTGAGCTGTAAAGCCACTTCAAGGCACCAACCACTTTACAGGCCATTCACACACCTTTCATACCTGACACACAGAAGACCATTCACACCACCAGGCACAAAAGCAACACATCACAACATTTACAAAAAAGTGACAAGGTGCGCCCTGCATAAAAAAAAAACAATTACTAAACAGACATCAAGTCCTCAAACACACACACATACTGGTTGGATTTGGCACGAGGGTTAGTGATGGTTCAGTATATACCATTGTATTAGCAAGTGATTTCACAAAAAATGAAATACACTGTTAATAATGGAAAGGACGAGAAACTGAACCATTGACTCACAGCTCGTGAGCTGTAAAGCCACGACAAGGCACCAACCTCTTTACAGGCCATTTATACACCTTTCATACATGTGACACATACAAAACATTCACACCGCCAGCCACGGACCCATCACATTACTACACTTCCACCAGCAGACAACGCCAATCAAGGGCCCATCACTTTCACACAGCCACATTCCTGACACAGCAACTACACAAACTCATGGATTGCATGGAGTGGCGCTCAGCTAGCACTGTGTGTAGTAACCAGCATTAAGTCACTTCCCACACACCGCCAGCCAAGCACCAGTCCACGCACACCACCAGCCAAGCACCAGACCACACACACCACCAGTCAAGCACCAGACCACGCACACCGCCAGCCAAGCACCACTTCACACACACCCCCAGCCAAGCACCAGTCCAGGCACACCACCAGCCAAGCACCAATCCAAACACACCACCAGGCAAGCGCAAGACCACGCACACCGCCAACCAAACACCAGACCACACACACCACCAGCCAAGCACCAGTCCACACACACCACCAGGCAAGCGCCACTCCACACACACCGCCAGCCAAGCCCAGCCCAGGCACACCACCAGCCAAGCACCAATCCCAACACACCACCAGGCAAGCGCAAGACCACGCACACTGCCAACCAAGCACCAGACCAAGCACACCGACAGCCAAGCACCAGTCCACACACACCGCCAGCCAAGCACCAGTCGACAGACACCGCCAGCCAAGCGCCAGACCACTCACACCGTCAGACAATCGACACTACATGCAAACCAACATCATACTTTAGTTTTTTTTTCAATATAAATAAAAAACAAAAACAAATTAATAATTGATACAAATCTACTAATACAACAACTAAAACTAAATGCAATACACAAATGCAAACTTTGAAACTGAACAAAAAGTTTTAAAGAATAGAGACCAGGCAGTTCACTTTACCACTCATGGATGCTCCCAAAAATTCTTTTGCGTGTGGTACATTCTAAAACAAGCAGGTACGCACAGCCCAGGGTTAGAAGAACAGTCGGGGCAGTACATACGAACCTCCTTCTGCAAACCTCTTCGCCAACAGACTCTACATCTCCGACTGGGAAGGTCTTTTGAGGATGTAGGAGGAATTTGATCAGGAAAGTGGCGATCTTTCAATCTGGCAACATCCTCCACCACTCCAGCTCTAGGAACACTTGCCTGTTCCACTAAAACAAGGCTGCCTATTACAGACTCCTGAAACTTTACAAAAGTCATTTTTGACTGAGGACAAGATTGCTGGAACACAACAAAAGCATTAAAGGTTGCCAAGTGGAAAAGATGGATAGCCAACTTCTTGTACCAAATGTAAGCCTTACGAAGAGCAGCATACGGTTCCAACCTCTGATCTACTCTGTCAACACCACCCATATGCCTATTATAGTCTAAAATGCACACAGGTTTGCGCACTTCTGCAACCTGACCCCAAACAGTCACGGGTTCAGTGCTTTTATCATGTATGGAAGTCAACATGTAGACATCTCTCCTGCCTGAAAACTTCACAGCTAGAAGCTACTCACAACGCAATGCACTGCACTGTTCCCGAGCAAGCTTTTGACAAACAAGTTCTTTTGGGAAACCTTTACGGTTAGAGCGGATTGTGCCACAAGCAACAGTGTCCACTCTGGCCAATTCCCTGAACAACCGCACACCAGTGTAGAAGTTATCTACATATAAATGATGGCCTTTGTTAAAAAATCCTCTACCAAGTTCCCACACAATTTTCTCAGTCACTCCAAAAGTGGACGGACAACCAGAGGGTTTAATCCTGGATTCCTTACCGGTGTACACCCTGAAATTAGAGACATATCCAGTCTGACTGTCACACAGCATATAAAGCTTAATTCCATAGTGTGCCCTCTTACTAGGAATGTATTGCCTAAATACCAAGCGGCCCTTGAACAACACCAAAGACTCATCCACTGCAATTTCTTTCCCAGGAGCAAAGATCTCAGGAAATCGATCAACAAAATGATCAATGACAGGCCGAATCTTGAAAAGACGGTCACAATCAGCGTGATCTCATGGCAAAGCTAAACCATTATCAACAAAATGCATCATCAGAAGCAAATACCTATCACGACTCATGACTGCCGGAAATATAGCTGTTGCCATCAAGGGACTAGTAGACCAATATGAAGCCATTGATGGTTTCCTAAGCAAGCCCATCAAAAAAGTTAAACCCCAAAACTTTTTCATCTCCTACAAATTTGTGGGAGTTCACCGGGTAGCTCTAGCGTGGGGCTTAAGGCTGGCACTGTTCTCCCTCAAAAACTGTTCTGCATACAAATTAGTCTGCTCAACAATCTCAGCCAAAAACACATCATCCATAATCAACTGAAAAAAATGAATCGGCAAACATTTTCAGTGTTCACCCTACACCCTGGAACACCAATAAAGTCTAGCAATGCCGGATACACCATGCTTGGGGCAACCCAGAGGTCAGAACTTTCAACTAGAAGACTTGCAACCCCCTGCTGCTGCCCAGCTGCCTCTTGCCTCACTGTACCAACAGGAAGTCTTGCTGCCCCAGGCTGCCGCCCAGCTGCCTCTTGTCTCACTATACCAACGTGAAGTCTAGCAGCCCCAGGCTGCACCCCAGATGCCTCTTGCCGCACTATCGGCACAGCAATGTCCTCCTCCAACACAGGCACTTCATCCACACCAAAAGTAGCTTCATCAGCACTCAGAGAATCTTCATCATCATACGATGCCATGTGGAGAGAAAACTCACTACCAGAATCTTCACCTCCCACCTCTGCCTCAGAATCAGAGTCAGTCTCAGCACCATGGTCAGAGGAAGAATCAAAAAGCATTCCAACAACTTGCTGAGCAATAATCCGGCGGCTAGCCATTATCCTCACTAAGAAAGGAGACTGCACAAACAACTCAACAACCAACACTGTGCAAAGTAGGTAAAAAAATGTAAGCCTTTATCACAAAGATCTACAAACTGAAAAACTATACAATTCACTTACAAAATACAGCCACACTCACTAGCACCTACTCTGCAAAGACACAGCAAATAGTCAACGATATCCCACTAGAAAGAAGAAAAAAAAATTACATCTACAAAAAGCAAAATACACATCAAGCACAAATGCAAAACATGTTTCACAATCACAAAAAACTAAAAACAAACATACTCGTATTACTACCCACTTTGCAAAAAAAACATTAACATTAAAATTGTACAAAAAATGTCTCTTACCAAACACATGCAACTACACAAACAGCAGAACCACCAGTAATGAAACCGCACACTGCAACAGTCTAAAGAGAAAAGAAAACATTACACTTTACAAAACAAAAACAATACACATTACAACAGGCTATGTCACAGGGTATGTCACAAATGGGGTGTCTGTCCCAAAGGGTGGCAGAATATAAATCTTTTTAAATTTGGGCCCCCTGGAAGCAACCCTTGCCCAAGGGGTCGCTTCCATTTAAAAAAAAAAGATTTCCCAGGTGTCTAGTAGGGTTTTTTGCTCCCTCCTGAGGGCAAAAAGGCCAAATTAAGGGGCAGAATATATTCAATAAAAACTATGGGCCCAAGGAAGAGACCCTTGGCCAAGGGGTCGTTTCCTTTGCAAAAAAAAACCAATCCCTGGTGTCTAGTGGGCTTTTCTACCCCCCCGGGTCTAGATTTGGCGCAAAAAAGGGCCAATCTGTCTAAAATAATTATTTTGCCCCCAGAAAGCGACCCTTGCCCAAGGGGTCGCTTCCTTTGCAAACAAAAAACAATCCCTGGTGTCTAGTGGGCTTTTCTACCCCCCCCCCCCCCCCCCATGGTCCAGATTCGACCAAACAAACGGGTGATCTGCCCCCCAGGGGGGCAGAAACGTCTAAAATAATAATTTTGCCCCCCCCCCCCCCGGAAGCGACCCTTGCCCAAGGGATCGCTTCCTTTTCGTAAAATAAACAATCCCTGGCGTCTAGTGGGCTTTTCTGCCCCCCCACCCGATCTGCCTAAAAGTCTAAATTAATATATGCCCAAGAGGAAGCGACCATTGCCCAAGGGGTCGCCTCCTTTTTATAAAAAAAGACATCCCTGGTGTCTATTGGGGGCATTCCTGGTGCAGGATCGCGACGCTATGCGCGATCCTGCACCAGGAATGCCCTGCATTGGGACATCAGGGAAGAGGAAACAGTGTTTCCTCCCCCCGATGCCTCAAGGCACCGAGAAACGGCTCCCCCGCCCCACCGGAGAGCACAAACCGGACTTGTTCGCTGGACGCGCTGGAAAGAAATGGCTTCCAGCGCGTCCAGCGGTTCCTGATGACGTTGGCGCGCGCTGACGTCACCAAGAAGCGTGGGGCGGCCCGGGGTTGGCAGCGGAAAGTCTTCCGCTGCCACCTCTTCTAAAAAACTCACGATCGATGCCCCAGGGGGGGAGCACCAGCGCTTCTTCCGAGGGCTGTGCCGGTTCAGTCATCAGCACAGCCCAACCGATGCTGATGACGGAACCGCTCGTCATCAGCATCGAAGGGGTTAAAGACAGAGGCCAAACGGAGGGCTGCATCTTCTAGCATCCTGCTGCTTATTATTTTAACATAGGGACTGGTGTTTACATTTTTTTCTCGGACTGAGAGCGTGAAAGGCAAGATTGTAGGATGTCAGTATTTTCTAACACACACCAACATTTAAATAACATTAAATGATTTGTGCATATATTTAAGAATATATCAGCAAGAAAGTACACAAGAAATACTTTTTTATAAATCTAAATCTGAAGTGTGATGGAAACAAAGATTTTAATAGGAACAAAACTCTCTCTCTCTCTCTCTCTCTCTCTCTCTCCCTCCCCCCCCCTCTCTCCATGTCACCCCCTGGGCCATTTTCTATCCTTATTTGAGTGCCTCTTGGATTTTGCTCTTTATGAGCGATGCAACATAGATGGCAACACCCTCACTGAAAATTCTTCCAGCACCACCGACACCCTCCCTGCTACCATGTTTTCACCATGACCACACAGATAATTAAGCCCTTCGGCTAGTCTTGAACTAAGAATATATTTCTCTGCTCTAAAAACCAGTGGGACATATTATCAAGAACCGGCGTTAATATTATTGCCGCTTTAGCGGCAGGAAACTGCAGCTAAACCGGCGATAATGGGCTTGATAATATGTCCTTGTGAATTCCAATAGAAACCCATGTTCTGGTGTGAACATGGGCTCATATGGGAATTCTCAATGGCATATTATCAAACTCCCTTCTTGATAATATGCCCCAGTATTCTTACAGATATTGTCATGGGTTAGGAATTAGAGTGAAAGGGGAAGTGCACGGCTGTCTCTTAGCCCTCCCTCTCTGACTCTTCCAGCAGATCATGACTATGCGGAATACAGGCCAAAGTACAACATGGTAGGCACAGATGGCCTTTCAAAATCAGCCACGGAATCACTCAGTCATGAAGAAATATTTTCATCCATATTTAATCGTGTAAAAATGTCAATGGTGCTTCCTGATTGGATAAAAAAATAACATTTGCATTTTTACTAAGTACTAAACTGAATAAGGTTTTTGGAAAAAAGTGACTATTTCAGAAGCAACAGTATTGCAAACTGCTTCCAATTAAGTCTTAGGTTTTCTAAACAGATAGGCACTTCTTCTAAAATAAGCATTGGCAAAGCCAGTCGGTTTGAGCTTAGTAAGTCTGCAATGGTTTGTTTATTTTTTGTAATTACAAATAAAAAGTAAAAATTACACCATCAAAGGGTTGCTCGTATATTGCCCCAAAAATATAAAAGACTGAAACATCCCATTGCAAATATAATCTAAAAAAACATTAAAAATAAAAGCAGAGATTGGCTCATCAGCCCTGAGACTGAAGTGGACCATTTTTTAGGCAGATATGCACAAACAAAATGCTGTCACTCACAGTGAAGCAAAACAATGGCTGGAGTGGGCTGACTATTTACCCCATGATGTATGCTATGGTGTACTAAAGCAAAATCTGAATGACACTTGAACAGACCAATGGAAGAAGAGGACTGACAATGAGCCATTGTTTATGCATTTGGATGATGTTTTTTATGGTAAACATGAAGCTGGTATGAGAGCTAAAGCTTTTTCTAGGTCAGAGCTACAAAAGACCCCTTAATGGCACTGGAATGACACTGACAACCATAAAACAAAGACATCTGTTTACTATGTGTACTTTTTCATGTGTTGTTGTTAAGTGTGCAAGGGGAAATTCAGCTGAACATTCTGCATTGGTACATTGGTGTCTCATTGGGAGGGAGAGGGTCAGCCAACACGAAACCCATTTTTGTGTGTGAAAAAGGCCGCTATATTGAAAACATATCACAATGTCCAACCTAGCCCATTGCCTTACAAACTAAAACTTCACTATACATAAATTACCTGATCCTCCATTTCCCCCACCCCCACACCTACGATCCCCACATAAAATCTTCCACCCTGCTGATAACAAAACATTACATAACATTCCATATCAATCAATCAAGCATTTATATAGCGCACTACTCACTCAAGGCGCTAGGGGGGGGGGGGGGGGGTTCCGCTACTGCTCGAACAGCCAGGTCTTGAGCTGCTTCCTGAAGGTGAGGTGGTCCTGGGTCAGGCGGAGGTGGGTCGGGAGGGAGTTCCAGGTCTTGGCGGCGAGGTAGGAGAAGGACCTTCCCCCTGTGGTGGCTCTTCGGATGCGGGGGACGGTGGCGAGGGCGTGGCCGGTCGATCGAAGCTGGCGTTTGGGAGCGTAGAAGTTGAGGCGGTTGTTGAGGTATCCTGGGCCTTCGTTGTGTAGGGCTTTGTGTGGGTGGGTGAGGAGGCGGAAGGTGATTCTCTTGTTGACCGGGAGCCAGTGCAGGTCTCTCAGGTGTCTGGAGATGTGGTTGCAACGGGGGGTGTCCAGGATGAGTCGTGCTGAGGCGTTCTGGATCCGCTGGAGTCTCTTCTGGAGTTTGGCGGTGGTTCCGGCGTAGAGGGCGTTGCCGTAGTCCAGACGGCTGGTGACGAGGGCCTGGGTGACCGTCTTCCTTGTCTCGGTGGGGATCCACCGGAAGATCTTACGTAGCATGCGCAGGATGTTGAAGCACGACGAGGAGACGGCGTTGACTTGTCTGGTCATGGAGAGGGAGGAGTCCAGGATGAAGCCCAGGTTGCGTGCGTGGTCTGTTGGTTTGGGTGCGCTGCCTAGGGCGGAGGGCCACCAGGAGTCGTCCCGGGCGGAGGGTGAAGATCCCAGGATGAGGACTTCCGTCTTGTCCGAGTTCAGTTTCAGGCGGCTGTTCTTCAACCATTCGGCTACCTCTTTCATCCCTTCGCGAAGGTTGACTCTGGCGGTGGTGGGGTCGTTGGTGAGGGAGAGGATCAGCTGGGTGTCGTCGGCGTAGGAGATGATGTTGAGGTTGTGCTGGTGGGCGATGGCTGCGAGGGAGCTCATGTAGACGTTGAAGAGGGTTGGGCTAAGCGAGGAGCCTTGAGGGACGCCGCAGATGACTTCGGTGGCTTCTGATCTGAACGGGGGGAGGCGGACTCTCTGTGTCCTTCTGGCGAGGAAGGAGATGATCCACTCCAATGCCTTCTCCTGGATTCCGACGATGCTGAGGCGCTGCACAAGGGTGTGGTGGCAGACAGTGTCGAAGGCCGCGGAGAGGTCTAGGAGGATGAGGGCCGCTGTTTCTCCGTTGTCGAGCAGGGCTCGGATGTCATCGGTCACTGCGATCAGGGCGGTCTCGGTGCTGTGGTTGGCCCGGAAGCCAGACTGCGAGGGGTCGAGGGATCCGTTTGTCTTGAGGAAGGCGGCCAGCTGTTTGTTGACGGTCTTCTCGATGACTTTTGCAGGAAACGGGAGCAGCGAGATGGGGCGGTAATTCTTGAGGTCGGTGGGGTCGGCTGATGGCTTCTTTAGTAGAGCGCTGAGTTTGGCGTGCTTCCAGCTCTCCGGGAAGGTGGCGGTGTCGAAGGAGGTGTTGATGATGTCCCGTAGGTGGGGTGCGATGACAGTGTCGGCCTTGTTGAAGGCAGGGGTCGGTCGGAGATCCGGGGTGGATGGAGTTCATCGTGCGGACGGTCTCTTCGGTGCTGACCGGGGTCCAGGCGTGGAGGGTGGTGGTGGGGGGCAGTGGTTTGATCGTGGCGTGCGTCGGTTGAGTGCCGAAGCTGTTGTGTATGTCTGCGATCTTGTTGTGGAAGTAGGAGGCGAGGGAGTTGCAGAGGTCTTGCGAAGGGGTGATGTCGTTGTTTCCGGCGTTGGAGTTGGAGAGCTCTTTAACGATGTTGAAGAGTTCCTTGCTGTTGTGGGCGTTGTTGTCCAGTCGTTCCTTGAATGCAGTTTACTTGGTGGCGTGGATCAGTTGGTGGTGTTTTCGGGTGGCGAGTTTGAGGGCAGTCATGTTGTCCGGTGTAGGGTCTCTGTGCCAGGTTTTCTCAAGTGCTCTGCAGTTCTTCTTGGAGCTCTTGAGTTCGTCGTTAAACCATGGGGCTTTCTTGCTGCCGGGTCTGCTCGGCGGGGTCTTCAGAGGGGCGAGGTCGTCTGCGCAGTCGCCGATCCACTTTGTGAGGTTGATGGCCGCTTGGCTGGGGTTCGTTGTGCTGGTGGGAGGGCTCTTGCTCAGGGAAGTAGCGAGCTGGTCGGCAGTGATCTTGTTCCAGCTTCTGCGTGCAGCCTGTTGCTGGTGATGGTGGATCGTGGTCCTTCTGAAGCTGAAGTGCACGCAGCTGTGGTCCGTCCAGTGGAGTCCGGTGGCGTGGCTGAAGGTGATGTCCTTGCTGAATGAGAAGACCGGGACGAGTGTGTGTCCGGCGTAGTGGGTGGGGGTGGTCACCAGTTGCTTGAGTCCGAGGTTGGCGAGGTTGTCCAGCAGGGTGGTGGTGTTGCGGTCGTTGTTGTTCTCCAGGTGGAAGTTGAGGTCCCCGAGGAGGATGTAGTCAGCGGAGGGAAGGGCGTGCGGGCTGACAAAGTCGGCGATGTCCTCGCTGAATTGTGTGCGTGGTCCCGGGGGTCTGTAGATGAGGGTGCCTCTGAGGGTGGTCTTGGGGTTGATGTGGATCTGGAAGTGCAGGTGCTCGGCGGGTTTGAGGGTGTCGTCGGTGTTGGTCGTGATGCGGATGGTGTTCCTGTGGATGATGGCGATGCCTCCTCCAGTCTGGTTGATGCGGTCCCTCCGGATGATCTTGTAGCCGTCTGGGATGGCGATGGCGATGTCGGGCGCTGAGGAGGTGTTCATCCAGGTTTCCGTGAGGATGGCGACGTCTAGGGCTGTGGTGTCGAGCAGGTTCCAGAGCTCGACGGCGTGTCTGTGGACGGAGCGGGTGTTGAGCAGGATGCACTTGAGGCGGTTGCTGCTGGAGTTCGGCTTGGTCGGTGCTGGTGTGGTGCAGGTCCGGATGCAGGTGAACTTGCAGGAGTGGCAGCTGAAGGGTCCGTGGGTGCGTCTCGGGGTGGCTCGGTAGCAGCCTGGGATTCTACCGGCGTTGAGTGCGTTGAGTTCGGTTGCGTCGTAGGTCCGGCGGGTAGGCTGGTGACTGCGGGAGCCAGGGGTCCTGGCACTGGGCGCGGTCCAGGCGCGGACGGGCGCAGACGGGCTTACCTTTGGCGCACCTTCGGCGCTCATTCGGTGCTCCCGCTGCGCGCTTCCGCTGCGCGGTCGCTCTGGGGGCGTCATAAGAAGGGAGCCGGGAGGGAGGGTTCGCTGGGAGGCGGGAGCGTGGGAGCCAATCGGCTCATGGGGGGGCGGGCCGCAGGCAGGGAGCGGCGGGAATCTGAGCGGAGCTTGGCGGGCGGCCCTGCGGCGGCTGGGGCACCGGGAACGGCGTCGGCGAGCAGGCACTGGCAGCAGGTGTGGCTCAGAAGCCGGGGAAGTGAGGAGCGTGGGGGCGACCAGGCCGAAGGCGCAGTGGTCGCTCCCGAGAAGGAAGCAAGGTCCCCTTAAGAAGGGAGCCGGGAGGGAGGGTTCGCTGGGAGGCGGGAGCGTGGGAGCCAATCGGCTCGCGGGGGCGGGGCCGCAGGCAGGCAGCGGCGGGAATCTGAGCGGAGCTTGGCGGGCGGCCCTGCGGCGGCTGGGGCGCCGGGAACGGCGTCGGCGAGCAGGCACTGGCAGCAGGTGAGGCTCAGAAGCAGGGGAAGTGAGGAACGTGGGGGCGACCAGGCCGAAGGCACAGTGGTCGCTCCATAACAATCCCATTCCACAGTATTGCAGTTCCAAACTCCTGCCATCTAATAAAAACCTACAGCCCTATCTGTCCTATTGCAACTGTAGCTACCTAACCACTATTCTAAACGTATCCTACATGCCTAACCTTTCCCTGGCCCTCCCCACAAAACTTCCAACATTTAACTGAAAACTTCAGCCAATCGGGCCAACTTTTGAACAATCTGCAGCACCTGTTTCAAGCGACAGCAAATACAACATTCATCATAACCATATGCACCTGTCCCCAACAAAAACTGCAGAACCCTAAAACATATCTCCCCAGGCCACGCTCCCAAAAAAAAACCTAAAAAAAGGGTGGGTGGGAGGGACAAAATTCTAAATACAGCTAAGCTCCCAGCCACCAGGTCACCAAACCTAACATGGTGGCTGGGAGAGGGAGGGCTAACCCCTTATAGCCATTGGGTTATTAAATTGAGTTGGGCTACATTTGGGCTATTCCCAAGGTAGCCCATTATCTTTACAAAAATGGCCGCTGCCGGCCGTCCCTCCCACTCCCAAAGCTGCCCGGGGGCAGACCCCCACCAATCCCCCTCCACACCTTTCCCTTCGCCTGCCTGATCCCCGCCTAGCCTCCAGACCCAGTGACCCCCGTGCGCCATGTAGGCATTGATCTGCTCCCTCCTGGACAAGCCCCGTACCTCCACATGCTGTGAGGTGAAGCTATCCAGGCCCTCCCAATCCCGACCCCCCTCTGACCCACGCTCCTCTGGGATACCCTCCTCCTCCAGGACCCAGCCTTCCTCCCCTTGCCCCCCCACCACACCCAGGAAACCCTGCCTCTCCCCCACCTGCCCCTCCACCAACACGTTCTGCTCCAACTCTGCAGGAGGTCGGCATAGTGCCCAGCTGCAAACCCCCCTCGACCCCTCCTACACGTGGCCCCAAAAGGCCCCCATGGTCCCCTCCGCTCAGCAGGCTCTCAATGAGAGGGACAGCCCTGTCGGTGGGTCCCCAAGTCTTCTTCCCCCCCTCCCTGCGCTCCAAAACCATACATGTGCCAGGAGCCCCTCTGTCCCCCTCCCCCTCTGCACAGTGCTGCTCCGGGACCCAGCCCGAGAGCCATGTGGCCCTACCCTCCAGCGGGCCCCACCCGTCTCCAGTCTCGCCAGAGCCTCCAAGGAGACGAGGAGCTCCAGTGCATCCGTCCTAAGCGGGCCGCTCTCCTGTTAAAGGAGCGGCCCGCACCTTCTCAGAACCAGCCGGGGAGACGCGAGACACACTCCGCCGGCGAGCCCTGCCCGCAAACTCTCCCGCCACAGCCTCGACACGTACCAGAGGCTGCGGCTCTGTGCTAGCACCTTGGGCCGCCTGCACGCACTCTTATGGCCCAGGTCACTCACCTGCCCATGCTTTACCCTCTCGGGGGACGAGCAGGCCGCGACGGCGCCCTCTACCCCTGCAGACGCATGCCTCGCCGGGGGGTTCCGACCTCTCAGGCCTAATGACATCGAGCCGGCCGGCTTCCCTAAGCAGCCGAACTGCCTCCAACACTTTCCAATTCTTGCCAGCCATAATAATTAGACAAATTCCCACTGAATCCCACCACCAAACCGAGCAAAACGCAAATCCAAATCCCTACAAAATTCTAAATACAGCTAAGCTCCCAGCCACCAGGTCACCAAACCTGAAATGGTGGCTGGGAGAGGGAGGGCTAACCCCTTATAGCCTTTGGGCTATTAAACTAAGTTGGAATACATTTGGGCTATTCCCAACGTAGCCCAATATCTTTGGTCCGCTGCTGGCCGCCCCTCCCCTTCCCAAAGCTGCCAGAGGGGCAGACCTCGCAGGCTCGGCTGCCCCCCAAACTCCCCTTGCTCAGACACCCTCTGATGACGTTGTTTTATATTATTATATCTCTTGTCTGTAAATGATCACAGAAAATGCTTTAATATTGTTAGCATTGTTTTAGCATGTATTGTCCCAACATTTACCTGATGCTTGTCAAGAATGAAATAACTTGTTATGGTAAGTGGTTCGCACGCATTCTCTCAATGAAGTGAAATCAACTGATGAGTGAACGCCCCAAATGACTTTCTCCTTTTTGTTTTCAGATAACTCTCCAGAGCTGTATAGAAAAGCTTAAATTGGAACTAGAGAATCAGAAGACAGTATGTGCCAAGAAAGAACAAGATGTGGTCAAAATGGAGGTGGGTGATTCCTTTGTTTCACAAGAGGTGAAAGCCACAGAGCTTGATTTTCATGACATGGATGTTGGCCATTCGGTTGGACAGTGTGAGACCGTGTCACCAGCTAGCTTGCCTTCAGAGCATGATGTCATGCCTAGATTGAGTACATGCTTCACTAACAGTTGATTTTAATATAGTTGAGCTAATGTTGGACAACATAAAAATTGCTTAATTTCCACCCCCCAAGCACTCATTTTGTGGGCGGAGGGGCTGGACTTATTTTATCTTGGAGGAATTTGACAGAGAAAAAGGATACAAGGGATTAAGAAGGAAGGAGAGAAAGAAAGGAAAAGAGAGGAAAAGAGAGGAGAGAGGAAAATAGTGGTAAATGGCGATGGTGGGATGAAAACAGACCTGCAAGAGTGAGATAAAGAGATTGTAAGTTAAGGGGGGAGGAAGAAACAGGCATTTGGTGGAATCAAAGCTAGGCAGCCTTGGGATTTGGCAACACTGCAGAAACTTCAATGGGCTCCTAAGAATATCTTAAAGTCCCTGCAATTATGTTTTTCAACAAATTATTCAATGAGTGTAGGTCTTAGCTTTGAAACATCATATAAAAGCACTTAGGATCAGCTGTGGCCTTACAGGTGAGAGCGGTGGTGCTGGGTTGAGGGGATTTCCACAGACGGCAATGAGGGAAAACTAAATAAATAATACATTTTCGTCTGTTAAGATACCCCAATCAATCCAGAACAATACACAAATCTACAGGTCGTTTATCGATGCACGGTCCTTCTTGGGAATAATCTCTGAGGGGAAGGGATATCTGCGTTTCAGCCTAGGAAAGCATATCCTTCCCACCCCTTTCAAATCTTCGATCGGCATTCCAACCTCGGCAATGTTTCTGTGGTGGTTCAATGTGGGTTGTGCCCTTGAGGTCATTATGGCCCCTGTTCAGGATGGAGGGGAGGGGGGACAGGGAAATCTACCTAACTGGAAAAAGAGAAAAAAGAAAATTGAAAAGAAGGGAATTATCTGTCTCTAGGCATGTGGTGGCCGTCAGTAAGGAGAACAAGCATTTGCAATAAAATTGGACTCGCCTTTGGGACCATCTATCAGTTTACGTATGCAAGACATTATTGTGGGTACAGCAACATTTACTGTTCTATTGTGCGCAAAGCAGGTAAGGGGTGCAGTACCACAGGCTCGCACTAGGTGTATCTTGGGACCTTTTTTGGCCACATAATGTACTATACCCCTTTTTACAGGCGTAATTAGCAAAATAAATCAATGCAGCGGTCTTGGAGGTGGGCACAGGCAAGCAGTGTTGTGGGGGGAGATGGCAAAGGGAGATTGCAATGAGGGCACTGCAGTGCAAATTAAGCGTAAATTAAACAAACAAAAAAAACAAGTAAAATGAGCAGTGGTCTCGGAAGGGTGGTGGGCAGTGACGGCTCCTCCATAAGGGTGTTTGGGGGCCGCCCCCTGCTTTCTTGCAGTGCAAGAAGGCAGAAACATAAATGGTAATAACTACCATTTTTTCTGCCTTCTCGCACTGCGAGAAAGCAGAAGTGCCTGGCTGGGGGTGGGCGGTCCTGCTCGAGGGCAGAGGGGAGTGGCTTGCCCACTGTTGTTCATACTGACTGTTTGGGCAGCCTGAGACCGCCCAAACAGTCTGTATGAACAACAGTGGTCAAGCCACTCCCCCCTGCCCTCGAGCAACACCTCCCACTCTCCCTGTTCTCTAGACATAGAGAAAATTACCCGGGTGGGGCGCAGCCTCACCAATCACAATGCTGCGGCGGAGGGGAGGGAGGCTGCCTGCAGCCTTCCTGATGACGAGCACAGCACTGCAGGAATTTAAAATGCAGGACGGCGGGAGCCGGGAGTCTCGGGACTTAACTAAAAGCAGGACTGTAAGTTTTACTTTTATTTTATTTTTTATTTTTTCCCTTAAACCCCTCCCGCCTCCCCCATCCCCTCCGCGGCGTAACGACCCAATTTCCACCACCCCACCCACCCGCCCGTAATGCCAGCTGCAACTGCTCATTTAGCTTATGCATTTATCGGGGGCAAAATAGCATGGTATGACACTGTAGACGAAAAAACTGGTGTCCATCGTGTGCATATATATGTGTTTGAATAATGCTTGTGTACATTTTTCAGTTGCTATGACCACCTTTGATTGCTTTAATGGTCGCAACATATTCTGAGTGACAAAAACCAACTTCAAGTCTTATGTCTGAGAGCATTGGTTTTCATACATTCTTTAACAGATCCTGGGGTGTAACTGCCAGAAAGTTACACTGGTGGTGGCTATTGTGAAATGATTACAGTTTCCTGTAATTTCAGATGGGCCGTGAGGGGGAAAGCGGGTCAGTTAGAACGTGGCAGTGGTGATGCTTGAGCACATTTTAGTGAACTGTCTGTTTAGACCGGAGTGAAAATAAATCTTGTTCAAAGGTTTCACTAGTCCTTAAAGACTTTGAATTGTTGGAGACTACGAGCACACATTAAAAAACTTTAATGTAGCATTTACAAAACAAGTACAAATACTGTCTGTTCATAATAGTCACATTTTGCGGAGTAGATGAGGAAACGAAGCACATAAATTCAATAAACCCACCCTGATGGATTAAAAAGCAAAGCAGTACTGCTCATGACATGTAAAGAAAATCACTAATTTTTTTAAACGGGTCGCAAAATGTCGGACATACCTCACTTTGGTTTTCCAACCTATTACCAGAGAGAGCAAGAGGAGTATTTTGGGAGGGGTGGGGTGCATACCCACACATGAAACGTTTATGGGTCTGCTACAAAAATTATCGGCGAGTTGTTGTTTTATATTTAGTCATGTTTCTAAATAGTCTTCCTGGAAATATCTGTTTTTTTTTGCAACAGGCTAATATGGTCACAGTGAAGGCGTGAAAAAGACCATCTGCTCTTAAGGCGGGAAACATGCCCGACCACTTGCACACTAATTCGTTTCGTTTCAACAAAGCTTTATTTCGATATAAAATATCTTAAAAAGCACATCACGTTTAAAAAATACATGTCCTTCGAACAGTAAAAGAGTTTAAGACTAACAATCAATTATTCAATACAATGGTTAAAAGGAATATTAAACCGCGAATCAGCTTTGGATAGTGTTTCTGTACAACAAACATCATTAAAATACAATGGCTAAAAATGTAAAAAAAAGTCTAAAACCACTGACAGCTTTACCTAGGAATAGCAATACAGAATCATCGTAAGGCTTTTAATCTTATCAGCCAGGCCCAGCTTAAGTATTTGGCCACCCCACAGGCTAGCGTAGTGTTTGCCTCCGCTTGAAGGATTCTAAGGGCAGTTGAATGGTTCCTTGCATCTAGCAATCGACAAACAGGTCTTAACCATTTTTCCCTCGGTTTGGAGTAGGCTTTACATACAGCCAGGCGATCTTGTGAGATCCCTGGAGATTCATTACTTCCTTTAGGCCATCGGCGTAGCTGGATAAGAATTGCAATTCTGGGCATTTTTTTGTCCAAAAATATATTTTTAATTGGTTAAAATGCTTTCCATGGATACGATTTTATTGGGCATATCTGAATTTGATCAAATTGGCTATACCAGTGGTTCCCAAACTTTTTTGACCAGTGGCTCCCTTGACCTAATTGGCAGTTGGCCGTGGCTCCCCACCATTTTTTTACCGGCGCACCGGGGTGCCGCGGCGCACACTTTGGGAACCACCGCAGTAGACCTTTGTACTCTCTACCATTCCTATGTGACTCTTAGAATTTATCCATTTGTATCTCTTCCTTGAGTGACTTTACAACCTGTACATTTGCAATTTTTTCTATTTGTCTCTTCCCTGTGTGACTTTACTACTTGTACATTTGCAATTTTTTTCTGCTTGTATCTTTTATGTAACGCATGTAATCCTAAATCCTTATGTATCGCAACTGGTTCTTATGTAAAGCGCTCTGACACCTTCGGGTAATGTTCGCGCTGTATAAAAAGAAAAGGTGATGTCAGAAGTCATTAATAGGCAAAAAGCTTTTCATCCAGTATATTTATGACTACAAATAGAGGAAATGATGACCTAAAAAGAATTCCTGATCCATCTTCATGCATGAATACTAAAGGTTATTCTTAAAATATGACAGTCCTTGACTGGATTAGGCATTCACTATAACAAATAGGTGCTCATATGTATGTTACTCTAGTAACACTTGTAGTTATTTGCTTGATGCAACAGAAATATTCTGGAAAAGATTGAAAAACCGTGTTTCACCTGTGACCAGTCCAGCTCTGTTTGGAATTTGAATTTGGATGTCCAAGTTAAATAAATATAAGTCTCCAATTTCTGATAGGCAAAAGACCCCCAAGGGCATAGATTGGTCAATAGAATAGAAGGGAGTGAGCTTCAGATTTTCCAACAATCAATCTGGCATACAATTAATACATTATACGACGAGCAGGGCGCACAAAAGGGGCAGAGGTAAGGGAGATGAATGTGGATTGATAGGTGTGATAAGTGAGAGAAAACACTATTTATTTGAGTTGTCAGAGGCCTGTTGACACATTTTCTCCAAAAACACAAACCCCAATTGTGGCGTACAATTAGCAGTGATAAGTTTTTGAAATGCCTTCCTAAATCTGGAGAATTCGGTTAGACCGGTAATAATCAATCCGTGCCCTCTATGTAGCGCTGCCTGTCACACTGTGTGCCTCCGTGAGCTTGGTATCCGGTCTCGCTTTGTGCCTGCTAGTGTCCGAGGTGGCGTGTGTGGCTACTTGCCGCACAGAAGCGTTAGTGCTGGTGGATTCGCGTTGAAATAATGTTCTTCGGCGCTAGCTTCGTGTGAAACTAGTGGCGTCTGAATATAATTGGAGTGAGTGCATCACGTCGGTTCTCTTTAATGAAATAGACTGCTGGGAGCCCTGCTGCTCTCCCCGGCTAAAGGCAGGCTCACACATGTGCTGCTCGGCTAGCTGTGGCTGGTCTCTTCCCAGCGCGGTGGCCATTTCATATCCAGAGTGTGAAACTCTGGCGGTGCTACCTTTGAGCGTGTAGCTGGGCGCCTGCTTGACGGCGCTTGCTGTGTTTATCTCCTGCCTGACACACAGCGCCATCTAGCGCTAGTCCATCTGCAAATCATGTCTGGGGTCGGCTCACTGCTGCTGAGGAGGGGAGCCTGCAGAATCTGCGCCGATAATCGCTGCACAGGGGGGGCCTAACGAGGCCAGATGCTATCTTTCCAAATAGTGCGGCGGCGCCCCTGGCTACTGATAACGGCGCACCAGGGCGCCGCGGCGCACAGTTTGGGAACCACAGGGCTATACAATCACTGACCGCAGAGCTTAAACCGCCGAGTCTCTTTCCCGGCAAAACCAGTTTATCATATTTTGGCATTCAAATTATTAGCCAAAAAGGATGGTGTTCATTTAACTCAATATTACCCATGACGTGCATCGAGTGCTCTAATTGTAATCGGTGCAAAACGTGACGTAGACAAAAGTTCTGGCTATTTCCACGTGCTCGATGGCTGTTTACTTTTAACAGAGAAGTGCATTATTTTCCTTGTGAAAGCGATGAAATGCATACATTTGTAGATGATGATGGCATTGTTTGCATTTCTCAACACGCGCTCTGGATCGGGTTTGTGCGCGTGCAGTGTAGCGACAGAGTCCCAGATGGCGGTGTCTGGAGGGGGCCTATCATACTTTTGCAGTGTACCCCCGCTCACAAATTTTAACGCTGCTGGAGATGCGTTGTGATACAGCTGAAGGCACACAAGTAATTAAAGTGTTTCTTGTGCGTTTGGCACCCCACATTTCTCGAGGGGTTGCTGTTTTTTTACTTGAGGGCGGCGCTGAGTGGACCGAGGAGTGGAGTAAGAATCTGAGGCCAGGCTGCAAGGTAAGGAACGGCCCGGCGGTGATCAAAAAGTAATAAACCTTAGTGTTCACCTAATTACGACATGAAAAGTTCAGAGGTATTTTTGATCATTGTGACCGGCTCTGCTGAACTCTCCATCAAACACTACTGCATCTCACTGCACACAGTTCCACTTCATGCTGCTGCACTACACACTTCTCCACTACACACTACTCTTCCCTTGGCCTGCCCCCTTCCTAACCTGAGGCACCCCACTATAGACTGCACCATAGACGGCACCTTCCATGTACACAGCTTGACTGCTCCATCCATTGCGCTGCAGTGCACACCTTTCCACTGCACAGTGAGTGACTCTGGCATGCTACCTACTCTTAATTAAGGTGCCTAGGGGGATGCAGGGCTACCATTTGCACACTGCCCCATTCCCCACTGTGGCATTTGGACGATGGAGCACTGGACCCTACATCCACAGCAGCTGATGGTCCAGGGCAAGGAGGGTGGTTGGAGGGGTGTGGGGTCATTTTGGTAGAGTCATCACCAGTGTTCTTGGGTCTAGTGATATCACCGTAGTGCTGTTGAGAGCTGACCACATCTGTGCCAGTGGTATCCACGGTGGTGATTTAGGGTTGTCATCTCAAATGATGTCAGTTCTGGTGTTTGTGGGTGACATTGGTGGTCCCTGCACTGATGGTGTCCACGGTGGTACAAGGGCTGGTGTTATCAGTGGGTGGCTGTCCCTGGTGATATGAGTGCTACTTGTGCCCCTTGGAAGTTTGGGGGATTCACAGGTTATGTCACGGCTAGTGCTGTGCACAGTTGTTCTATAGGTGGGTGTCTGATGGTGAAGGACTGGACTTTTAACAGTACCAGCGGTGCCAGGGAACAACACCTATAACCTTCATGGGATACCTGTTTCGACGCACAAACTACAGAGACACGGGACACTTCCTTCGGCGTCAAAGATCAGCTTTTATTACTGCAGGGAAACAAGAGTCATAAGAAGTACATGGCGTAGTTCTGCGAGTCTGCTTCAAATTGCGTTTGTAGGTCGCTCTCTTTTATACAGAATGTTGCCATTGCATAACATGTGGACAAAAGATTACAATTCGGTTCTCACAGTAAACTTCAAAGAGGTCGCTTTCATGTGTTCAGAATCCCGGAACATAATTACAATAGCAATGCCGGTTCCCAACTGTAAAAGTACATCTTCCCACCATTAGGCACACCCATTAGAGTTGTAAATGACAAAGAAGAAGAGACAAGAGCAGCTGCAAGGAAGTCAGACACGTGTAGAGAAAAGAGTGTGGGGGTAATATCGGAAGCATGATCTTAGGATCAAAGAGCTGGATCCCATCGCCTGCACGGCTGTCACAATAGACCGGCACGACCAGATTACCCTCAAGCTGAGCCATCTGCCTTCACTGTATCATTCCTCCGGCCATAAAGACGCATGAAAGGAATATGCGTCTTCCGCAAGGCTGGGAACTGGAGGGTCAAGAAGCGAACAGTTACCTGCTCGCTGACTACGTGAGGGCAAGAAACAAAATGGATGCCGTATCTAAAATGGAACCCAAGGGTTCAGATGAAGAACACGTAATATTAGACGAACCCTGGCAGGTAGTGTAGCGAAAATTCGCACACTTGCCGAACTCGTCATTTGCGGTTCGTAGATACCAAACTCGTCCATATTCGGTAATGCCCAGAACATCGTAATAATTTTTACGGAACCTCAGACGGTCCTTTTGCCCTCATGTAGGCAAGCACTAGTCGGAATCATAATCGATTTCGATACTCATCAGATCATCCAGATGTTGTTGATACATTATTCTATCCTTCAATGCCTCTTTGGTGACAACGGGCTGTCTTATACACGTCGTAGCACAAAGGCCACATAAGGCAGGACCACATTGCACACAAAGACAACATGAGAACAGAAATGTCACAACAACCCCTATGATCATCAGAATCTTCCAACCCCAAGTTGATATCAGACCCCAAAACCATCCCAGAAGCGTCCAATTTCCTTCGTCCACGTGTATGGACTCCGAAATTTTGTGCAACTTAGAGATGGCTTGATAAACCGTTGGAGCGTTATCAGGTATGAATACGCAGCAGCTCGAATGGATGACTTTACAAACCCCACCTCTATCTGCTAGAACGATATCTAGAACCATACGGTTCTGCAACGTCATTAGTCTATCCGCCTGGAGTTCGGCTGTCAAATTACCAAGGGCATTTGCAGTTATGTTGGCAGTTGATTCTACTACACGAGTTAACTGCCTCAAGTTCCTGCTATTAACCATCGGTCCCCAGAACGGTAGGAAACCCTTAAAGAAGTCTCCCGCTTCTTGTCCGGAAGTATCTTCTTTGCTAACCACACCTCTCACAATTCTATTTCTGTGATAATCAGAGGCCACAGTGAAAGTGGGAGGCAAAAGATTCGCAATATAGCAGGTACCCGAGAAGTCATGGGGTAACCACGTATAGGCTCGATCATAACATACAAAGTAGGTACCCTTGGCAGGCAGGAAGACAGGAGAAGAGAGCGTCGGTAAGACATACGTCTCGGTACAAGCACTCTCCCCAAACTGAGCTCTCGGATTTCGACCAAGACCTTTCAAGCAGAAATTACCAAGGTGAGGTACAATCCATATTGGTGGCGAGCTTTTAAGCTGCCTCTCACCCACTGATAAGCTGTACTCAGCCTCACCTAGTTCCTTATATGCTCGCACCTCTTCCTCTGGGATGAGCGATGCGTCAAAAATATCTCTATCTAAGTCTGCAATAGCTCTCGCCAGAGTCTTGTGGTACGGACCAGGACCAGAGTTTGCTGACCGTGGTTCTCGATGGGGGTAGGAATCTAGTGCGCTACGGAACATAGTTTGTAATGCTCGAGCTGACCCTTGTGCACTATAAGGCAGAACTAAGTACGGAATACCCTTATCCATGGTATGTGGCATTAACCCACACACCCAACAGTTGGTAGTGTTTACCACTAACTGATGCTGATGCAAGAGTTGAATAAAAGAGTTGTTTCTGAATTCCGCACGTCTGACTTGTTCGTGTTGAGGCAGAAGATAAAAGGAATGTGGAGAGACAGTAGAAACGAAATATAGATCACGAGATGGGAGAGTAGATGTAGCAGAAGACAATAAGAATTGGGACCCATAATATACTCCCCCTACCAGTAACATAGATATAGTCAGGAATAGTATGACCACCTGTAAGAAAAACCATTTTGTATGAAATATTTTATGCAATGTAGATCTTTGCGCCAACATTTCTTCTCTTTTCGACAGCTCAGACAATGATGATTCCATCCCCTAACGACCGTCCGCGACGTTCTTGACGCACTTCGTTCTGAGTAGCGGTTATCAATTTCCAGGAGTTCCCAGAAATCGATAATAGAAACCAACCTTGTGTCGATAGCTGCTAAACAGAAGGAAGTACCCGCACGGCCTTACGGTCAACCTGGATGGTAGGTTCTAGCTAAATAATGTTCTTGGCTGTACGAAAAAGAAAAAGATACACAATATATAATGTCCACTGTTTTCAGAGCAATGTAGAACCTAGAAACAAAAAAATCTTTTTATTTGTGGCTTGTTCGTGGACGAAGAAAATATCGGCTACTTCCAGGGTGAGTCTGATTTTCAAACAGTGGATTGGACGGCAAAGGAGTGTTCAATTGTTCAGGTGATTGTTCAACAGTCAAATTTTCCAAGGTTGACGTGGAGGAAATTGTTTGAGGGGAATCAACAACGGTGTCAGATACAAGCCGAGCTTCGCTGAATGGAACGAAATGTTGTGGAGTGTCGGTCTCAGATGAAGAAAGACCTCTTCTCATCCAAGTGTCCGACGGCAGAGGAAGCGGGACTCTTTTTGTGTGGGTAGCATGTACCCAGTTCCGACGTCCGTGTAGTCGAACCGCCGTCCTTGTAGCCAGCTGAACCTGAAACGGGCCCACAAATCTTGGTTCAAGGTTTCGTTTTCGTCCGTAGTTCCTGACGAGGATCCAGTCTCCTGGTTGAAGTCGATGACCAGGACCCTCTGTTTGTGACGGCAGAGCCTCAAAGACCTGTTGGTGAATCAAACTCAATTTAGCAGTCAGATCATAGAGATAATCGATCAACATGGGGTATTCAATTCTATCAAACTCTTTAGGTCTTGGGACTCCCCATACATTAGCAGGACGGCCGAACACAATCTCATATGGGCTGAGCCCTACTCGTGAGTGTACAGTTGCCCTGGTCGACAGGAGAGCCAGAGGCAAAGCGTCGGGCCATGATAAACCAGTTGTTGCCTGAATTTTAGCCAATTTCAGTTTTAGAGTGCCATTATATCCTTCCACCAAGCCTGCTGATTGTGGATGATTTGCACTATGAAATTTTTCTACTATCCCTAAACCGCGACACACACTCTTCATCACACTCCCAACAAACTCACTTCCGTTGTCCGACCATACGACCCGAGGCATTCCGTAGCGGGGAAAATACTCTTTGAGCAAAATTTTTGCCGTGGATAAAGCCGTATTATCCTTAAGGGGGTAGGCCTCAATCCACCTAGAGAATGCACATACCACAACCAACACATACTTCAAGTTATTACATCGGTCCATGTGGATAAAGTCCAACTGGATGACTTCGAAAGGGTATGTAGGAGGGGCAAAATGGCCAGGTGGAGTGGGGGTGCCCTTACCAGGATTGTGCATCAAACACACAATACAATTCTTAACCACTCTCTCGGCACATTTAGTAATCCCATCATTCTTCCATACATGAGACAACAACTTGCATATGCCTTTGGTGTTGATGTGTGCCATACCATGAGCCATTGTAACAACAGCGAGCACATACGCATCCGGTAACATCCATCTCTGCTTCTCTGATAAATCAACCCAACATCCATTCTCATCCAATCTTCCCGTGCTCTCTCTCCATTTAGTCCTCTCTGTCTCAGTGGCTTCATTCTGTATTCCTTTCACACTTTCAAATGTGTCTTCACACATACCAGTCTCTGTTGGCCATCTCACTGAGCTCGTAACATACATTCTGTTCGTCAAGTCTTTAGCCGTCTCTTTAGCCGTTTCATCCGCAAACGCATTTCCACGACCCACATCATCTGTTACTTTCTGATGTGCGCTACATTTGACTATGGCCACTTGTTTAGGCAATGTGAGTGCATCTAAAAGATCATTTACAAGCTGACCATGTTGAATCTTCGTGCCATGCGACGTAAGGAATCCTCTCTCTCTCCACAGTCGTCCAAAACTATGTGCCACACCAAACGCATACTGGCTATCTGTAAACACATTCACCCGTTTATCTTTAGACAACACACATGCTCTTGTCAATGCGATTAACTCGGCAGCCTGAGCCGAATTCTGACTTAATCTTGCGCTTTCCACAATCGTTCTCAATGTTACTACAGCATACGCAGTTGTCACATCACCGTTCGGCAACTTAAAACAGGAACCATCCACATACAAAGTACCATCGGGATCTGTCAATGGAGTATCTTTTAGGTCAATACGACCCTTAGTTTCCTCTTCAGTTCTGAGATAGCAGTCATGTACTGCTTCACCACTTGACTCTGTGTCGATGGGCAGCAATGTTGCTGGATTCAACACATTACATCGTTTTATCCGTATGTGACTGGCCAGCAACGTCAACTCATATCCAGACAATCTTGCGCTTGTCAGATGTTGAGTTTTCGTTCGATTCAATAGAGTGTCAACTGTATGTGGAACCATTACCGTAAGCATATTATCCATGACTAGACCTGCGGACTGTCGAATGGACGCCGCAGCTGCCGCTGTAGACCTTAAACAACTCGGCAAGGCCCTTGCTACTGGGTCTAAAGTCGAAGAAAAATAGGCACATGGGCGTTGTTTGCCGCCAAAAGGTTGTGTCAGAACACTCAACGCACAACCATCCCTCTCGTGAACGTATAGTGTAAACGGCTTACTGTAGTCAGGAGTACCCAACACAGGAGCTGAACACAACGCATTACGTAATTCAGAAAAACTTCTCTGACACTCTTCAGTCCAAGGCAATGGGGATGAAACATCCTTGCACGTAAGGGCTATCAATGGTTTCGCCAACAATGAAAAATTTGGAATCCATTGTCTGCAATAGGACGTAATACCTAAAAAGGCGCGAACATCTCTCTGGGTTTTTGGCACAGTCATTCGGGTAATCGCTGTAATTCTCTCTGGGGTCAACCTTCTCCCTTCTCTTGACAATAAGTGACCTAGATAGGTAACTTCTTGACAACAATACTGTAGCTTTGAAGGCGATACCTTGTGGTGTAAGTCATGTAGATAGTGTAACAAAGATACCGTAGCTGTTTTGCAAATAGGTTCTGTATCAGCTGCCACTAAAAGATC
Organism: Lissotriton helveticus; assembly: GCF_964261635.1. Lineage (NCBI taxonomy): Eukaryota > Metazoa > Chordata > Amphibia > Caudata > Salamandridae > Lissotriton > Lissotriton helveticus. The sequence goes on along the minus strand of NC_136065.1, from coordinate 273,066,290 downwards.
ATCAACGTATTGAATCAAAGCTGCACCCGTTGGTAAAACAAAGGCATCAAGCTGACCTTTAAGTGCTTGGCTGTAGATTGACGGACTCTCACAGTAGCCCTGTGGAGCGCGTTTTAGCCTAAAACTGCGACCACCTAATGAGAATCCGAATAGGTCTCTGCTTTACTCGGCAATCGGAATACTAAAGAAGGCATTCTTTAGATCGATCACCGTGAACCAGGAGGCAGATGCCGGAATCATTGTTAGTAAGGCCGTAATGTCAGGAACCACAGGAAATTGTGGAACCACTATTTTATTTGCCTCTCTCAAATCTATAACGAAACGATACACAGGAGGTTTAGTTGGGTCAGTTCGTGTCAGAATTGGCAATACAGGGCTGTTACACACGTTTCCACGAGTTTCTTCAACAACACCTTTTCCAATGAGATCATGAACGATTGCTAACAGCGCTCGTTCGCCCTCAAGAGAAATACGATATTGAGGTAAACGTGGTAATCGCGCATTTGGTTTCAATTGAATCACATAGGGTGGAATGTCCAACAGGCCCACATCGTTGGGACCTGTGGCCCATAGGGACGCAGGGAGGGAACTCAATTCCGGTGGGAATTTATCGACCGACAAATACATGGGAGAGATCACTCTCCGTCCCAATGTAAGCTCCACTCCTTCGGGGGAACAATATAATGTTGCATATAGTCGTTTCAACAAATCCAGGCCCAAAAGATTCTCACCACAACCTGTAGATAGAATCAGTGGAGCCGTTAGCTCACAAGGTCCAATCATAAGAGGCAAAGGACTAGAGACTGGGTTACTAACAGGGGCGCCAGAGAATCCTACGGAAACGTTCGTTAAGCCAGACAAAGGTGCGCCAGGGAGTTTCGAATGCATGATGGAACTTTTCGTCGCACCAGTGTCTAACAGAAAAGGCTCAACTACACCCGATGTAGCCACTGCAACGTAAGGCCCACTCTGATCGACCGGAACTGACACTACTCCCTCTCTTTGTCGTTGGCTTTCCTAGTAATGGTCATTTACAACAGTCTCATGCTCTACGTAATAATCATCCACATTATACTGTGCAGATCGAACTGACCCCGCATTTCGCTGGTCGAAACAATTATTCGCGTCCGATTGATTTTGATGGCGATCAATCTGATTTTGGGATGAACCACGACCTCTACCTCGTGATGCCTGTTGAGGACCACCACCACGGTTTCCACGTGTCGACACACCATTCAGACGGTCCCGTAAGGCAAGACAATCATATTTTAGGTGTCCCTCTTTCCTACAATATGCGCACTGATTATACCCAAGTGAAGATCTATAATCAGAGTTGTCAGAGCGCGGCTGCATCCTATCGGGCTGTGCTTGTGGTCGATACTGCTGTTGTGAATCATTTTGGTTTGATCGTGGAGGGTATGCTTGCTGCAACAAAACCTTCGTTTTGAGCTCCTTCGTTTTCTTTTCTACACGATCACTTTCTTCCTTTTCCCTATTCTCATAATACTGGGCCGTTGCTAGTATTTGCGCAGGGGTTGAAACTGCCCACGCACTCTCCGAATTCTTCAATTTGTTGCTTAACTCAGGCAACAAATTTGATACAAATTTATCAACAAATAACCGCTGGCCTCCCTCAGCGCCCATGTCCTGGCCGCTGTGGTCGACAAACGCTTCCTCAAACCTTGTAAAGAAATCTGAGACACTCTCGTCTTTCTTTTGCTTACAAGCTGATAACTTATCCCAGTTCACCTTCATCGCTGGCATGAGAGTTTTCATGAGTGTAATGATTTTCTGAGGCAAATCTAAGATTAGCTGGTCAGGCTTAGCCCCACCAACTTGTAATGCATCAGCTGCTAGCAGTGCAGCCCAATCACCCCCTAATTCAACTGCGTGATTGGCTTGACGAATTTTGGCCCAAACTGGTTGCGGTACAACATTGCCAAACAACATGTCGATGTCGGCAAGGTTCATAATAGAAGCTTCTACCAGTTGTGATAACTCCTTATAATAACCAGCCGGATTTTTACGCGGATCGGGCAAGGATTGCTTCACTTGCAAAACTTCCGATCGTTTCCATGGAAGATGTATCCACACTCTTCGAAAATGCGGTAGAACCACAGGGTTAGCTTGCGGATCTCCAGGCACCCAAAGTGGCGGAACCTCTCTCATAGGATACTGACCAGGAGCCGCTTTCCAATTCTCAGTGGTATCATCTAATGACACCCGAGAATGTGCTGTGGATCTGAACGCTAATAAGCGTTCCACGGCACGTCGTACATCTTCACCTATAATCATACCGTTCGAAAAGTGATTCTGAAGGTCAATTATGTCGGACGGTATATTATCTACATCATCATTATACCATTCTTCCCTCAAAAAGTTACACATCTCCTCAAACACAAATCTCTGCGTAGGCTCATTAAACTGAGAAAACGTGTCGAAGACCACACGTGGAGTGTAATTAGCAGGATGTCTTATCCACCTATGTGCCATGGTTACTAACGTCTCTTTCTCCCTACCACTAGGGATCTGACTCCGTCTCTGAGGAGTTTCAGATAAATTAGACGAAAATAATGGACCAGAAAGAGGTGAATAAAGGGTAGCAACAGAGTTAGGAACACGCTTACGAACAGAAGGGGAAAGAAAAACAGGGGCAACAACACCAGAGGTGAAGGAAGACATAGTAGGAACGGACAAGGTAGTCGGAGTAGCAGAAACAACAGTCTGCGAAGAAACAGGTACAGGAGCAGTAGGAACAAGGACAGGTGGTGGAACATTCGTAGGGTTAACAACGGGCTGACCCGCAGCCGCTGGAGCAACAAGGGGTACAACAGGAGGAACAACAGGAGCAGCTACAGGAGCAGTAGCACCCTGTACATAAGGAGGTGGTGATTTCATCAAATATGACAACAAGGAATCCTCCTTCAAATCTTCTTCTTTCTTTTCTAGATTATTCGGTAAAACCGGGTAACATTTATCTATTTTCATGTGATGCAATCTAGTAGAGATTTCCATTTCCTTTTCTTCTTTGTCCTGTTTACATTCTCGTATAGTTTGCATTATCGGAACGAACCCTTGTTTTTGATCCTTTTTAAGTTGTTTGATTTCTTTCTGCTTGGCCTCTTTACGCCATATCCGAAAGGAATCAAACATAGCTGGCCTAGCTTTCTTTAAAAATAATTTAGCCTCAAGATTGTCTAAAATCGAAAGTTCAAAAGTTCCATGTGGTGGCCATCTAAGGTCACCGTCTTTCTTTGTATAGCGGACCCAGTAATCATTATATATTATAGGACCCACCCCATGTCGACTATAAAGATCATGTATTGGAGTTCCAACTGGAGGTATCGGACACGAGTCCTCCAACCGGGAATCCGTTGCGCAACATTGGAAAATACGAAACAAACCACTATGGCTAGGCATCGTGCACACTAACCTAGTATCAAACTTCAAGGATTACCGAAGCAATAAAACCTCGTGTAAGTCAAAACCCTCGGTTTTTGGCAATTGCAACTGTCAAATAATACTAAGAACCAATACTAAGAACCACAAATGCAATGGAACCATGCAATACAACAAAGCCTTAAGGCTACCACAAAGCTCGGAGAGCTAACCACAAAGCCTGAGGAGGCTATTACAAAGCTCGGTGACCTATTACAACAAAGCCTTAAAGGCTAACAACAAAGCTTTCAAAAAGCTAGAACAACCACTAAGGACTGGGAGCGACCCACAAATACTTAACTCAGAACTTCAATGGCGTCACCAGGAAGGCCCGTCTATCGTCTCGCTTGTACGTAAGGTCTGCGCCGGGCGTCGAAGACAGGTCGACAGTCAGGGCATCGGTCCGTCGCAGCCGTCAGGAGGCGGGAATCTTCGCAGGGAAAAACTTCGGGCCACTTGTTTCGACAACAGGATCGATGAAGCGGGGTGCACCTTCCCTCGGAGATTTCACACGAAGTTCCTCACGATCATCAGGCTTTGGACCGGTACCGCTGAAGTCGCCCCACGTTGGGCGCCAACTGAAGGACTGGACTTTTAACAGTACCAGCGGTGCCAGGGAACAACACCTATAACCTTCATGGGATACCTGTTTCGACGCACAAACTACAGAGACACGGGACACTTCCTTCGGCGTCAAAGATCAGCTTTTATTACTGCAGGGAAACAAGAGTCATAAGAAGTACATGGCGTAGTTCTGCGAGTCTGCTTCAAATTGCGTTTGTAGGTCGCTCTCTTTTATACAGAATGTTGCCATTGCATAACATGTGGACAAAAGATTACAATTCGGTTCTCACAGTAAACTTCAAAGAGGTCGCTTTCATGTGTTCAGAATCCCGGAACATAATTACAATAGCAATGCCGGTTCCCAACTGTAAAAGTACATCTTCCCACCATTAGGCACACCCATTAGAGTTGTAAATGACAAAGAAGAAGAGACAAGAGCAGCTGCAAGGAAGTCAGACACGTGTAGAGAAAAGAGTGTGGGGGTAATATCGGAAGCATGATCTTAGGATCAAAGAGCTGGATCCCATCGCCTGCACGGCTGTCACAATAGACCGGCACGACCAGATTACCCTCAAGCTGAGCCATCTGCCTTCACTGTATCATTCCTCCGGCCATAAAGACGCATGAAAGGAATATGCGTCTTCCGCAAGGCTGGGAACTGGAGGGTCAAGAAGCGAACAGTTACCTGCTCGCTGACTACGTGAGGGCAAGAAACAAAATGGATGCCGTATCTAAAATGGAACCCAAGGGTTCAAATGAAGAACACGTAATATTAGACGAACCCTGGCAGGTAGTGTAGCGAAAATTCGCACACTTGCCGAACTCGTCATTTGCGGTTCGTAGATACCAAACTCGTCCATATTCGGTAATGCCCAGAACATCGTAATAATTTTTACGGAACCTCAATGGTGGGCTCTGCTCTAATGTTGTCCACTGTGTACAAGGGCTGATGGTATCAGCAGACAGCGGCTGGTTGTACCGAGTGATCTAAGTGCTACTTGTGCCCAGTGCGGCCTTGAGAGGTGTGGAATTCCAAGGTAATGTCAGGGCTGGTGTAGTCCACAGCAGTTCTTTCGGTTGCAGTCCCCAGTGGTATGTGCATTGATTGTGTGTAAGGTGGTGCCTCTACAGGACATCCCCAGTGATCCTAATTCCAGTGCTACTGTTGCCCACAGTGGTGCAATGTGTCTGTGCACATAATGACATTGACTGGTGAGTGATGTCACACTTTAGTATATGAAAGCAATGACTAGCATTGATGCCTGTCATAACAACACTTTTACAACACCCTTATTAACATTCTTGCTTTCTCAAATTTGCTTGAAAATGCTCCATTTGCCCACTCTTTTTTCAAAATGTTCTCGGGGAAGAACCCCCCTGAACCTCCTTATGACAGTAGAGCTTGCCAACTAAGCTCGCTCACCACACGTCACTCATGACAACCCTTTACGTCGCACCACTTTAAAATCTCACCAGCCGCCACTGGTGGTGAGGCTTGCAAGCAGTGTTGTGGGAGGGATGAGGAGGTGGCACAGGGAGATTAAGGGACGGCAAGGGGCCTGCGAGCAGTGTTGTGGGATTGGGTGAGAGGGAGCACAGGGAGTTTAAGAAACAGCAAGTGGACAGAAGTTTCATGCACAAGTTAACAGAAGACTTAACGAGCAGAGGCAGGCCAACCAAACAAAAGAAGTGTTCTCAAAGTATAACTAACATGAAGAGTAAGAACACATGTAACAGGGGTAGACCTCATGGGAGGATAAAAAATTCCAAAAGGAGGGACTATTAAGCGTATTCACCAATGAATAGCCAGAATTTCCAAAGGACGGGAATAGGAACCAATGAAAAAGATGGGCTTTTTTTTAAGTACATATCCTACATACAGCATGTCTCGAAGACCTCAAAAGTGGCAGAGGTTGTGTTGTAGCGTTGAGGGTCTGTGTGCTGGTGAAGGGCTCAAGTTCAATCAGAGGTATAATCTAAAACTCTGGGGCTGGGTGGGGGGCTCTTAAGTATGTATGTGGTTCACGATACACGGAGGGTCGATAGTTGTGGCGTGATGGATGGTGGGCCTAGTTCTCTTCATTCGGCAACAGCGCCTTCATTGTCCCCTAGTTCCTAGTTTGGGTCAACAGCCACCTGTCAGTCTGCCCTTTCCAAGTCAGAATCCACCTCTACCTCAGGTTATTCCCAACTCTCAAATATTAAGGTCCACAATGAGGCTATAGGACATTGCCTCACCCCTCAGGCATCCTCCCTCTGCAACTCTCTCTCCTCTGCTCTGGACCAACAGGAGACGTCTCCCACCCATGTCTCTAGTATAGGTCCTGTTGTGGATTTCCATGCCATTGCTATGGGTAGGCCCAAGACCATATGATTATGCCCATGGCCTTTTGACTTTTAATATTGTGGCTTTGGGCAATCTGCCTGCACGTCTCCTGTTTTTTATATTCAGTTTAAGTTTATAGGTTGCAAATGATATTCGAGATGCATTGTTTGTCTTAATATTTATCATAAGCAGACTGTCAAACATTCTTATATTCGTGCTTCATCTTACATTTGGACAATTTGGGAATGCAATAGTAAATAAGAGTTTAGTGAGTTAGTGCCTCATTTATATACTGCATTCACAGTACTGTCACTTCTCCTCTAAATGCCTGCTCTGGCATTTGAGGTCTTGCCTACTGATACCTTTAGCTGTGTGGAGAGAGCTACTGTCATAGGAATATGGTACACACCCACATACACATTCACATACTACAGGTACAAATAGAAAAGAGGAATTGTTGGAATGCCCCTTTCAGCCATTGGCTAATGAGGTTCAGCTGGCTTTAGTCAGTTATTAACAAGGTTGTCCATCAGCATTGGCATAAGCCCATAGCCCTAAAATAATAGTTTCTCACACATAAGTTTTTTTTTTTCTCCCATGAACCCTCATCACACCACTATTTGTAGCTGGTCATTGCACATGTCCAATCACTCACACATTGCTCCTTGTGCTCCACACTACCCCTTATAATCTTCCGTTTTGTAAAGTTTTGTTTTCATGGGCCTGGCACCTGCAAAGTGCTATTGGGCCCCTTGCTTCTCTTGTAGCACTCCAGCACACTTTATTTTTAAATTTTTAAATTTTACTATTTCCAGGGGCGGTCAGTGACAATTCCTGTCACTATTTTCAGTGACATGCATTTGATTAAGTCACAATGCCTTTAGTCTCAAATGCCAAAGCTCTCAATCATGGCTCGTTCACAGATCTATGTTTATAACGAGTCATGACTGAGAGCTCTGGAGTTGAGGTTAAGGCAATGCACGTTTCTCACAGTGTCGTTAAGTCAAAAAGATGATTAATAAATTAAAAACGTACTTACCGAGCTTCCTCGCCCTCTGTGCATTCTTCTTGAATGCCGTCAGCGGAACATCACTTTATGGAGCCTCAGCCAACTCCCCTCTCTAAATCCCTATGCTGCTTTGATGCTGCAGATGAAGAGCATGAGAGCATCGCCAGGATTGGCTGGAGTGGGTTGCCTTGACACTCCAGCAGGGACTGGGGCCTGTGCCTGCTCTACAATTAGCTGTCTAAGACAGCTGGGTGGAGAAGTTTAAAGTGTGCATGTCAGGATGGCTGTCACAAGACAGCCAGCCAAAGTGGCATGCAAATTTTAAACTGGAGTCAGCACCACTTTCCTGCTGCCAGTCAGCAGCAGTGGCCCGCCTTCACACTGCTTGGGCTGGAAGCTCTGAAAAATAATATGGTAATTCATTTTATTAGCATTTTATGTTTTACCTGTGCTGCCACTGACTAACAAAAAAATTACAAGGTAGCCACCGTGGGCCTGATTTATAAAGGTAAACGTAGACCTGAAATCTAACTTTAGACCTGAATTCTAACTTTAGAACTGATGTCTAACTTTAAACCTGAACTATAAGTTTAGACCTGAAGCTTTAGGGCCTGGCTCACAAAGGTAAACTTGCACTTTTGTGTAAGTTTACGATTGTTAGCTTTTCACAGAGGGATTTACGAGTAGTATCTTGACGAGTGCGGAGTCTCTGCACATAAAAAGATTTCCCATTCATTTGTCATGCCTCCCTCCAGTCCTCAACAATTTCTATGTGTCACGCTCAACAATGTACAAGTTTATACCATGTAGCAGATAAGCTAAGGGCTTAAGATACAAGTTGACAAATAGGAGGGGGAAGTTATGTCTTCGAAAGACTGTGGTTTGAAGAATGACCATTTTGGAATGCTATGTGAGGGTTGGGTGTAAGACGGAAAGCAAGTTTAGTGTGAGGTGCTGTCGTTTTAACTGAAAAAAAGGTTGATGGCATTACAGTTGTCTGTGGTGTGGAGAAAGAAGGGTCAGGCAGGGAGTTGATACATTGCTTGTTTGTATTAAATAGTGTTCTGCTTCTGTTGTAGGCTTTATTTAAAGGTGTTGATATACTTTACTTAAGCGGATGGCATGAGTTGTCTGTGTGATATGCGAAGGCACTCCAGTTACATGGTGTTGTTGGAGTTCTGTTTTTCCTCCATTTCGATATTTGTTTGCAGATGGAGCACAATGGACTGCTTCTAAAGCTAGGACGACAGTGACTCTTACTTCACACCAAAAGTGGCAGAACATTTTTGTGAATTATTGCGTAGAGAGCAGAGACAAATTTGCGGATGGAACAGATTGGAGAATGCGAGTAGGCCCTCTTCCTAGGATGCCACCTCCCCTTTCTTTCTCCTACTCCAAATTCTAAATTCAAATTCTAAATAGCTGGCCAAACCCCTCTAACACACATGCTGACTGACTTCAGGTCCCCTTAATCACACTCTACTCTTAGCAGACTTCAGGTCCACAGGGACAGGCTCGTTAATGGATGGAGCCTCTCCTGGTGGACATGAATGAGGTAGTCCAGCTTGAGTCTCCACGCCTTCTAAACCAGCCTCATGAGCGTGTGCCCCAAGCAGCAAGGGGTGAGAAGGAGATCATCGATACATTAGGCAAATGCAGAAATCCAAAAATATCCATCCAATATTCTTCAACCTTATTTACTTATAAACAAGATGCTGCATTACTAAATATTACCATCACAGCAGAGGTCCCCACATATAAGTTAAGCATAAAGAGAACTCCTTCAAAAAAGTAGTTGTAATTCTCAGTTTCGCCCTCTCCCAAATTCGTTGTGATTCTCTTGAAAAAGTAGTCAGAACACTGGTCCTGACATCCCCAGTGCCTCTAAATGCCTTTTTCTATATCTCTCGCTACAGAATTGGCATCACTAGTTTCCTGTCAAAATAATCTTGAATATAATCAGCCGCGGTCTGTGCAGGTAACAGCGGTGAGGCGGTGGGGCCGGGTAAGGGTGGATTTCGAGAGACGATGCCGAAGGAAAATGAAATGTAATAATTAATTTTCCCTTTGCATCATCCCTCGAAATCCTCCCTTACACAGCCCCATCGCTGTTACCTGCATGGACCACTGCTGAATATAATCCAGAAAAACCACCCTACGTTCTCAGCATCCATCCAAGCAGGAAGTGAAGCCACTGGTTTCGCGCCAAAACCAACTTTAAGAGAAGAAGACAGATAAGCTGAACTCATTTGCACGCATTCATCTCTACAGGAAGTAACATCACTGGTTTCCTACCAAAAAATCTTTAATTGAAGAATTCAGAAAAGTGGCATTTAGTTCCCAGCATCCACCTCCACAGGTTGTGACATGACTTGTTCCCACCTGAAACTTCTTACCTCCTTCGTATGTCTACTTCAATCAACTCCTAAAATTCCATAGTCTTGTACCCCCAGCTAACGGCAAACACAGAGAAGGGCGTCGCTGGTTTGGGCCTGTTTGGCCAAGAGGGCATTAGCACAGAACCTCTGCTCCACATACATACATACAAACATACATACATACCATCTTCATTACAAATATGCTGCAATGTTTTAATATAGCACAACATCAGAAAACTGTGGGTACTGCTGAGTGGGTTGGTGGATTTCTCACAGTATGGCTTACAATTTGTCTTGTGTCTTTCCACACTGTGGTGCATATTTACAAAGAAATGGCACAGAGTGCGGAGCTGCTGCAGAAGTTGTAGCACTCCGCTTCACCATTTACAACCTTCCTGCACATAAACAATCATTAGTGGTGTTTTGCTCTTTCTATATGTGCTGCAGAATGCATCACAAATAGAAAAAGCAAAAACGCGAGAAATAAAGTATTTCTCCTCGTTGCACCATTCTAGCACCTGCTTTGCATGGCATTCGTTTTTGGCACTGCCTCAGCTTTACACACCCTTGTAAATTTGGGGCAGCGTCAAAAAGCAATGGGTGTAGCAGTTGAACACCCACAGCAACACCCATTGCACTCCACTTTCAGGCAGAAAAGGCGTGAAAGGGTACCATATTTACAAAGAGGAGTTTAACCCCAAAAAAGTGGCTTAACACCCCTGTGTAAATATGAAGCAGGGCATTGCATCACAGGAACCTCGGTAAACGTGACGTTCCTGTGGCGCAATCCCCTTGTAAACATGCACCTATGTTTTTGGCCATCTTGGCTCATATCTTTGTTACCTATAGAACTTTGATTTCTGCATAAGTGCTAAACCCAGTCAATTACTCACAACTGTAGCCATCAATCACTTGAAAAATACCTTAGTCGTTAATAATGAGTGACTGCCGTTTTACAGGAAGCAACACAGTTGTGGAAAGAGAAAATAAGGATCGAGATTGAGGAGCTGCAGCGCATCTTGGAAGAGGAGAAGTATCATATCCTTTCCAGTCTAGAAAGACAACAGAGAGAGATTCTCCATAATATCCGGCAGAATGTGACCGAGCTGGTGAAGCAGAGATCATCGCTCACCGCTTTACAGACAGAGATAGCAGGCAGGTGTCAGCTGACCGACTTGGAGTTACTAAAGGTGAGTGCTGTGGATCTGCAAACAGAGGAATCACTCTTCTGTTCAGAGCACAGGCTTAGTAAGGAAGCATCGAAGAAAGATGTACTGGTGAAACCTCTTTGAGGCAACATAAAATGTGTATATCATACCCCAAAAATAAAACATAGCTTTAGTACAGTTCTCACAAACATGTTGCAGAGTTACCAAAGAAAAGAGAATGATTAGAATTATACCAACTTTATACAAACAATGTAGTTTGCGCACTGCCAATATCTCCTACCACATGTATGCCGATGACACACAGCTCTACATCAATATCTCTTCTCCAGAGGATATCCGTTCCCTGAATGAGGCCTTGAAAGTAACTGTTCACTGGCTCACATCCAACCAGCTCAAACTCAACGCCAAAACAACAGGGTTTCTCTTAATCTTGTAGTTAATCAAAAGGAGACTAGCTTGAAATAGACAAAGTTAACAAAAATTAATTTAATTTTTAGTTCAAGGACTCAGGTATGTTTTGTCACGGGTTAGTGGCACCTGGTAGGTGTGCTCATGAAGCCCTCACCCACCAACCTAGTTGGTGGCATGCTTCATCATCGGGCCCACCCAGTGACACCTAGCGTGTCCCGGGTGTGCTTCGACGCCTGATTACAGCGGAGCAGGTATGTCGCTGAGTGTGCGGTGAAGAGTGTTATGGGAAGTGGGTTAAAACGGCTTGGCGGGGATCCCAGTGCCCGGAGGCAAATTAGACTTTAATAGCTGGGTCACCGTCAGCGGTTAAAATAAGGCTGTTGGATGTTAGAGGCGAGTTACGACCTCTCACATCCTGGAATGTGTCAACATGTTTCAGCCAGTGCCTTATGACTATGCTGGCTTTCTTCAGGACGGGTTAAAATACGTGTATGTGATTAAAACTAGTGGGTGTGTACTACAGACTATGTGTATACACGCCCTAAAGTGTTTTTCTATGTGTGAGAGGGGGATTCCCTCCTCAAAACACCTGTACATATAACATATAAAGACAAGGACAAAGACATACAAGGAAAAAGGAGAGTCACTTGACTGTATAGCAGTGTATACATCTGGTTGCCGACTTTATAGCGTTGTTGGTGCTGGCCATAAGCGGCTATAGTGTAATGGTATTGGTGATACCATTATTGTGGGGTTCGCACTGGATTTCGAGAGTGAAGTGGCTAAAACACGGTATGTACATAAATAGTGCATTAGTGGTAGAAAGAGAAGAAGAACACGCAAGAATTCTTTCTTACGCTAGTTTTGGAAATGTGCTACTTCATGGTTGAGAAGTGGCAAGGGTTGACCCTGTGGGGTAAAAACAAGGATTTTGCCACTTAGACTTAGAGGAGACCTGTGGGAGAGAAAAGCGCTTACCAGTGATGAAGATGGTCGATCATCATACTCACAGAATTGCTGGCCAGAGCCTGTTTTGGACCTGTAGTGCCTCCTTCGCAGAACCGGTGAGTAATGGCCATTGTGGTGGAGGTTTTATACTGTTGTTGATTGTATGATTGTTATCACCTGCATAGTAGGGGAAAGGGTAGAGAGACTCGATCTGCCGAGTCATTGCGCTCGCGAGGGCGCTCAGGTGCGCGAAGAGCACTGGTGAGTCTTCGCGCATGCGTGGTACAGAACTTTGGCATAGCGCATGCGCGGAAAGTAGTGTTATCTAAGCGCATTCGCGCATGCGTAGTACAGAGCGTTGGCATAGCGCATGCGAGGAAGGTAGTGTTATCTCCACGCATGCGCGCACTAGGAGCGTGCGCGCGCTGTGTATTCGCGCATGTGTTGGGAGGTGATTAATGCATTTGCAAGTGTCTAATAAGTGCCGCCTGGGAACATTTCAGTGATATGTTCGGATTTTGGTGGCACAGAGTCAGAGCCATAGACACGGGTGGGATTTATAACAACAGTATTTGATGGAGTGAGGCTCCATCCTCAAGGGGATACATACAAGGGGTTTCTAGTAGGGTCAGGATGGTGGGGACAGTCTAAAGGTCACGTGTATGCCAGGGAGTTCCAGGGGATGGCATCGTTAAGACCATCGGTAGCTGTTGAAAGGCGATATATCCATCGCTGCTCTTTGCCCAGGAGTTTCTTGTCATTCTCAATGGTACTTTCGGGGATTTGCTCAATCACCGTCCAGTTCAAGTCATTGGGTGTGTGACAGTGGGTGATGAAGTGATTAGTTAGTTTGCTCACATTTTTCTTGCATCTTATGGTACTTCGATGCTCAGTTATTCTGGTTTTGATTTTCCGTGTGGTCATCCCCACGTAACGGAGGCCACATGTGCAGGTCAGGAGGTATATTACATTACGCGAGTTGCAATTAGTGTGGTTGAGTTGGGTCCAGATTTTATTGGGCTCGAGGTTCAGAGTTTTGGTGTGTGTAGTCAGGTGACACACACTGCAGTCATTGCAGGGGTAGTGTCCGATGACTTTGGGCAGTCCCCATGCATTCAGAACAGTGTTCATAGGTTGTTTGAGCGGTGGTCTGGGTCGGGTGTTCACCAGTTGGTCCTTTAGGTTCTTGTTCCTCTTGTAGGCAAATCTTGGTGTGTCCCATTTCCTTTGGCCAGAGTTGATTATCCTCCAATGTTTTTTAATGATTTTTGCTACTTTGTTTGACGCCGTATTGTAGGTGGTAACACAGGTAATGGGTTGTTCCTGATCCTCCTTTACGTGGGTCTCAAGGAGGGCGTCACGGTTCTGATTTCTCGCCCTTTTCTGGGTTTTACGGACGATGTTTTTAGGATAGCCACGGTTTTCTAGTTTTGTGGCCAGGTCGGCTGATTGTGATTTATAGTCACTCACGTTGGTGCAGTTTCTCCGTATTCGTAGGAACTGGCCAAACGGTAGGTTTTCCTTGAGAGGGCGGGGGTGGAAGCTTGTGAAATGAAGCAACGCATTCCTTGCGGTTGGTTTGTAGTATGTTGTCGTAATCAGGGTCCCATCTTTTGCTCTGATGTCCAGATCTAGGAATGGAAGTAGCTCATTGCTAGCTGTGCTGGTGAAATTCAGATATTGATCCCTGGTGTTGAGCCAGATCATGAATCTGTCAAGGTCAGTCTGAGAACCCTGCCAAATAACCAGGATATCATCAATGTATCTGTGCCATTTTAGGATGTGATGGTTAAACGGGTTAGTGGCCGCAGCGATGTTGGTGCTTTCAAAGTGGTGTACGTACAATCCTGCCACGCTGGGGGCAAAAACGCTGCCCATGGATGTTCCATTCGTTTGTAAATAGAAGTTGCCTTCGTATTCAAAGTAATTTCGTTTAAGGGCCAGGGTAGCACACGCTAGTATGAAGTCCCTAGGGGTGTGGTAGGGCCAGGGGGATTCCATTAGGACGTCGTGAAGAACTTTCAAAGTTGCGTCCTGGGGGAGACTGGTGTATAGACTCTCCACATCTAACCCCACCAAGAGTTGGGTGTCAGGGTTGAAATCCATTTTGTCTATGACCTGTAACAAATGTTTAGTGTCTTTTATGTACGTCGGTGTTTTTTGCACCAAGGGGTTTAGGAAAAAGTCACAATATCGTGACAATGGTTCCAAAAGGGAGTTTATGCCTGACACGATGGGTCTGCCAGGAGGGGGAGTTTTGCCCTTATGTACCTTAGGTACTGTGTGAAAGTACGGGGTCCTCGTGTGTTCAGGACATAGATATTCGGCCTCCTGTTTGGAGATATGTTCTGCATCCGCTGCCCTCTTGACAAGTTCATGGATAGTTGTCCGTAGTTCTTTGGATGGGTCCTGTTCCAATCTGCGGTAGTTCCTGTTGTCGCTTAAAAGTCTGCGACACTCGGTGTCATAGTCTTTCTTGTCCTGCAGGACGATGCCTCCCCCCTTGTCAGCCGGTTTAATGACAAGTGTGGGGTTGTTTTGTAGGCGCTGTATGGTTTGTCTGTCTTCCCAGGACAGATTGTTGAAATGGTTGGTTGGGTTCAGGTTCTCAATGTCATGGTACACAGCTTGTTCGAACGTTGTGATCTCGGGAGGGATGGTGGAGGGAGGAGGGACAAATGTAGATTTGGTTCTAAGACCGGTGATGTTGGGGTTTTCGTGAGGTTGTTCAATTCCTGGGGTTGGTTTTTCAAAGAAAGACTTCAATTTGAGCTTTCTAAAAAACTGTGCCAGTTCAACATGTAATTGGAATTTGTCGAGTCTGGTGGTTGGCACAAACGACAGTCCCTTCTCCAGGACCGACTGTTCTCTGTGGGACAATGGGGTACTGGATAGATTGAATACCAGCGATGGTCGGTTGATAGGGTTTAGGGTTTGCTCGGCCCTGGGGTTGCTTCCTTCGCCTTCTGGCGTGTGTTCGAGCTCACTGGGTTCTCTTCCCCGGTCCACTGGACCTGTGTGTGCTGTTGGTTTGGTCTTCGTCGGCCCCGAGCTCTTCGGCCCTGTCCTAAAAAAGGAATATGCGGGCCCTGGTTGCCTGCACATAGAGGTATTGGTCCCGGGGGTACATGGGAGGGAAGCCATAGTAGGGATTCTGCATGTGACCCATGTTTGGTGGAAAACCGTAGAAGTTACCATGTTGTCCTCCTTGCCAGTTGTTTGGCCAGTGTTGTCCTCTTCTTCCTCTACCTCCTCCTCCTCGTTTTTGTGAGCCGCTGCTTGAATTGCTGGAAACGGAGCTGTCATCTCCAGAGGAGTTTGACATCTTAGTGTTACTGGTTTGTGGTGTGTAGTCCTCTTCTGAGTAAGGGTACACTTTGGCATAGCTGAATTTTTTCAAATCTTTGTCAAATTTTTTGATTTTCGCTTGAGTTAGGTACTCCTTGTACTCATTAATTTCTCTGTTTTGGTCATCCAATTTTTTCTTAAATGCAGTAATGGTAGATTTGAAGTGGCTTTCTGTGGTCTGGATTTCGATCATGATGGCATCTGATAATCGTTTTGAGGTTTTTATAATGAGTATTATCCAGTCCCTGGTGCAATGCCAGGCGATCTGGGCCCAATCTTTCCTGAAGGCTGGGTCATCGAGGAAGATTCTGGGTGCGTTGGTTACTAGAAGGCCCCTCGGAGCCGTGTTGGTTCTAAGGTACTGGGCCAGGATTGTCCCATGAAGGATGGTTCTTATTCTGTTGCGTTTTCTCTCTGTTAAGGTCTCCCAGTCAGTAGTTTGTGCGATGGTGTTAGCGATGTTGAAATCCGCTTGGAAGGACGGGTCAGATAGTATATCCGTCACTTTCAGAAAAGGTCAGGCCATGGTTGAGTATATACTCTCACAGCTGCGCGCTGCCAATATATTCGTGTATCAAGAGAGAGAGAGAGGACCAGAAAGCTAGTCCATATCCCCGGG
This sequence comes from Lissotriton helveticus, assembly GCF_964261635.1. Classification (NCBI taxonomy): domain Eukaryota; kingdom Metazoa; phylum Chordata; class Amphibia; order Caudata; family Salamandridae; genus Lissotriton; species Lissotriton helveticus. The sequence continues at coordinate 273,050,080 of NC_136065.1, read as the reverse complement.
TTTATATGTAGTTAATCAAAAGGAGACTAGCTTGAAATAGACAAAGTTAACAAAAATTCATTTAATTTTTAGTTCAAGGACTCAAGTATGTTTTGTCACGGGTTAGTGGCACCTGGTAGGTGTGCTCATGAAGCCCTCACCCACCAACCTAGTTGGTGGCATGCTTCATCATCGGGCCCACCCAGTGACACCTATCGTGTCCCGGGTGTGCTTCGACGCCTGATTACAGCGGAGCAGGTATGTCGCTGAGTGTGCGGTGAAGAGTGTTATGGGAAGTGGGTTAAAACGGCTTGGCGGGGATCCCAGTGCCCGGAGGCAAATTAGACTTTAATAGCTGGGTCACCGTCAGCGGTTAAAATAAGGCTGTTGGATGTTAGAGGCGAGTTACGACCTCTCACATCCTGGAATGTGTCAACATGTTTCAGCCAGTGCCTTATGACTATGCTGGCTTTCTTCAGGACGGGTTAAAATACGTGTATGTGATTAAAACTAGTGGGTGTGTACTACAGACTATGTGTATACACGCCCTAAAGTGTTTTTCTATGTGTGAGAGGGGGATTCCCTTCTCAAAACACCTGTACATATAACATATAAAGACAAGGACAAAGACATACAAGGAAAAAGGAGAGTCACTTGACTGTCTAGCAGTGTATACATCTGGTTGCCGACTTTATAGCGTTGTTGGTGCTGGCTATAAGCGGCTATAGTGTAATGGTATTGGTGATACCATTATTGTGGGGTTCGCACTGGATTTCGAGAGTGAAGTGGCTAAAACACGGTATGTACATAAATAGTGCATTAGTGGTAGAAAGAGAAGAAGAACACGCAAGAATTCTTTCTTACGCTAGTTTTGGAAATGTGCTACTTCATGGTTGAGAAGTGTTAAGGGTTGACCCTGTGGGGTAAAAACAAGGATTTTGCCACTTAGACTTAGAGGAGACCTGTGGGAGAGAAAAGCGCTTACCAGTGATGAAGATGGTCGATCATCATACTCACAGAATTGCTGGCCAGAGCCTGCTTTGGACCTGTAGTGCCTCCTTCGCAGAACCGGTGAGTAATGGCCATTGTGGTGGAGGTTTTATACTGTTGTTGATTGTATGATTGTTATCACCTGCATAGTAGGGGAAAGGGTAGAGAGACTCGATCTGCCGAGTCATTGCGCTCGCGAGGGCGCTCAGGTGCGCGAAGAGCACTGGTGAGTCTTCGCGCATGCGTGGTACAGAACATTGGCATAGCGCATGCGCGGAAAGTAGTGTTATCTAAGCGCATTCGCGCATGCGTAGTACAGAGCGTTGGCATAGCGCATGCGCGGAAGGTAGTGTTATCTCCGCGCATGCGCGCACTAGGAGCGTGCGTGCGCGCGCTGTGTATTCGCGCATGTGTTGGGAGGTGATTAATGCATTTGCAAGTGTCTAATAAGTGCCGCCTGGGAACATTTCAGTGATATGTTCGGATTTTGGTGGCACAGAGTCAGAGCCATAGACACGGGTGGGATTTATAACAACAGTATTTGATGGCGTGAGGCTCCATCCTCAAGGGGATACATACAAGGGGTTTCTAGTAGGGTCAGGATGGTGGGGACACAGTCTAAAGGTCACGTGTATGCCAGGGAGTTCCAGGGGATGGCATCGTTAAGACCATCGGTAGCTGTTGAAAGGCGATATATCCATCGCTGCTCTTTGCCCAGGAGTTTCTTGTCATTTTCAATGGTACTTTCGGGGATTTGCTCAATCACCGTCCAGTTCAAGTCATTGGGTGTGTGACAGTGGGTGATGAAGTGATTAGTTAGTTTGCTCACATTTTTCTTGCATCTTATGGTACTTCGATGCTCAGTTATTCTGGTTTTGATTTTCCGTGTGGTCATCCCCACGTAACGGAGGCCACATGTGCAGGTCAGGAGGTATATTACATTACGCGAGTTGCAATTAGTGTGGTTGAGTTGGGTCCAGATTTTATTGGGCTCGAGGTCTTAACGATTATATTCCATGAACCTATGGGGCATAAGGCTTCGGCTCCTCCTTCGCTCTCCACATTCTGTTTTGATGCCGGTTAATATGCAACAGGCATGACTGTGCTATTGTTATATTTGTATTGATTTATTGATTAATGCCTTACTGCTTCGCTCGACGAACTTCTATACTTTTTGCACTGCCTGCTCTCCGTACACGTGCAAGGCTGCGACAGGGAACGTTTCACAGTGTGCTGGGGACTGGCTTATCAGACACCGCAGGGCAGCATTGTGAGCCCGGTCGAGTGCGTGTACGCATGTGCATGCTGGCAAGGCTGCAGGCCGATTTGTTTTTCAGACTCCCAGTCTTGTTATGCACGGGGCTTGGTTGCTACGCAACCGGCATAAAAGGAAAGTTGCAGTTTTAACTCAACTTCAACTTCTTCTAACCATTGAGTCTGCTAGTTCAGGGAAGAGACCAGTAAAGCTTCCTAAAATTTTGGAATTGGAGAATGGAGATATGGTCGAAATATCAAGAGCAGATTTACTGCAGCTCAAAAACATTAAATAAGCAGTAGATAAAGCAGTAAATGACCTCAGGCAAAAAAAACAAGCACTGGCATAGCCAATAGGTCTCGCCTTTCAGACCTTATAAGTGTTTATTTATCCAGCACAAAATCCTTGATGCAACAACATCAAGTGTTGCATGGCTAAACACTTATAAGATCCCAAAGGCAAGACCTTTTGGCTATGCCAATGCTTGTTTTGAGTGAGTGGCTCGTGCAGGTATGCCACTGTGAGGTAGAGATGCTGCGAGTGCTTTTACAGGAGCACCTGTGACATTGCGCCTCTTCAAAATGTATCTTGGGTCTGGTGTAATACTTCGAGCCCCTAATCCCGTCTTCTCGCACCCAATGCATCCTTAAATGTCCCATGTACAGCCGGGGTTGACACTCCGATTCCCCTGCCCTCCGGTGACACTTTACTTGTCACGGGTGGTGGTGGTAGTGGACGTGGTGGTGGTGGTGGACATGGTGGTGGTGGTGGACATGGTGGTGGTGGTGGATGTGGTGGTGGCGGACGTGGTGGTGGACATGGTAGATGTGGTGGTGGACGTGGTGTTGGTGGACATGGTGGTGGATGTGGTGGTGGTGGATGTGGTGGACATGGTGGTGGTGGATGTGGTGGTGGTGGATGTGGTGGTGGATGTGGTGGTGGTGGTGGTGGTGGACATGGTGGTGGTGGACGTGGATATGGTGGTGGACATGGTGGTGGTGGTGTACATGGTAGTGGTGGTGGACGTGGTGGTGGTGGACGGGGTTGTGGTGGACGTGGTGGTGGTGGACATGGTGGTGGACGTGGTCGTGGTGGACATGGTGGTGGGCATGGTGGTGGACGTGGTGGATGTGGTGGTGGTGGATGTGGTTGACGTGGTGGTGGTGGATATGGTGGTGGTGGATGTGGTGGTGGTGGTGAATGTGGTGGTGGTGGACGTGGTGGACGTTGTGGTGGATGTGGTGGTGGTGGTGGACATGGTGGACATGGTGGTGGTGGTGGACATGGTGATGGTGGATGTGGTGGCGTTGGTCGTGGATGTTGGGGTGGATGTAGTGGTGGTGGATGTGGTGGTGGTGGATGTGGTGGTGGTGGTGGATGTGGTGAACGTGGTGGTGGGGGTGGATGTGGTGTAGGTGGACGTGGTGGTGGACAAGGTGGTGGACATGGTAATGGACATGGTGGTGGACAAGGTGGTGGTGGATGTGGGGTTGGACGTGGTGGTGGACATAGTGGTTGTTGGCATAGTGGTGGACGTGGTGGTGGTGGGCATGGTGGTGGTGGTCGATGTGGTGTTGGTGGACGTGGTGGTGGACATGGTGGTGGACATGGTGGTGGACGTGGTGGTGGACAAGGTGGTGGTGGATGTGGGTTGGACGTGGTGGTGGTGGTGGACATAGTGGTTGTTGGCATAGTGGTGGACATGGTGTTGGTGGACATGGTGGGGGATGTGGTGGTGGTGGATGTGGTGGACATGGTGGTGGTGGATGTGGTGGTGGTGGATGTGGTGGTGGACGTGGTGGTGATGGTGGAAATGGTGGTGAATGTGGACGTGGATTTGGTGGTGGTGGTGGACATGGAGGTGGTGGACGTGGTGGTGATGGTAGACGTGGTTGTGGTGGACATGGTGGTGGATGTGGTGGTGGTGAATGTGGTGGTGGACATGGTGGTGGATGTGGTCGTGATGGACATGGTGGTGGGCATGTTGGTGGACGTGGTGGATGTGGTGGTGGTGGATGTGGTGGACGTGGTGGCGGTGGATGTGTTGGTGGTGGACATGGTGGTGGTGGTGGATGTGGTAGTGGTGGACGTGGTGGACGTGGTGGTGGTGGTGGATGTGGTGGACATGGTGGTGGTGGTGGACATGATGGTGGTGGATGTGGTGGTAGTGGATGTGGTGGTGGTGGTCGTGGATGTTGTGGTGGATGTGGTGGTGGTGGATGTGGTGGGGGTGGTGGATGTGGTGAACATGGTGGTGGTGGTGGATGTGGTGGTGGACATGGTGGTGGTGGATGTGGTGGTGGATGTGTTGGTGAATGTGGTGGTGGTAGACGTGTTGGTGGTGGAAATGGTGGTGGACGTGTTGGTTGACATGGTGGTGGACGTAGCGGTGGACATGGTGGTGGATGTGTTGGTGGTAGTGGATGTGGTGGTGGTGGATGTGGTGGTGGTGGGTGTAGTGGTGGACGTGGTGGTGGTGGATGTGGTGGTGGACGTGGTGGTTGTGGAGGTGGTGGTAGTGGACGTGGTGGTGGTGAATGTGGTGGTGGTGGACGTGGTGGTGGTGGATGTGGTGGTGGTGGACATGATCGTGGTGGATGTGGTGGTGGTGGATGTGGTGGTGGTGGACATGGTAGTGGTGCTGATGGTGGTAGTGGACGTGGTGGTGGACATGGTGGTGGTGGTGGACTTGGTGGTGGTGGACGTGGTGGATGTGGTGGTGGTGGATGTGGTGGTGGTGGAGTTGGAGGTGGTGTACATGGTGGTGGTAGTGGTGGATGTGGTGGTCATGGACATGGTGGTGGACATGGTGGTGGTGGACATGGTGGTGGATGTGGTGGTGGTAGACTTAGTGGTGGACGTGGTGGTGGTGGTGGTGGTGGTGGACATGGTGCTGGTGGACATGGTCGTGGATGTGGTGGTGATGGACATGGTGGTGGACGTGGTGGTGAAGAACGTGGTGGTGGTGGTGGTGGTGGATGTGGTGGTGGTGTTGGTGGTGGATGTGGTGGTGGGGGTGGTGGATGATGTGGTGGTGGATGTGGTGGTGGATGTGGTGGTGGTGGTGGACATGGTGGTGGTGGTGGACATGGTGGTGGTGGATGTGGTGGGTGTGTTAGAAGTGGTGGTGGATGTGGCGGTGGTGAACATAATGGTGGACGTGGTGGTGGTGGTTGTGATGGTGGTGTATGTGGTGGTGGTGGACATGGTGGTGGTAAATGCGGTGGTGGTGCTGGTGGTGGACGTGGTGGTGGACGTAATGGTGGTGGTGGTGGACATGGTGGTGGAGGATGTGGTGGTGATCGACGTGGTGGTGTGGATATGGTGGTGGTGGACGTGGTGGTGGATGTGGTGGTGGTGGATGTGGTGGTGGACGTGTGGTGGTGGTGGACGTGGTGGATGTGGTGGTGGTGGACATGGTGGTGGTGGACGTTGTGGTGGTGGATATGGTGGTGGTGGACGTGGTGGTGGTGGTGGAAGTGGTGGTGGTGGATGTGGTGGTGGTGGATGTGGTGGTGGTGGTAGTGGACATGGTGGTGGTGGACATGGTGGTGGTGGTGGATGTGGTGGTGCTGGACATGGTGGTGGTGGTGGTGGAGGACATGGTGGTGTTGGTGGTGGACGTGGTGGCGGTGGATGTGGTGGATGTGGTGGACGTGGTGGTGGTGGACGTGGTGGTTGGGGATGTGGTGGTGGATGTCATGGTGGACATGGTGATGGTGGATGTGTTAGTGGTGGTGGAGGATGTGGTGGTTGTGGTGGTGGACGTGGTGGTGGTTTTGGTGGTGGACATGGTGTTGGTGGATGTGGTGGTGTTGGTGGTGGATGTGGTGGTGGACGTGGTGCTGGTGGTGGACATGGTGGTGGATGAGGTGGTGCTGGTGGTGGACGTGGTGGTGGTGGATGTGGTGGATGTAGTGGTGGACGTGGTGGACATTTTGGTGGTGGATGTAGTGGTGGTGGAGGACGTGGTGGTGGTGGATGTGGTAGATGTGGTGGTGGTGGACGTGGTGGTGGTGTTGGACATGGTGGAGGTGGATGTGGTGGTGAACATAGTGGTGGTGGACATGGTGGTGGTGGACGTGCTGGTGGTGATGGTGGTTGTGGTGGTGGTGGACATGTTGAACATGGTGGACATGGGTGTGGTGGGCATGGTGGTGGATGTGGTGGTGGTGGTGTACATGGTGGTGGATGTTGTGGTGGAGATGGTGGTGGTGGAGGATGTGGTGGTGGTGTTGGACATGGTGGTGGTGTTGGCGGTGGACGTGGTGATGGCGGACTTGGTGGTTGTGGTGGATATGGGGGTGGACGTGGTGGTGGATGTGGTGGTTGTGGTGGATGTGGTGGTGGTGGTGGATGTGGTGGTGGACGTGGTGGTGAACATTGTGGTGGTGGTGGTGGACGTGGTGGTGGTGGGCATGGTGGTGGTGGAGAACTTGGTGGTGGTGGACGTGGTGGTGGTGTTGGTGGTGGACGTGATGGTGGAGGACATGGTGGTGGTGGTGGACATGGTGGTGGACATGGTGGTGGGTGGTGGTGGACATGCTGGTGGTGGTGGACCTGGCGGTGGTGGACCTGGCGGTGGACTTGGTGGTGGTGGACGTGGTGGTGGACTTGGTGGACGTGGTGGTGGTGGTTGGGGTGAAAGAATAGGGTTATAGATTTGTGCACGCGACGCATTATGGATTGTTATGTTGCTGGTATCACTGAGCGAGATTTTATAGCTGCCCGCGAGTTCGTATGACCACTGTATGTGCTTTTGTTTCCTGGATGTATGTCACGCTGTATATACGAACTGTGTTTACTGGTGTTTTTGTGCCTCTTTCAGGCGAATTGCTCCAATTGGTCAAGAACCATGTGACGTTCGTAGTAAAGATACGGGTAATATGCCAAACTACACCAACAGCGCGGCATGACTATTTTTGTACCCCTTTGCCTACTAAATTGGAATGTGTCCTTGTGTAATGTAACTGGGTCTCATGTAAAGCGCTCCAATGTAAGATAACTGGTACTCATGTAAAGCACATTATTAAATGTCACCCACGAGTAAACGCACAGCCCACACGCAAACAAAGGTAATAAAAGTGACAACAGTCATTATAAAACCCACCGTGTTCTGCCGCCAGTAAAAGATCCAGTCCCGGGGGCGGGGCCAAAAGTTGACGGGGTGGCAACCAGGAGGGACTACAAAGCCTCCGGTACAATCATTACACTGTTCAGCATATTCGATGATGCCAAAAGACGCACACCAATGAAAAGTATGGGTGGAGCTTGGGCATGACTTATGGATTCGATCGATTCCAATAAGCCCTCGCATGGCAGAGCAGAGCATGCGCCCTGATTACGCCAGGCGAGACCTATAAAACAGAGATTGGAGCCTGATGAGGCTCAAGATGGTCCACAAGAAGGAAATATATTTTGGCATAGGCATACTCTGCCAAGTTCTTTCATATAAGGGAGGTCTTGAACAGAAAACACAAGATAATGAAGGATTTTATGTACAGGGATTCAATGGTGGATGATCTTCCATTAAATGACGTGATTAAAAACATTATATTAGGGGGATTGAAGGATATTGATAAGCAGAACAATCGTCAATTTCTGAATAAGAGCTATTTGGTGGAACAATTTGGGAAGAATGTTCTCCAAGTCTCTAAGGTCAGTTCCATTCTCTCATCCATGGCTTTCTCCTTGTCTTTACCTTCCAAAAAATCCACTTTGACTGACCCAGTTGACAGAAAAGTTGAGTCTGCACTGAAAGATCTTATTGTAGCCCAGTTACGTAATGAAACTTGAGGGCCCCACCCCCTGCAAAGTACACAGAGACTCCCCCCCCCACCACCCACTGGACTCAACCAGGAAATCTCAGGCCAGCATACTGTGCTGAGGATGCCCCCTGGAGAATAGGGCCCCCCACTGTGCAGGGACTGCGGGAGCCTATATTACACCACTGACGAAGCCTCCTGTTTCGGAATAAGGGCTAGCGCTTATGTATCATATGCCTCAGGGTTTACTAAAGGGCATCCAGAGATTGTATGACTGTATGCAGGTAAATGGCGATCTTACAACAATTTTGGCCCAGTTGGAGGTGATGTCACAATTCATTTCAGATGTTACTTTTCATATTCTGTGGGCTTCTGTGTCTTGGGCTTGGGCTGCGGTAGCCGGGAGGAAACAGTTTGGTTTAAACCTTGGAAGTTTGAATCCACCCAGAGATTCTTAGTTCAAAAGCTACCATTTACTGTTACAAACTTCTTCAGGGAAGAGCTTAATGAGATGGTTCAGAGTTCTGTGGATGAGAAGGAGATACAAAAACCATTTAAGATGGTTCAGGGGAAGAGGTCCTTTGTGCAGACACAGAACCAACAACTTAAGGAAGGAAAATGTCCCTTTTCGTTTTGAGGCTGGGCTCAATCGGGGAGCAGAGTTTACCAGTAAGTCCTGACAACAGTGCAAATCTGGTAAGGAATCCAGCCAAAAAAATGACTTACATGGAATGTTGGGCCAGAATGAAGTTCTTTCTGCCTCAATAGACTGCTCAGATCATTGGGTACTCTCTATCATACAAGACGGTGACAGGATCCCTTGTAAACACTCTCCTCTTGCTTTTTTCACATCCACACCAGTGTCAAAGGACAGAATGAAGAGAGGGGCTGTGTTAGGCGTGTACAAAAGAGCAATACATCATGTTCCTCCCCAGCAAGAAGGAGGTTTCTATTCATCCATATTCCTGTTGTTAAAAACTGACTGATATTTTTGTCCACTTTTGAATTTAAAATCACTAAAAAAGTGGGTACTCTTGGAACAGAAGGGCTCAAAGCGTCTCGATACACAAGTCAGCTTATTAAGGATGGATAAAGCTGCTTCAAAACGCATCACGCCCCGCTGCCAAGATGCGTTCTCCGGCACTGTGACATTTTTGCCCGCCTTCACGACTGCCCACTGTGTGCTGACCGAACCAGATACCAGTTTCTGATCAGGTGATAGATGAACCATTTCACTTTTGGGCTCGGTCCCACATGCTTAGGCTCGCCAGAATGTATGTATTGCACTCTCTAAGGGTTGATACCTCTGGTTACCCCGTGGGCTGAAGGCAACCTGCTTAACCATCTCTACACTTTCAATGTATACAACCACATCGAGTCAGTTGAATCATTTTGATGTCGACTTCCTATATAAGGTAATTAGTGATTTGACTGTGTACCTGGCTGTACTTTAATTTTTTTGACCCACCGGAGTTCTACTAGATACTACTTGTCTTTGGTGCGTCATACCCGGATTTCCTTCCTGAATTCTACTATATCCAGCAGTTTATGAGGTTCTTTATGAGGTTCTTCATCCTGTGAGTAATCCTAAATACTGGGGGCTATTTATCAAAAGGTCACGATGTGCAGCAAGCCAGATTGCTGCGCAGTGCTGCATGAGAGGAAAAGGGGAGAAATGCGCTGTATTTAACATAATATGGCGCATAATGTGCTGCCTACTGCCAATGCAGGCACCCTTGCACCATAGTGCAAGGTTGCATCTGTTTTACACACAATTGTTTTTGTGCTGGATGGGACACCTTCCTGCACAAAAACAATCCCATGGAGCATTTTCCTCTTTCTACGTGTGCTGCAGAATACATAGAAAGAGAAACAAAGTAGGCCAAAAAGAGAAATTTTTCGTCGTTACGCCTTCCGTGTGGATGCGTAGCATTTTGACGCATTCACAAGTCTACCAGTAATAGTAAATCTGGGAATGCTCCAAAATCCATGAGTGGACGCTTGGGAACACCCAGGCTCCACCCACGGAATGCTTCCCTTGGGCAGAGTAATGCAGTGCAGCGATTTGTGCAGCCTTGTGTTACTCCAAATTGATCAAGCCACAATGCTCCACATAAGGTGGCCTTGCCTGGCTTGATAAATCTCACTTAAGGGTTTGTGTTGCATTTGCACCTCATTGCGTGGTGCAAAAGCAATGCAACCCTATGATAAATATGCCACACTCTCTGTAGCTTGCACTATCCGTGTAATTTTTCTCCTTGCTAATCTATTTATCTACTGCTCTTTTTTTAGTTTGTTCTCTGTCTCATTGACTCCTTGAGTCCTAAAAATTATCCTCCATTACTCTAAGGGATCGAAACAGCTATCTAAATAAACAGAAGCCCCTGGACATCTAAAATCAATTATAAAACCTTTAAACTTAATAGCTATTCATTTGTCAGATTAAGAAAATGGTTTGCATGAATGCAACATTAACTGAGCAGTGGGTGTAGCTGAAAAACATGCTTGATGCTCTGTTATGTATGATACACACATGTAAAAATGGTGATCAAAGTGCGAATCTAAGAAGAAGACCACCATGACCCATTTTTAGTAGATAAAGAGTGTAGATAAGGTCTGCAAACGTAGCAGCATGACTAAAAATCACTGTCAAAGTTGGCAATGCCCATGCTGTACAGCATGAACAAGCAGCAATGGCATAACCTGGTTATATACTCCCAACCAAAGGTACACAAAAACATGAAACCCCGTCAGGGAGACCTGTAGTTTCAGGGTGTGGCCTCAGAGCATATTAATCTCTGAAATCTACCCCACCACATCTTCTACAGAGAATGACGGTAAATCGTCAAAGATGTATTGCTTTCATGATACTTCTTTGTGAGAGGTTGCCATTCTACCACAGGTTGTTCTAATGTATAGTGCACTGGTACCTCACATATTGAGTTGTGGTTTATAAAAATGGGAAAAATAATATGATTAAAAATAGCCTGAATATCCCACCACATAGTAGCCATTTTAAAGAGGCTAACTTAGCCCAAAGGGCCTGATAGCCCTGGCTCTCGCTATGGCTTACAGAAAGACTGATGCAGGGTCCAGAAGCAGTGTTATCTGGCAGCTCATCTTTCAACTCAAGACAGAAACCAGATCAAGGCAGCGGTGGTCCGTGCAGGTAAGCGTGGTGGGGCGGGGCCGGGGCGGGGCAGGAGGGGGGAAGTCAACAGACAACCAAATAGGGAAAATAAATAAATAAATAAATCCTATTCCGCCATCTGTCAAATCCCCCCCGCCCACCCCACCACACTGCCCCCTGCGCTTACCTGCACAGACCGCAGCAGCTCCGAGGTGCTCCATTTTAACTGGGTAACTCCCATTGGGTCCCATTTTTCCTGAACACAAGCATATGCCATCCAAGCAGAAGATGGCTTCATAATGCCCACTTCTTTTGGTTTGTTCACCTCCAAGAACTACCTCAGGCCACCGATGTATGGATTTAGCAGTACTGTGTACCACCATAGAGAGATAAACAGAAGAGGCAGTTGGGGATTAGGGGTGGGTGGAATGTTCTGATCCGCCTGCAGTATTGGCAGAATATTGGTCAATCTGTGTCACCCTTTAACATGAAGTTCTGTCCAAATTCCGCCAATTGCTGTGTGGCAGAATTTTTCTCCCACGAAGCTCCAGAAAATGCGAGCTCGCGAGCAAGATATGGCATCCCCATGCGTGATTTTCTAATGTGCGGTCGTGAGTGGTTGATGTTAGTGGGCTGCCATCCATTTAGTTTAGCTGCCGCTCAGGTAGTCTTTCTACATGTATCAAACAAAGGAGGGACTAGGGGCAAGTTTACCAAGGTCCAGCGTACATGCCCCAGCAAGGCTGCGTACAAAGTGAGTACGGAGTTCCTCTGTGGTGGACAATCGGTAGGGCTGGAACCGGTAGAGATGAGTGGATCACTGGGGACCACTACTCTGTATGTATAGGAGAGGGAGTTCTCCTTGTGGGAACTAGGGCTCTCACACACCTAGCAAGCTAGGTGTCATGCTTCATCATTTGAGCCTGCCCCTCGTCAGGTCGGCACTGCAATACCTGACGGGCACCCGGAACCGGGCCTCTTTGTCTGGGATCTTTTGTTCATGCCGGTGGGTGCCGTGGGGGTGAGGGGCCCTAGTGTGTGTAGATATAGGGAGGTAGTGAGTTTAAAATAGGTCAGTTAGTCCTAACCAACAATTTACTCTGAAGGTAAACTGCCTAAAGTAAAAGGTGGAGAGGGGCAAATACTAGTCGCAATGTGTCTAGTGGTGTATGCCCTGCTCTCAGGTGATCAACATGTTTCGTGTCTCTAATGTCATAAAGATCTGGACACTTCCTCAGGATCGAAGAAACACTATCAATACTAAAAAGGTAAGTGGATTTTACATACCCAGTTCTTTGGTTGTTAACCTATACTGTCTGCAAGGGTTGCTTGCAACAGTAGCCGGCGGTACTGAAGGACACCGATTGGGTCCTAACATCGTGTATCATGCTGCTTCCGATTTGTCCTACCCTGCCGCCGACACCGGTGGCGATAGGGTAGGTCAAATTGGGCAGTAATCATGATTTGAACACAAACTCCTGCTTATAAATTGCACCCCGCCTCCAGTGTTTCCCCCATGATTTTCACCAGGTAAAAGCTGGTGCCAATTGTGCAGGGAAATGGCACAAATTTCGAGTTTGTGCACCTCTAAATGATGTCAAAATGTGCTATTTGAGAGTTCTATGTCATCATTTTGAGGTACAAAATTTGGAATGGTTCAAAGATTGACACCTTGTAAAAAGCATACCTAATTCAATCACTGTTTACCAGATGTCTAATTTGCACCTGAGATTGTGTTCAACCAGAATGGAGGTCCTCACATAAGGAATTCCACATGTGTGTAAATATGTGGACAGAACTCTCAAGTTTTAAAATTGTTTGTGATGAGAACTAATTAGTCTAATGAATGATGCCGCAGGAAGCGATATCACATGATGTCTCCCCTTCAAGACAAGATGTGACATGAGTCAAATTCAAAACAGAAATCCAGAACCATGTAAAATGAATAAAATAACATCACCAGAGAAGAATAGTGGTGTACAAAGATAGTAGAGCAGCACATTCATGTATCTACAGCAGATCATCTCAACAACTGAAGTAGTTTGCAGGAGGGTGGCGGCTAAAGGGATGGCTTTCTGAAGCACGTATAACTCCCAGGAGCTGCTCTGCGTATGGGAGAGTGCTGAAGGGGGCTGAATGTAGGATTTGAATTACAGCCATTCTCACCAAGTGTGACATTTATTCTATGTGACAGCTCAACATGACCCTTGAATGTGTGACTCTCACTCACAATGAATGAGATATAACATATCTGTGTAGATTCAGGAGCAATGTGCAGTAGGTATGTTACCGTACATTTCTGTCTACACTATGTTATTCTCATTGAGGGCCTCTGTGTTCTAGGTGAGGCTAATGCAGACTTTTGCTTGGGTGCTGAATCCAGTGGACTGAATCTTTATATCCTTCTCTTTTCCAATGTTCTAGAGATGATAGAACGGCTAGCATTCTTTCTTTTTCAACCTTTATCAACCTTGCACAATGTTAGAGCATACAAACAGGAAAAACTGCACCAGAATTGGCACCAAGTTAATTCTGGAGAAAACTGGAAAGAAGGGTCACTACTCCAGGAGCTAAGTGGTAGCTGTTCTGTCAGAAAATAAATGCACCTGTCACAGTCTGTGCCGTAGAAAAGAAGCCCACACTTCTAATTCATATTTCATTACGACAGTTCAAGTGAAATCAAGAGAGATGTCCCACATTTCAAGGAGAGGCTGCTAACACAAAAATAAAAAAATACCAATGTTCATACGATCACTACAAACTGTCAATGTCACAATCTCTGTTACAGGCTGGTATGTACCTCTCTCTACGGTTAGTATAGATGTCTACATGCGCTCTAAATTGTTGTTTAACATTTTAAGCTTTGGTTGGCCTCATCTATAAGATATATCTTTGAAAACTGTGACATGATTTTTCTCTTCTCTCTTTCTCTAGGATATCAAGAGCACACTGAACAGGTACAGTTTTATTATTTTAAACTGTAAATTCTGTATGAAAACCATCTAAAAGCCATTGCAAAGGTCCTAATATGAAACAGGCATCTTAAACATCTTACCTATCAACTTCTGCCAATAACTGTACCCAAACACAGTTCTCTATGTTTACTAATATTAGTGCTGTAGTCCTGAATGTTTGGGTTACTTCTGGGGATAGCAATTGTCCTGGCCTCTGAGCAATAACAGGTGTGCAGAGTGGACTGGCTGCACTACAGTGACTATGGTGTAACCAGGGTAGATCTTGTCAAGTGTATGCCATCCAAGCATCGAAGTTAAGGTCAATCAAGGAGGAAAGTGCAACAAAGTATAAACCTAGAGAGCAGGATTTGAGGCTGGGTACATACAAGTAAACATTGGGACACCTTAAATAACTGACCCGACGACCAGCCAATATGTTCCGTGTTGCCAAACAGGGGAATAAATTGCCTCTAGGGAGGAACTATGTTAAACACTACTTTGGCAACCATTTGGGGCATGAAATAAGGGTGCTCTTGTAATGTTAATTCCTATAGGAACCTTTAACCACACCTACAGCTCAAATCGCTGAACGGACTAACACCGAATTTGGTAGGGAGGTAGATGTTGGTTCAAAATTTGGTGTAATTCTGTTTAGTAGTTTATGAGAAATTTAAGCCCAAAATGTTTTTTTTAATATGCAAATATAGGTTTACTTTATCACACATTACTAACCTCGTGAGAACTTGCTCTAAAATTGTGATTTGTGAACGAATACATTCATATACATATGGCTAAATGTTATTTGCTATACCTAAATTGTATAATTGTTTAGTTATATAAGAATAGCTCCTTGTATCCTAGGGGCACACAAAAAATTGTTTCAGCTGAATATACACTTCTCAGCAGAAAACTATAGCATACAAAGTCCTTTTAAAGAAATCCCTTGGTTATTAAATTGTTTTTGCCAGGCAATTCTATTACAATGTTGTGGAAGCCAGGACCTTGCTACATCGATCTCGGAATTAAACCCAAAATTTGAGTGATATCTCTGGTTGCAGACATTTCACGCCGGTTTTGCGATGAATCGCAAATGCACGTGCCAACGGGAATGCTCTGACTGGCTGGATGGAACCTGAACAGAACGTTGTGGCCGCCATTTTATTAATCGGGAATGGTACCCTGGGCTGAAAATTTCTGTAAAAGCAAACAAGGCTGCTATGGGAATTCACAAGGACATATTATCAAGCCCATTATCGCCGCTTCAGCGGCAGTTTCCTGCCGATAAAATCGGCGATAATGTATCGCCCTTTCTTGATAATATGGCCCTAGGTTGTTTCAGTGGTAATATGATACTGTGGGTCTATTTTCAGCTTTGTCTTGGCACCAGGATGCTCATTAAGGGGTAAGAATAAATCAAATTCCAATTTTAATGACATATAATTCTATTTTGAATGCAAATGAAGTTTTAGCCAAAACGGATTTTACAACCAAATCCCGATCAGGATCTTAGATGAAGTGGAGTGGAAGTGGAACAAGAGTCTGAAGAAAGCCTTCAACAAAAGAATTACAAACAGGCCAAAAGGCTCCAAGCAGAGAGAAGCACCCCTAAAGTTTGCAGTCTGAATTCCAAAAATTTCTTTTTACAAGAGTGCACACATTAAAACTGTGTTCGATTTAAGTCTTCCATCATCTAAAATATTCAAAGTAGCCCCATAATCCATTGCTGAAAAGAGACTCAGAACTAGACACCAGGGAACCACTGTCTTCCTCAGGATATCCAATATATGCTCAGCAGGTTTATACCTAGTCTTTTCATGCTACTAGTAATCACAGATGTCCCTCTGCTCAAAGGTGAATGTCTTTTCCTGATTGAAGGTGGATCAATCTGCACTTTCGAAGAAAAATGCACATGGTCTAATAATATTACTCCGATTTTGATGTTGTACTCTGGATGATGCTTCCAGCACAACACTCAAGAATTGATCTGCACGGCCTACAAGCCACTTTACTATAGACCAACTTAATACCATCGCGCCATATTATTTTATGTTATTTTATTATGAGAGCTGCAACAGAGCACTTCACAAGTAACCAGAGAAATACAGAATGGTGTTTGATGGGAAAGAAGAAACAGAATTATGCTCAAGGCACATTCGGAACAGATGCTTTTATTAAGTCTTACTGGAAAAATAAGTGGAGCAGAGGTTCCAGATTCTTGGTGCTTGGCAAGAGAAGGACTGTTTTCTTGTCCTTTTTTTACAAGTTTGACATTTTAAGAAGTTGGAGATATTTACCTGTAGTGGCTCTGTGTTTGTATGTGGAGTGCAGTTTGTCTTCAGGCAGCTGGAAAGCATCAGATGGAAGGATTTGTGAGCAATGCATGCCATTGGGAAGTGCATTTTAGCTTCAAGTTCTGTTCCTTGCTAGCAAAACCTTTCTCTAATTGGGTAGCCTTCAAGTGAAGGAGGCATAAATAATTAACCTGAACTCCTGGGCACTGAACTTCCTTCCCCACTATCTATGATTAGCTCTCAGTCTCACAGTACTTTGCCAATGGTTGAAAATATCCATTTCCTGTATCTTAATGTGCCAATAGCCTATTAGTGTGTATGCTTGCTCTGTATGCTTCCTCCCTAGCTACGTCTGGACAGTAGAAATGTATAAAAAATACGTTGAGGTGTCTGTTGCTCTTGTATTTTACAGAAGCTCCTTGTTTATCCCTCTCCTGCATAGGGAGAATTTAAATTTGCTAAAATAGCAATACTTACTATTCTTCACAGGTATGATAGCTTGGAGGTCCTGAGAAGCAAGCTCAACTCTCCGGAGTTGGAAATCAATCTGCAGAGTTTCAAACAACAATATAACTCTCTCCAAGAAGCGATCTATGTTCTGATCGGTAGGTAGCAACTGATTTAATTCCAACTCCATTTTCGACAGAGCAAACACGAATGGCCATCTTCATGGCAGCATGGGGATTCTTCCTTTCCCTACCAATACCCCTTCAGAAAGTTGTTGTGTTTCATTGGAAACCATTATCTAGAACTTAAGAATAATAATGCAGAAGAATAGTATAAGATATAGGAGTTATAGGGATGGAGGACTTTTTCATGGTGTAATGAAGCAGCAGAGCACTAAACTCTCTCTGAGTTACTATCAATCTAGTTTTACAGGATGTTGAACTTCAGACCAATCTGTGAAAGATAAAGTCAACACTTTCTTTAAAAAACAAAAATAATATTGTGGGTTTCTGGATTATTAACTGGGGGACGGACAGAGTATCCACTCCTACAAAGTTAGTAAATCAAGGTCTTGTTAAGTAACTACAGTTTCAATGAGAACAACTGGGAGCCTTGGCAGAAAGCAGCAAGCTTTTCCTAAGAGAAATGTGAGTAAGGTTTCTAGGCAGTACCAAAAAACATTATAGGCCAGCTACTGAACAATAAAATTCTCAAACCAATTTAGTAAAAAAGAACAAAAAAATTGATTAAAATAATTCCAACACTACAAACGTTGTATACAATCAGGAGATATGAATTTAAGAAACAATATCTAAAATGTAGATATAGAAACCAATGTTAATCTTGATACTTTACCAAGAGCTGGCACTAAAGGCCACACTTGCATCAAAATAAAGAAATAATAGTTACTAGCAACATTTGCCAGTTTCCGCACAAAAAGGTCAAGAGGACAGGAGCAGGGTCAGTAACCTTCCAAAGTGCCTTCAATGCACCCGGCACTCTTCTGGGAGGACTCGAAGCAAGAATTCAAGGGGGAGACAGACCTCTTCCCTGCTTCCTGCTTCCCACCGGTGTCTTAATTTCTTCATATACTGGATGACTTCCTTGTGGTCCCTTCTAAAGCTCCTACAAAGATTCAACAACTTTCTCCAGTCAGAGCTTCCAACACATCTTCTACTCCCAGCGTCCCAACTGGTCCACAGTTCCCACTTCTAAGATTTACTTCCCTTGCCTTTCATCTCCATGATGCTACAAAGATCAGCGTTACAGACACTGGAGAAATTCTTCCAAAGCATAGTTACAAGGCAAAGTGGGGTACAAAACACAACAACAGGTTCTTCAATTTCAGTTCTTCATCATGGTAGTAGGAATACGTTATTGCAATACACACTAACTAGTGATTGTTGATTGTTAATCCAGTCTTAAGAAAATTTCCAAAACTTAATCAGCATTCTTTTGCAACAATTCCAGTTTTTTCACTGCAAATATTCCCAGGAAATCTTCCTTTGGGGGCATTTTATCATGACAGAACCCCAGAGTCTTTATGTGGAGCTCTTGATTCCCACAAAGTGACTGTGTTTTTTCAATGAAGGATCTTCCGCTGAAAAAGAACCCTGTCTGGCTTTGCCGTCATGTTCCCTCCTGGTGAAAGAAGAGGTTGGTTGGAGTGAGATAGACTGCTATCAATGGCTTCACTACACTAGGACCATTTTACTACCAACAAGCCCAATGTCCACGCCCTCACCTGGTGTTTTTTTAATTCTATTTATATTAAAGCATCACTGAGACAAAAAAAATTATAACAAAATTCATAGCATTGTCATCTGGATAAAAGTCTCCAATGTGTTTAATATTTAGTACACTAGCCGGAGAACTACATAGAAATCAGGAACAACATCTAACCATCATTCCCTCAATGCTAATAAAAGAGTTTAAAATCCCTAAAAGGTAATTGGTATTATGAAAACCACCTACTCTGCTGCATTTTTGGGTGGGATGCAACGAGCATTTGCTTCTTGAAGCAAAGATGTCCATAACTTTGTGCGTCCAGGCATAAAGAACTGGAGTGATGGTATTCCACCATTGGTTGCGATTTGCAGGCAGGCCATCAAGACAGCTATAAAGACAAAATGACTGAGTCTTGTAGAAATGATCGCCATTACAATCAGCAAACTATCAGGTAGGATATTCATGTCAAGGGTCCGCAAAATCTTAATGCGCCAACATCTATGGGTGGATGCGTGGGAACACCCATGCTCCTCCCTGGGGCAGAGTAATGCAACATAGCAATTTGCACTGCTTTGTATTACTTTAGACTTGTCAAGCCACACAAGGTGGCCTTGTGTGGCTTTATAAATCAGACTTTAGTGTTGCGTTGCGCCTGCGCCCCATTGCGTGACACAAAGGCGACACAACACTGTGATATATTTGGCCCTTAATGTTACTTGTGGGCTGCAGCATAAATTTAGACCACCCACGTGAGATACTTAAAAAGCATTACTTTAGGCCTGCTATTGCAGCCCTAAGCTGCTACAAAGGAAATGATTTTGGCAGGTTTCAAAGCCTCACTTTGACATTAGCTAAGTCATTTGTGTGTTGTACCTTGAAGCCGCAAAGTCTCTGTGCATATCAGGCATGCCTAAAGCGAAGATTGGTAGGTCTCAGTAATGGCAGGATGTATAACCTCTCTTTGACTTTATCAGTCTGCAGTAGGTCTTTCGTACACTTGCAAACAAAAGCCCAGTGGCGGATCCTCCATGGGGGCATTTGGGCGCCGCCCCAATGCTTTCTCGCCGTGCGAGAAGGCAGAAACAAATAGTAGATAACTACCATTTGTTTCTGCCTTCTCGCACGGCGAGAAAGCATAAGTTCCTTCCTGGTTGGGAGAGTGGGCGGCGTTACTCGAGGGCAGGGGGCTGGCTTTTCCACTGTTGTTAATACTATCTGTTTGGGCAGCCTTAGAGGCTGTCCAAACAGACAGTATTAACTGTATTAAGAACGGTGGGCAAGCTGCTCCCCCCTGCCCTCGAGTAACCCTCCCACTCTCCCTGCTCTCTGTATGCTGCAGCATACAGAGAGAAATTACGTGGTTGTGGCAGCCTGCCGAACCAATCACAGCGCTGTGCTGTGTGTGGTGGTGGAGGAGAGGGAGGCTGCCTGCGTGAGCGTGACGACAAGCACAACGGGAAATTCAAGAACAGGACGGCGGCGGGAGTCGGGAGTCTGGAGTCGGAACTTGAAGGCGGGAAGGAAGGTAAGTTAAGTTTATTGACTTTACCCCTGCCTTTGAAAGGGCTATGCCTATGTAACACCCCTGATTCGAAGTCTGCAGCCGGTGTGAGCTTCGGTTCCTGTCAGGAATTGTAAACTTTGCTGAGGGTGAAAATCAGGAACACTGAACAACTTTGCGGGTTTACAAACATTTCATCCAGTCCTAGCCTTGAAAGAGCCAGATTCCCTATGGACACAGAGCCTTTTCTACACTAAATGCTCGCTCCCCACCGGGCCCTTAAACCGAGAGGCTCCCATTGGTCAGATTTCTCTAAACTCTTGTCTTTGAGTCGAGGTAGAGGAGAACCGCGCCTAGAAACCAATGCTTAGTGTTTAGGGTGTGGGATGTTCGTACAGCTGGCCTGATAGCACACATTAGAACAGGAAGTGTTGTCTGACGATGAATCGAATACAAAGTATATTCGTTTAGTTAGCGGCGGATATCTCTTTAGATGATGTCTGATAAACAATATATTGTTGTTCGGGTTGCTTCTAGAGACGTGACATTCTGACATTTAGGACTCCTTCAGCTTGCTCGCCACAGTGCGCCGTCCACAACTTTTACGCCCCGCCACTTTCAAATGTCACCAGCCGCGACTGCAAAAGCCATAAACGTTATAAGCAAGGTTAGGAAATAACTACGTACATCATAGTTGTAACATGTGTTAAAAATCAAAATCAGTGATAAATTTATCTTTCTGTTAAAAATGCTACAATGATGTTAAAACATACTTTTCTCTGACTGAAAGCGTAGGCAGTAATTAATATATATCTGCCCTTCCCTATTATATTTTGTCTTTCTAAATTAACTACAAATGCACTAGGGTCAGTTTCAAACCAGTTTCTATTTGGCTCTGAGTCTTTATTGTCTTGAGCAGAAACTCACACCCACAATAAAGGAAACCTAACAATCACTGTGCAATGTTGTGTGGAGTAGTCCAGTACAGATGCCTCACCCGGTGATCGGTTAGAGCTGAGAGCTGCATTTGTTGACATCATTACAGCAGCTGAGGGGGCCTTGGAAATAGATGGCTGGAGATTGAGTCATTTGAATAGTTGGGACCCTTTCATGGTTGGGCAGGACTTTTTAAGGGCGATTCAGCAGTGTCTAATGCTCTGACAGACCAGAGTGTGGGCCTATTGTTTGGCTGATTGTCAGCCTGTTTTATCGTCTGCTGGGTCGACTGATGATCTCCCAGATATTAAAACAAAGATTACCTGCAGCAAGCTCAAGTCCCCAGCCCCAATTGGCATACATTGGCCACTTTTTCAGCTATCTAATTCACTAATGGTTGCCACTTTTATTGTGGTGACCGGGCCTATTTTCTGTCACAGTCCTCCCCTGTAGAAGTCTGATACCGCTCTTGAATATCATGAATAAAGACATCATATCGGCATCAATTTGCCCTACTCCATGGGGAATTATGCGAGGGCCTTGCTCTGCTCTTCTAGTTTACTTCCCATTGCTACCTTTTCACCCCTAGCCCTCAGGAGGCCACCTAGGCTGGTGGGGTAGCAGCCTCCCTGTGTCAGCCTCAAGGGCTGGCCCAGATGCTTGCTGGACCTCACGTGCGGGGGCTGGATGAGCTGGATCAATCCCTCCTTGAGCAGTGGGAGATGCACCGAAGACACCCTTACATGACTTTAATATCACTAAGTTCATGAATATTTCAATTGAATATTATGAAGCTCGTGTGGCTGGTGCTGGCCCTTCCCTTTTGTTTTATACACTAGCTGGCTTATTGGGGTGAAATTGGGGTTCATCACTGAGAGTTCAGGCATTGGGATGGTTATGGTTGGTGGGTGGTTACAAGTTATGTTTTCGTTGTATACGTAGTCCATGCCTGCTAAAGCCCATTTTGATTAGCAAAATATGCCTCAGTGTCACAGTCTGCCATAGTTAATCATCGACACCTGTCACGGTCTGCAATAGTTCATTAGCGAGATCAGCTCTGTGTATCATTTCCACATGTGCATATTATGCAAGTCATTAAAATGGTAGCCTGGAACATTTAGGTTTTGCCAGCCCCAAGAAATGCAGTTGACCCTGCCTTACCTCGACAGACATAAAGTCAAGGATGCCTGCTGCTGGAATCCAACATTGACCATGCAAGGGCGCAAAATGTCGCAGATCACCAGGTGATGCGACTAGGTTTACTCCTATGCCTCATATGCATGTATGGTGGTGCTACTAATCCATAAAACACTGTGCTTCAGACAGGTCTGGTGAGGCCGGTCGGGTGGCTTGGTGGAATAATGCATCTACTGTATGACCCTGTATTCAACCTTATGGTTACAGGTTCAAGCCCTGCAGGGTCCACTCAGCCTTTTATCCATCTGAGGTGGATAATATGAATACCACTTAGTAGGGTAACAATAAACATCTGATATTCAGCGCCATGATAGCTCTATGGATGAAAGTGTGCTTTACAAATACACGTTATGTTATGTAATGTTCTTTAAATGTGATTATGTTGACGTACTTTATACTCATCAGAACATGACTCATACTCCCATATAGGTTTCGGGCTGCTGTCCAGTGAGACACCTCATGGGTTCGCACCTTTAAGTACTTGCCTTGCACTTTGTCAGACCATTCCTCATTGGTATTGACTGATTCCTCACAACACCAGTGAGTTTGTTCTTTTCCACTGGCGGCTCTGAATGACCCAGTTTTCTCACAGATATTGCTACTGCAGTTGAAGACATAAATACCAGCTCTGTCCCATTATTTTCTATTGTTGTGAATCTATCTAGGACCCTAATTAGATATCCCCGATTCATGCCCTTATTTGGTTATAACAAAACATACCCTTATAAAGGCATAAGAATCATGTCCATATTTAGCCATAGCCAATGCAGTCCAAATACGGCAAAGCTACTCCCATAGACTCCTAGAAAGCACAACGTGTTCTTTAAACAAACCAAGCTCCAGCAGCCCGGGAATTCCCCCTGCTTTTGTTTTGATTTGCACAAGAACTCCTGGACTCCAGAAAGAACTTAGTGACGTCCAACCTTACGTCAAACACGGCACCTTTCAGGTATAAATATACCAACGTTGCCTTAAGCAAACACACAGTGGTTTGGAGCAGAGTGGCTATCTACTTGCCCGACGCCCAGCTGATGCGAGTGCTGAAGGAAGCCGACCCTCCCATTTGACACACTGAGAGAGACGCTGTCTTTTCTCCTGCCGCAAAATCCAGCTCCGGTGTTTCCAGTCACCCTTGCGGGTTGCTGGGAGATCGAGTCCTGAGACACGAGATACAAGACCTCCTTCATTCTAAAACCAAGGTACGGAGCTGACTAAAACCTTAAGAGATTTCTTGATTCAGATTCTTGGCAAAAAACCAACTTAACTTGAACTGCAACTTACTTACTCCTTGCCACGTATTAGGCTTAGGTCAGGTACACCGGGGTAGGCGTATATTAGAAGCACCAGTTGAGTACGTTAGTCAATGTTTTTATGTATGTATATATTTTATCCACTTTAAAGTATCATATGGCTAAGAAACCATATCAATGCTTTTACAGTATTATTTCATAATACTCCTTTTACTGTACGCACTTTACTTCATGATAAGTATTGCAACTGTGGCAAATTATTTCTCTTGCATGAGAAAGAAGACTGCTCAATAAATAACAACTTTTATTGAAAACGCCCGTCTCTCTATTTCTCTGCACTCTGGTGAGACTATGCATGCACGATTGACTGAGTGAAATAGTTGTCTATTGTTTTCACACAACTCTAGAGATATACTCTTTATTCTGAGGGTGCAAAGTTGTCATGTTTATGCGGTTGTCAGAAGCTAATCCCTTCTTGTCTATTCAGGGAAGTTAACACCTCCTTGTTTACTCGAGAACGTTTCTAGTGACCTCTGAGCTAGCTGGCAAACCTAATTAAGTCTAACATAGTCAGTAGAGACCTAGATGACCTCAGTCCTACGTCTAAACTGCTGTTTATGTTATTCCAATGCGCAGAGCCTATTGGGAATATAGGAACTGCACTACATGGCGCCCAATGATTGGTAAGGCGATAATTTAACGCAAGACGCTAGAGTAACTCAGTGGTGCTTTTCACACAGACCCCTTTTTCCCGTAAAAACTCCAAAAGACGTCTGGAGTGGGTGAAAGGTTAATATCCGCCGGAACTTAGTAGGAAGAGATTCCTATATATTAGTTTTTGGTTTAGTCAACGTTGAAGGATACAGTGTTCCAAAATATTGTGCACCTAATCTTTATTTCTCTTGAAACTTGATCTGCTACAAAAACTTTCTGTCAGTAAAATGGGGGAAAGTGAAGATAAAAGAGAGAGAGCTAGAATAGCAGCTCAACTCCTAGCGGATGACACAAGTCTCCGAGAAGAAGACCCGAATGCTATAATCATTCCGGTAAATGTAAGAAGAACTATAACTCTTAAACTTATAGAAAATGGACTATCACCAAGAGGTGGTACAGTCATATTTGTGGTAGAGGCCCATGAATATCGGCAGACAGAGGTATTCTATTCATGGATACATTTTCCAGCAGCACACGCTGTAACACAAGATTTCCACTATTACAAAATAGAGAAACCTCCGGATGAATACGCTCCTTTCAAGGACGTTGAAATCCCACTAACATACCAAGAGCATCTGCTCTGGTTTAATGGCGCCCTAAAACATCAAAATCACATCACCAGGCTCGGTCCACTAGGTAGGCCAGCAGCCACGTGGCCGGTTCTAGCCAGCTACACACCACATCCCGACATTGAAAAGATGTCAGACCGAGAGCTCTTAGCTTAGCTAAAGCTGTTAATTAAAATACACAGACAATTGGTCCAATATGTTATGCGGACTTCAACAGTCCAACCAGCAATAAAAATTCCACAGACCACCCCTCACCAGGGGAACAGAAATAAAATCACACCACAGAATATACAATCAGCCATTGGCAAAATTCCCGCAAAACGGGAACAGATTCCATTCTGGTTAGCCCAGAAAATCACTCAAATACAGGCAGTATTTCCTGATACTACACCTCATGAGAAACACAGAATTCTGACTATCTGTCTTCAAATGGGGATTGCACCACATGTGGAGGACTGTGACACTTGGGGCACAGTCTTTGCTTCAATTTACACAAAAACACATGGTGTTCCGTCCATGGCGGTTATACCAGACGTACTAAGACAGATTCAAAATGAATACGGTCCAGAACCTGTTTTAACTCTAGGTATGAAATTACTAAAAGACTTTAAGCAAGTCTCGGTTATATTACTAGCCAACATAAAAGGAGAAGCAGCATCTGTGGCGATCCGGCAGAACTTGAAAGAAACAGATATAGCAGAACAACCTTTTGAACTTGCCAGAATCATAGAAAAATCCTATGAAGAACTAGGTAGAGATAGTTTGGGTGGGAAACCAGTAAAACCCCAACTACTTGAAAATCCTGGAAAAAGATTTATTAAAAATAATCTCAATACTTCAAAAAAGAGTTGGGAGGGTAATAATACGGGGGGGGGGGGAAGTTGGCCTAACGGCTAAGGCGCTCGACCTCGGACCTGGGGATCTGGGTTCGAGTCTCGGTAACAACGCCAAAACCTCCTGTGATTCAGGGCAAATCACTTAATCTCCCCGTGCCTAAAATGAATGTTTGTCCGTCCTCATGTAACGTAACTGGTGCTATGTAAAGCGCTCTGATACCTGATTCGGTTCGAGTCTAGTTTGCGCTATATAAAACTCTGCAAAAAAAATAAATAAATAAACAATCCACTCCCAGAGAAAAAGGATTCCAGTCCAGAGGAAGGTCTCCTCAACTGAGAAATAGATCTCCAGAACAAGGAGGCAAGTCTCCCCAGAGGGAGCCCTCTGAGAAAAGATACAACCTTAGAGATAGGGATAAATTAAGAAAACCTGATAGATATCAAGATATTGATACACGTCCCTCTCGATCTTTTCAGACTTCCTCACAGAAATCGGAAAGAAGAGGACGGTCAGAACACAAAGAAGAGCACGTCAAGTCCAAAAACAAGGAACCTGCTCATCAAAGTAAAAAATTACAATTTCCAAAGAAGAAGGTAGCTAGTATTAAAATAAAACATGCCGAGGATTCTGAGGACACAACTGAAAAACGGAGAGTGGGCCCAGACAATGCTAGACAGTGCAGCAGAAGTAACCATAGCTCGCAAGATCCTGATGAATCTTCTGGAGACAGTGGACACGAATGAACACATTCAAGTGGAAACTGCAGACACCAGAGTTAGAAAACCCCATAAATTATATGAAATAACATTACGTGTAGAGGGGGACAAGACTAGGAAAGTAAGGGGTCTCTTTTGGGATAACCTTTCGAAAGGCTATGACATCCTGTTAGCTGAGAAAGACTGGCCACCAGAGTTTGTCAGGGAGTGCCCTCATGGTGAAGAAATGATTATGCCTGCCTTCTCAAATCATATTCCAATTCATAAAAAATACACATTTTCTAAAAAATGGGCAGTGGCCCAAGCTCCGGCATTACATAAAAATCATGTAGGATGGGATGAGGATTCTCCTCACCACAAAATTCAGTTAAAAAATCAACCCACTGCACAAAGCCAGTATCCTGTTAAGCAAGAAGCTAAAAAACAAGACAGGGAGATCTTAGATCAAGGGTGATTGAAACATGCACCTCACAAATAAACAATCCTTTGTTTCCTGTCTCCAAGCCAGACAATTCATATCATCTAGTTTTGGACTACAGACACCTAAACTCCTGCTGCAAAACATTTGCAGTACAAAACTCACACATACTAATGAATAACATCGTGCGCACAAAATATAAAACAACAGTAGATATCTCAAATGGCTTCTTTTGTCAAAACATTGCACCTGAAAGCAGGTATTTGACCGCTTTCTCCTGCATGGGAGCGTAAAAACAATTCTGTTGACTCCCACAGGGATTCAAGAATAGCCCAGGATTATTCTCAGCAAGGGTAACAGAGTTACTACAAATGTATGATGATGAGGCATTATCATATGTCGATGACATCTACTTACAGACGACGACCTGGAGACACACTTGAAAATAGTGAACACCAAACTACTTGGGTTCGCAGCTGAAGGGTATAAATTCAACTTTAAAAAGTCACGAATTGCCCATCTAACTGTCCTGATTTTAGGATATGAATTATCAAGTGAAGGCAAAAGCCTAGCAGACAATTTCTTAGAGAAATGTGCAGTACTCCAAGCACCAAAAAAGCTGAAGTACCTACAATCAATACTAGGTTTTCTGAATTTCGGAAGAACATACATTATAAATTATGCGGAGAGGGTTAAACCTCTCTATGAATAAATAAAACCTGATTTCAAACCAATTAATTGGACTCAGGAACACACAGAAATTTTAACATCATTACAAACAGACATGTTAACTAAAACAAAACTGCAAACACGCGAAAATATACGCAACCTTGTAATCCGAGTCATCCCAGGAAGATGCGGATTCATGTACCTGACCACTAATGAGGGAGAAACGGTACCAATAGCTTATAAATCACACTTGTACACACAAGCTGAAATGAAATTCAGTTCTACTGAAAAAATTCTAACTGCGGTTCAAACTGCTGTAGCAAAAGAAAGAGCCCTAGTCCAAGGGAGAAACATATCTGTTTTGACAGCAGAATCATCCCTTGAGGCAGTAACAAGACCACGCATTCCAAATGCAGTGGCATTAGATCCAAAATGGATACAATGGGAAAATTCTCTTGCTGCAAAAGACGTGAAACACACATTTGATCCAAAAATGAAAAAACTAGAAAATCTAGAATACGAACAGGAATATCCTCTGCCAATACAATACAGCTACGTAATCTATACAGACAGATTTGCACAACACTACGTTGTGGATAAAAAATCCTACAATGCAGCGTGCGCAATTGTTAAAGGCTGGCGCTTAGGTAAATTCAGACCGTTAATCACCAAAACTGAATCACTCAGAAACTGTACAGCTCAGCGAGCTGAAATAAGATCTTTAAAGATGGCGATTGAAAATGCCGATCGCGAATTCCCCACACTAATACTGTGCGATTCGCATTACTGCGTCAAATCTTACAATAATGGCATGCAGACATGGATCAAAAACGGTTACAAAGATGACACAGGTGCCACAATAAAGCATAAAAATCTCTGGGAACAAGTAGTTCTTTTACAGAAAGAACTACAAAAGACTCACGTGATACATACACTGAGTCATCAACGTGATGGCGTTCACGTTGCAGGGAATTCATTGGCTAATAGAGTCACAGCGGCAGCGGTTCAACCGGCTTCCGTAGCCACGAAAAAGCGTTCTAAAAAACACATAGACTGTGAAACGCTACTAGCAGTAAAAGCCTCAATGGAAGGCAACTATGCGGCGTTACCTCTAAATTTTCCACTCGGAAATAAATATATAATTGATGCAAACTCCGTTCCTTTTGCTCAAATCCCTGGAGTGGGGGACAGAGTAATTCCAAACACGAACCGGAGGGCTTACTTGATTCAAGAAGCACACATGGGACATTGTCTGAGGCACCAAGAGATCTTGAAATCTGTAATAGAATTACAATCACAATACTGGTGGCCGGGGATGAACGTGCAAATTTACAACTTTGCAACTAGTTGTCAGAACTGCAATAGAGATTGCAGTGGGGAACCGGACGAGACACCAGCCCAGATACCTTTATTAGAAAGCATCAGGCTATCTATATGCAAAACTCCAGAAGGAAAAAGGCGGTCCCATAATAATTAAGACTAGATTCACTTAAAATGTAGGCCCCAGCGCTCGGCTGATGCCAGAACTGTTATAAAAGATTTGCGAGTCTTTATCGGCACATACGCAATTGGCATGCTACATTCTGACCAGGGTCCTGCGTTTAGCTCTCGAGCTTACAAAGAGGCCATGACCAGCATGGGCATTGCATTGCGGTACTCTTCTCCCTTCCATCCTGAGGGAAATGCGGTAGTGGAAAGAAAAAAACGTGACATAAAGCAATCTATAACGGCGAGGGTATTAGGTTCGGGTGATGGGTGGGTCAAACATTTAACAAGTGTCCAACGTAGTCTTAACAATCTGCCAAGAAATTCTCTAAAAGGTATCACTCCTTACGAACTATTGTTCGGCACTAGAATGAAAATTCAGGACTTAGATTGTCAGACTTCAGTGGTAAAAGAAAAAGCCTTTGATATCAAAGATCGTTTGGCTGTTTTACAGGACTTAAATGAAACAAGAAGAAGTCTTAGTAACACAAAGTTAAAGCCATCAGCCACTGAAGAGAAACCACCTGTCCCAGCAAGACCTGTCTGGATTCCAAAGATTGGAGATCTAGTCAGAGAAAAGATCGCGGTGAAGAAGGAATTTGGGCCTTTTTACTGAAAAGCATTACCTGTCTTTGCTGTCAGCGGAACAAGATCAGTAGTACTACCGCCCCTTGCTGGTAAAAAGGAGAACAGAGTTGTATCCATCGACCTGGTAAAATCACAATCATATGGCCAATAATAAGTAGTAGGCCCAGTGGACTCCCAAGAAATAGCAGAAGACCAAATCTTGCTACAATCCAAGAGGTTCAAACTGAGAGACTAATCACATTTGATAAACCTGTAGTGAATAAAAAAGGACTATGCAACAAAGCCATGGACCTTGTGCCTCTTGAAACCCAAATTGCAACAGTTCGTCAATAAATGCCTGTCTACAATGATGTAGCCTTAAACTATGCTAATGAAACAAAGAAAAATGCAAAGACAAATGAAAATCCGGAAGCAATTCCAACAATTGACAGAACTGCATCTGGCTACTTCATCAATTTCAATGACTTTTCTGATGATCCAAGTGAGCATGAAGAAACGCCAGCAACAAAAACTTTCAAAGAAAAAATGACTGAACTTTTTCATCAACTAAAAGAAACATATCTGACTTCACCATGGATTGAATTTTGGATTTTGTTAGGTGTACTTTTCCTCCTACTTTGGCTCATCATGGTTCAATGTTTGGGAAAATTAATTGAAGGAAAATATAGTACAATGGACACAGCAAGTCAGAATATCAACTTGGTCCTAAAGCCTCACACATCCTCACACATCGAAAAAAGAGAACTGTCATCAGTGAACATCACAGACAATCCAATACCCGGTGGGGTAGCATGGGACAAAACGGATTATGAAATCTATGGCCCGATTGAGTTCTTGAAATATCCACATCAATTTAAGGTTTCCTTAAGTGACTTTGTGACACCAAGTACTTTCTCTGATGATTGGGACTTTGAAAATATTAATAATATGATGTCAGATTTAGTTATGTCAGCAAAATGTACAGAACATGATTATTTAAAGGGTTCATCGAACTATGAAGAAATGTACTGTTTTAACCACTATGGTCATTACTATTTGCATAAATCTGCTCAACCTAGAAATGTTTTAACTTATAATCAATGGGAACATTGTCCAACACCGCCAAAAGGCAGCTCGAAAACATTTTATGAGAAATTCACATACTTCTCAGGGTTTAACAACAGTGATCCAGAAACGTTTTATTTTAAAATGTTAAATAAGACAGGAATGAAAACAATGTTGACAAATACTAAATTGATTTATTCTGAAAAGTTTTATGATAAAATGTCTACATTTGGTTTTGAATTTTGGAAAAACAACATTGAAACAAAAACCATCTGGGGTTCAAAAGACTGGCAGGTACAAGGTCTAGAAGCATTATTTAGAGCCTGCATGATCCCAGAACAGATAATATTCCTGAATGACACCATTCAACAGACAACCTGTCTTGGTTTAGCCAAGATAAAAGACTTACATAAACCGTCAATTCCGAAGCCCATACCTGATAGTAATAGCACTACAGATGTGGAGATAGACGTATCCCATATTTTACACCAACACAGAACAAATCCTGATTGGAAAAAATGGTTGATCTGGCCCACAGACACAAATAACTGTCAAGATAGATTCCTGAACAAAACACAGGGGTTCAAACAAAACAGGCCAAACCCAAGATATTCCCAGAGACAACATCCAGGGATAGTTACAACATATAGTGTAGGAAAACTCTACCTTGAATGGCTACAGAAATCCACACTGCCAGAAATTAAGCAACACTTAACTTTACTTAAAGAAGGTGCTGACTTGCGAGATTTCATACTGGGACCTCGCAAACAACGTCAAAAACGTTTCATATACGCTGCTTACAACGAAGCTTGGAAAGTAACGCAAATTGAAATAGCAGAAAAATACGAGAAATTGATCGTATAAATTTGGAAAAATCACTTTCTGTAGTGGACAATGGGTTAACGGCTCTGTCCTCCAGAATTTATTCACTGGACAGTATTGTAACATCTGCTATTGATATAATAGAGCAGGACTTGCTAATGTTACAACATGGTCAGTCCCAATTACGTTCTATTGTACAGCTAGGCTGGACGTTGCAAAACCTGCTATCAGGCTACGTGCCGTGGCGTCTAATCAACAAAACGTCATTATTTTCTATCTTTAACCTTACTGATAAACAAATCAGTTTGGCACAAAAAGGAGCAGACTATACGATTCTGAGCATTGAAAAACTTGAGAGATTACCATTGGCAATGTCAGAGAGACCTGTCATTGAATGGATAATACATGGAACAATTACAATTCCGATAACAACTTTCCAGTTTAAGTATTGCCAAAAATATATACCAGCAGGCCTGTATGAAAGATTGGGTAAAGGATACATCAAATCAACCTGGAAGTTACCTTATACACATAAATGTTATAGTGAAGGGAAAAAAGAGGTATTCCTTAGTGGTAACAATTGTAAAAAATCACTAAGCGGTACACTTCTGTGTCAAGGTATTAACTTCCATGGAGCCTGCGAAGGTTCATCAAACAACCTTTCATGTCACCTGCACGGCACTCCTGCAACACAGATAGAGCCTTTTTTCAGACAGCTTTCCAACGGCAGCTATGTTCTAATAAGTGACCACAGCTGTTGTGGCATGGTGCCAGGAAAAGCCTATCTCGTAACCGTTACATCCAGGGTCATTTGCCTTATGCAAGTATTTTATCCAAACGGCAATCCAGACATGGAGGCTGCAATATGGCCTTCTTTGAATATCTCTTCTATTCGAATTGATACTTTAAGCAGAATGAAGTCTATTCTTTTACAGACAACTGTGCCTTTAACCTCGTCCAAAGAGACGTATGATCTGCAAGTTGCAAGGACAGCGGCAGAGATACATTCCCTATTATCAACAAATTGCCCCGTACATTTCGTGGAAATGTTAGGCCAAATTTTAAACATGTCTGATACCAGTGGCATCGCACATGCATTTAAGACAATTTTTTCGGGACTGTTAGCACCCTTTGAAACAGTTCTGGGCATTTTCCCGAATTTTGTGCATTCTGTATTCGGCGGCCTGCCTCTTCTTTTGGGTCTCGTAGCAGGAATTTTATTTTTGCTCCTTCTGCTTCAATATGGCAAGCCAAGCCACAGACAGAACTCCAGCTACAATGGAAGAAACGATCCTAGCAATACGCTACCGAGACCGAATCACTAGAGTCCTCGGATTAGCCCGGCTAAGAGATCTGAATACAACTTGGTTTCTTTCATTCAGACCAATCTGGCAAGATTGCATCTTACCTGTGCTTCGATGTCTGCTATGCGGAGAAGAATGCGTGTTGGACGTCTGTCTTACACTACCATCAGCAGTACCTATGGATATCGATACTTTACTTGGTTCGGTAACGGCTCATGCAACGTGTTGTCCCCAGCGGCTACCTATTCTGATGACGGCATTCGTTGAGACTTCACCATTACGAATAGGTGGTGGTGAAGTACGAGATGAAAGCAGCACCACACAGGTACAACCTTCTGTGAGCATTGCTGATCCAGACATCGATGATAGCAATGATTCTCACATTTGCACAATTTCAGCTTTTTCGAACTTGGTTGAACTGTCACCTAGTGTTGTAGACCAATTTTTCGCAAGCCTGTCTGATATGATGTTCTCTCCTGACAACGAGAATAACTTTTAAAACAACGAGCACACAGCGTTCCCTGAACTCTGAATTTGGCCTTCAGTTTTTGATAAACAACACTACTGAAAACAATTTGAACTATTTTTCCCCTGAAAACTAAATAATTTTTTTTCCATTTCCAAAATATTTACCTTTTTTTTGGCACATGGTACTGTGCTTAAAGTAGAACTATTCTTAGAGAACAGAACTTCTATTTTTAGAGACTCGAGAGACAATATTTTACCTCAGCCTGTAGCACATGTACAGCATTGTATAAATATGTGATGAAATGGTCTCGACCTTCCTTTCTGTATTTAGAGCCATTTCATAAATGTAATTTTCGCAATTCATTCAGGCGATATTTATATATGCATTATCTGAATGATACAACTGCTTGAAAGATGTACAGTATAATACTCATTTTCGTGTATACACCATACACCATTTCAAATGCAATCTATGTATTTTGGGGTGGGTTGGAAAACACATGCATCGTTATATGTTTAGTATTGCTTAGTATTTAGTAATGAATGACATAATACGTGGAGTGGGTGTTGTGGATCTATCTAGGACCCTAATTAGTTATCCCCGATTCTTGCCCTTATTTGGTTATAACAAAACATACCCTTATAAAGGCATAAGAATCATGTCCATATTTAGCCATAGCCAATGCAGTCCAAATACGGCAAGGCTACTCCCATAGACTCCTAGAAAGCACAATGTGTTCTTTAAACAAACCAAGCCTGCAGCAGCCCAGGAATTCCCCCAGCTTTTGTTTTGATTTGCACAAGAACTCCTGGAGTCCAGAAAGAACTGTTAGTTCTTAGTGACGTCTTATGTCCAACCTTACATCAAACACGGCACCTTTCAAGTATAAATATACCAACGTTGCCTTAAGCAAACACACGGTGGTTTGGAGCAGAGCGCCTATCTACTTGCCCGACGCCCAGCTGATGCGAGTGCTGAAGGAAGCTGACCATCCCATTTGACGCCCTGAGAGAGACGCTGTCTTTTCTCCCGCCGAGAAATCCAGCTACGGTGTTTCCAGTCACCCTTGCGGGTTGCTGGGAGATCGAGTCCTGAGACACGAGATACAAGACCTCCTTCATTCTAAAACCAAGGTACGGAGCTGACTAAAACCTTAAGAGATTTCTTGATTCAGATTCTTGGCAAAAAAACAACTTAACTTAAACTGCAACTTACTTACTCCTTCCTACGTATTAGGCTTAGGTCAGGTACACCGGGGTAGGCGTATATTAGAAGCACCAGTTGAGTACGTTAGTCAATGTTTTTATGTATGTATACATTTTATCCATTTTAAAGTATCACATATGGCTAAGAAACCATATTAATGCTTTTACAGTATTATTTCATAATACTCCTTTTACTGTACGCACTTTACTACATGATAAGTATTGCAACTGTGGCAATTCATTTCTCTTGCATGAGAAAGAAGACTGCTCAATAAATAACAACTTTTATTGAAAACGCTCGTCTCTCTATTTCTCTGCACTCTGGTGAGACTAAGCATGCACGGTTGACTGAGTGAAATAGTTGTCTATTGTTTTCACACGACTCTAGAGATATAGGCCCAGATGTAGGTAATAGCAATTTACCGAATGGTAAATACCGAATTTTACCGATTCGGTATTTACAATTCGGTAATTGCTATGTAGGTAAAGATTTCGGTAAAAATACCGAATCTGTAAGATTCGGTAATTACCGAATCGGTATCTGCCATTGATTCCTATTACCGATTTTACAAGGGGGACAGGGTGTCACTTTGACACCCTGTTGCACCCCTGTTTCGGACTTGTGTGCCATGTGGCACACATACATGCCCTAAGAGCATGTATGTGTGTCACAGGGCACACATGCCTAAGGGCATGTATGTGTGTCACATGGCACAGGTGTACATGCACAGATGTGCATGTACACTGGAATTCGGTATTTACCATGGAATAGTATTCCATGGTAAATAACGATTCGGTAAGGTGTTTTTTGCAATGTTCACCCCGAGTGGGCTGGGTATGCTCAGACGTGAGTCCCAGACTCTCGACACCACTGTAGTCAAGCTATCCAGGCTGATGAAGGCTGATAGCCAGAAACCGGTCCTTGGATGCTTGATTCCGGTCTGGGAAAGACATGGCTTGGTAGTTCGGACTGGACTGTTCCCATGAGGCACAGGGTCAGAGCTGATTTGCATATAGCCAGTGTCTAACCCAGGGTGTTGTGGAGTGCAAAAAAAGATGTATTTAGGCCCAGATCCTTGTACTGGGGTGAATGTATGGCATTGTTCTACATTCTGTCCATCAACTGTGTTTTTTGCAATGTTCACCCCGAGTGGGCTGGGTATGCTCAGACGTGAGTCCCAGGCTCTCCACACCACTGGAGTCAAGCTATCCAGGCTGATGAAGGCTGATAGCCAGAAACCGGTCCTTGGGTGCTTGATTACGGTCTGGGAAAGACATGGCTTGGTAGTTCGGACTGGACTGTTCCCATGAGGCACAGGGTCAGAGCTGATTTGCATATAGCCAGTGTCTAACCCAGGGTGTTGTGGAGTGCAAAAAAAGATGTATTTAGGCCCAGATCCTTGTACTGGGGTGAATGTATGACATTGTTCTACATTCTGTCCATCAACTGTGTTTTTTGCAAGTCAATTTGCCTGCATGAGATAAATCATGCAATAGACAACTTTGCTAATGGTGAGGCCCTTGGCTCTGACAGTCTAACAACTGAATTCTTCATAGAATTCAAGAATGGTCTAGCTTCTCTGCTGTTGAAATTGTATCAGGAGTCCTTTGACACTTTCCTCTACTGCCAGAGAAGCCTTACTCAGTGTGACCCTGAAACCAGGCAAGGACCCCAGAGACAGTGGATCCTATAGACCTCTATCTCTGCTAATTTTGGATAGTAGAATTCTAGCCTGTGACCCGGCCACCAGGCTGAACCCTCCGCTGGTTATTCCTGACTTAGCAGGGTTTGTACTAGGAAGGGTCACATCTAACAACCTGCGCCAGCTATCTGCGCTTATAAAGCAAATCTATCCAAAGGCTGCCGGTGTTTCCCGATGCCGAGAAAGCTTTTGATTAGCTCGAATTGCCCTTTCTGTTAACAGTGCTCTTCAGGAAGAAACTTGGTAACTCATTTTTGCATATAGATCAATCGTCATGTGCTTACCTCACCACTAGTGCTCATTAATGGTTATACCTCTGCTTTATTTGGAGTAGGAGGGGCACTAGGCAGAGTTGCTCTCTTTTTCCATTGCCATAGTTCTCATTATAAACCAACGATATTTGAGTTGTTAATGGCCCAATTGAGAATCTGGGACATATAATCCAAGATGTAATATATTTTGTGGGCTTCTTGGGGTGAATCTGCGGTATTCCCTCTTATAGATGACACTAAGAACCCTACTTCAGAGTTTCCACAGACCTTGAGGGAGGATGCTGTCCATTATCCTTCCATCTGCTTCAGAAGAGACTACTGAAACTGACATCCCACCAATCTTATTGCTCAAGCTATGCCCCTGTGCAGAGTAGAGTATAGTGTCTTAGAGTGGGTTGACATAGAGTACAGTGGGGTAGAACGGAGCAATGCAGACTAGAGTGTAGTGGCGTACAGTGCATTGGCATAGAGTGGCGTAGAGTAAAGTAGTGTAAAGTAGAGTGCAGTGGTGCAGAGAGGAGTGGCGTAGAGTTCAGCAGTAGAGAGCGCAGTGGTGCAGGGTAGAGTGTAGTGGCATAGAATGTAGTGACTTAGAGCGTAGTGACATAGAGTGTAGTGGTATTGACTGGTGTACTGGTGTGGAATGGTGCACTGGTGTGGAGTGGTGCAAAGTAGAGTGGTGCAGAGGTGTAGAGTGCAGTGGCATATAGTACAGTGGCGTACAGTGCAGTGGTGTAGAGTAGAGTGGCATAGAGTGCAGTAGCAGAAAGTGCTTTGTTGCAGAGTAGACTGTAGTAGAGTGCAGTGGAGTATAGCAGAATGGTGTAGGGTGCATTGGCGTGGAGTGCAGTGGCATAGAGTGGTGCAAAGTAGAGGGATATAGAGAGCAGTGGCATAGAGTACAGTAAAATCGATTGGAATAGATTGCAGTCACGTAGAGTACAATCGTGTAGAGTGCAATGGCTTATAGTGCAGTGTCATCAAATGTTGCTGGGTAGAGTATTGTGGCATAGTGTAGTGGTGCAGAGTAGATTGGCGTAGAGTCATTTTGGTTTGGGTAAAGTGGTGTAGAGTGCATTGACATAGAGTACAGTGAGGCATAGTACATTGCAGTGGCAAAGAGTAGAATGGAGCGGCACAGGGTAGAGTGGAGTGGCGTAGA
Organism: Lissotriton helveticus; assembly: GCF_964261635.1. Lineage (NCBI taxonomy): Eukaryota > Metazoa > Chordata > Amphibia > Caudata > Salamandridae > Lissotriton > Lissotriton helveticus. The sequence continues at coordinate 273,012,680 of NC_136065.1, read as the reverse complement.
GTAGATTGTTTCAGAGTAGAGTGGAGTGGTGCATGGTAGAGTACAGGGGTGTATAGCAGAGTGGTATAGATTGCAGGGAGGATTAGAGTGGTGTAAAGTGGATTGGGATAGAGTCCACTAGCGTAGAGTAGAGTGGTACAGAGTAGAGTACATTGACGCAGAGTGCAGTGTTGCAGAGGAAAGTGCATAGAGTGGAGTGGTGCACAGTAGAGTGGTTTAGAGTTCAGTGGTGAGGAGTGTATTGGTGCATAGTAGAGTAGTGTAGGGTGGAGTGAATTGGCATTGAGTAGAGTGGTGTAAAGTAGAGAGGTGTAGAGTGAAGTGAGGTAGAGTGGAGAGGTGCAAAGTCGAATGCAGTGACGGTATTTGGTGTGGTGTAGTGTGAAGTGGTGCAGAGTAGACTGCAGTGGTGTGGAGTGGTGCAGAGTAGAGTAGAGTAAAGTGAAGTATGCATGGTGTGTGTATCGTTTTGCCATTACAGACAACAAATCTTCAATTGAAAAGGCCATTTCATTTGCACAGACACAGTTTTACTGATCATATTTGAATATTTGTTTCCCCTACACTTCAGAATTACCAAACATGGGTTTCATTTGTGCTTTTCTAATTCAGATATATTCTGAAATATCTGCAGAGTTTATTTACAGACATTTACATTTTGTGTTAGAAAAGAAATAACATCATACAGTCTTCCTCAAGCATAGCCCCAGTAGTCAGCATGACTGTTACATAAATCCTCTCACTTTAAAGTCAGAGAAAGAAAAGTAAACACCAAGCTTCCTGGAAGACAGGGCCTAACATTTGACCTCTATCTTTAAATGCACAGAAAATGTGACAAAGTAAGAACGAAATGTAAAGGCCTGTTTACAGAAATCGAGCACTGGTGGTAAAATAAGGTATATAGACTTTTGGCAATGTAAGGGACAAACTCAAGCTGGACAGCCTAAAACAAATAGAGCCAGCAAATAGAAAGTAAATGTGAATTTCAAACCACAAAGCCATTGTCTCCAAGATGTTGTTAGCAAATGGTAGACTTCTACCTGAAATGAGGATAGACCAAAGTGTGGCACAGTCCCAAAGCCACATAACAAAGAGCTCATCTAGAAATGTTAGAGGGCAGGCTTCAGGGGGACACAGCCACATTTATGTGTAATAGACCTATGCTAAAATAAACTGGTAGCAAGTCAAATGGTGCCATATTAGAATAGAAATGAGCACATCTCTCACAAGTAATAGGCATAACGTACTCCCGCTTGTAAATATCACAGGTACTGAAAATATGGAATTAAATGACGAACTCTAATGGAAACCCAGTTGTTTTGCAGCGTTATCATTTCAAGAGAAATAAAGAATGGGCAACAGCGGACATTTGCTTTTTCTAAACCTTTGTTTTTGCATTGTAGAAACATTTTCTAAAGAGCTGGGTAAGTGATTGCAACTACATATATTAATTGTTAATTGCATGGTTCTCCTTACTACATTCTCGTTCTTGACTGTTTTTTCCAATCTGAATTTCAGAGTGGAACCACAGTTTCAACTTTAAAGGTAAGCAAAGTGAACTTTAGCAGCCATCTTTATAAGTCTCATGTTCTACATCAGTTTTAAATCATGATTTAATGCATTTAAAATGGAGTGCTACTGAATATTGTTCTGTGTGAAGGCACTCTACGTGGTCTAACCAATACCATTAATTTGTCATCTTTTGGTATAATTATCACAATAAACTATTATGTCCCATTTCAATGCATTAATTTGGTCTGGTAGAAACAGTTTTAACTAACTGTCAGATCTTATAAAATGAATATATAATACTTCATAAAGAGACCAGCAATGTGTCTTCACCCCTTAGCAACCTTCGGCTACTCCTTGCTGTAAGTGATATACACAATATGGACATTTGGTGCTGTAACTGTCAGTCACGATGTATGGTAGTTTTCTTCTTTACTGAAGGAGTCTTCCAGGAAAGGTAGCCATCCCAACCAATGGGGTGGATGGTTATGTAGTGAATCAAGAGGGACTGAGCTGTCTACTCTTTCCTTGTTTTATTTGTGTGACCTGCATGGCCAGGAGAGTAAACAGAGGTGGAGCTCCTTAAAGCTGCAGCTCTTCCCTGTGCATGTGATTGCATCAGTCCCCTCCAGAATTTGGGGGAAGTGGCCTTCTAGAGCCAGTTTCTTTTATATCCTTTGAACTTTGAAAGGAGCATTGAGGTACAAGCTCAATGAAGAAGCATGGTATGCCCTAGGACTCTGTGTTTCTCTGTGTATTCTAGTTTGTGGTGGGACACGGGGGAAGAGTATGCCACACACTAATAATGTATCTGTCTTAGATATTAAGCCTATTAAACGAGAGAGGATGCTCACTACATTGCAGAATTACAATATGGATTTTTTTTTACATCAAACTAACTAAACCTGGAGTGATGACTTCTGGTGCAAAACATCTAAATGTGCATGCCACATGGAAAGGACTAGAATTGAACTAACTTCAGCCTATACATAATAAGGGTTATCTGTGAATATAAACATAATTGGCAGCATGATTTGCAATCAGAAAAACAATGACTTAAGGGAGAAGTTTATGGCCAAAGGATGATTAACCAACATTTAATGGTCAGCATTAACACCATTGCTTACAGCTCTGACTGACACAGTGATTCTGTAAGGGATGTATAGCTCAGTTGAACCTTGGGGTAGTATCAATCATCACCTAGATGTCATTGGATGTAACAACATGGCATTATTCTGAATATACAAATACCATGCCTTTACACTTAATTCTGTTAGAATTAGGCTTAACATTGATAACGACATTAGACGTTATATTCAAGAAATGCAGAAAAGCTGACTCTAATTGGCTTAAAAAACATTGACCCGGTTAGTGATTTTTGAACGACTAGTTTTTATTACAAAATCCCCCTTTAACGTGCATTGTAACTATTCTTGAGCAATATAATGCAGCAACCTGGGATCATTATAAAGCAACAAGATAGCTGAAAAACAACATGATTGTAAAGAAGTAACATGACTTGTTATCCTTAGGTTTGAAAGCTATTGCATACAAGACACTTCTGGTCACACTTCTAAGACATGTACTAAAGGTATTGTTGGTACAGATAAAGGTGGGGTCTCAAGTTGTTCTAACAATTGCTTTTTAAGTTATGGTGCCTTTTAAGTCTGCCCTAGCAAACCTTAGTGGGTTAGCTTGGGGTTGGGGATGCTTGACCATAATAAATATCCAGTGGCCTATTTCCCTGCTTAGGTAGGAAATTGAAATCCATTGACAGAACAAACAGTAGTAGTAGTAGTAACTTTATTCGGTAGCCAAGTTCCATCAAAGTATACACACATATAACATTACAATACAATAGATACATCGGAGTACTTTTTAAAATATCGTCCAGCACAGTTCAATTTCCCTGTTTTTTTGCAGTAAATAGAGGCTATTCAAAATTCTTTCTCTTCCATTATTAATAGCACATAAAAACAGAAGCTGTGGACAGGCGTGGCTATGTGCAAATAGTGCAAAACACTTTAAAACATATAAAATTACCTTTCTACGTTATATATAAAATACATACAGTTGACACAATTAAGATCAGACAATAATTAAAAAAGAATTAATCTAAGCACTAGAAATCAAATTCAGCAATCTACTGTGTTTGTACCAGAGTGCCTGTAAAAATGTGCTCGTAGCACAAACGATAACAGGAGTATATATTAGTAAATACAAGTAGACAGCAGAGTTGCTTGTTATTTTACTTATTTTTATTTTAAAGGTTTTATATAGCGCTGGCTAGACCCAGAGGTATTGGAGCGCTTTATATGAGTATTAGATCATAGTTACAGGTTACATCATTACAAAGGTTACACAGTTATTAGAACATGGCAACATATTTACTTTTAAGGTCGAGATAAACAATAAGCACAAATACGAAGGGGAAAAGCAGGCAAGGAGAGAGATTCAGGGGAGGGGGAGGAGCAGGGGAAGTAGACAGATAATGAAGGCGGGAAAGAGGAGGGAAGGGTGAGAGATACAGCATGGAAAGAGGAGGGGAAGGACGATGGGGACATTATTTTATGTTTGTTCCTTTTGCGCAGGAGAGCCACAGCCATTACTTGTTTGCCCCCTTGTGGTGCGCAGGCCTGTGGCTTTTTCAAAGCCTATGGTTGGTTCAAGAAATCTGGATGTGTGGTCAAGGGCAACATCTTCACTATCATCAAATTAATTTGAGTGTCCACTAAGTTTCAGTGTGCCATGGGGAAGAATTCTAAGCTTTTCTTAATGATCTTTGGCTGATGGTTTGGCAAATTGGTGTTCAACAAATTGACAAGTAGTTGGTTACTTGTGTCTGTTCTTAGTTAAGTATGACTTACAATTACTATTGTTACTATAGCGTGTAAAGCTACCTTCCAATTCAAAAAAATCATTTTCACGCTTTTAAAACGCTTTACTGAAACAGAGTAAATCTCCTTTGGAAGGAAAGGGCGACTGAGTGTTCATATGAGGGTATTCACAAGCTTCTTTCTGACCCTTTGGTGCCCTGGATATGGTTGGAGATTTATTCCCAAAACAGGCAATCATAGCCACTCCGGGGATGGTGCAAAATTGAAGAAACTCCAAATTGAGAGGGATTTTGGGTAAGATGTTTCTACAAGGGTAGTATGTATTTTATTTACTGCTCTCTTAATTGCTGCAAAATGCTTATAGAGCAGTATACCATTATACAAACCCTTTCTCATTTCTACAATGTTTATGCCAGATATCTTCAACAAAAAAGGAAGATATTTCTTGAGAATAGGCTAAAAATAATTACTGATAGAAAGAAGTATTTTTTTGTGACAATTCAAAAGAGGACAATGATCGTAGCAATGATTTCATTAATGCAGGGTGCTACCAACCATGTAGGTTATATGATAGTGTAATATATCTTAGACGTAACAAAGCTTTTTCAGAACTGTAAACAATAAAATGACTCAAATGTCATATCTTGCTGAGAAATTCTGAATGTGTAATGCATTAATGGAATGTTCATGTGACAACCTATTGAATAGTGGCATGTTACATATCATGTTGAATATGGTTTCATATATAGACGTTAAACTAAATAATATTGAAAGGAGACAGTACAGAATGGCATTTGCAGGCAGCCTCAAGATAGCTAAGACCATGGGAGCAGGGTAAAAAGGGAGACTGTTATAGAATGATGTGTTATTAATGAAAGAGAAGTTACATTTATAAATTATCACTGACAAATAGTCTGGTTCTAATGTGTGTTTTTCTTAATGCAGAAATAGTGGCTGCAGAGCTAGGTAAGTGTTATAGTCAATTAAATCTTGTATGAAATTACTCGTTTATGTTCCAGCTAATACTTTCCTAACTGTCCTTTTTTCTGCTTGCTTTTAGACTGGAGGCAAGTGCAAAGATTTTCAAGTAAGTGTAACTCAATTTTTATTAGCGTCTAAAAACATTAACACTGAGCCATCTATGTGCCCAACTCTCTAGACCATTATTTGTTGCCTTAAAGTAATGTACATGGAATATTCTGAAGGTGAGTGCATGTTTTCCTTTGATTGTGACATATGCGTTGGACTCAGCTCCGCGTTCTGAGGCTGTATAAAATAACAGATGGTAGAAACAATAGTACATGATCACGGTGTTAGTCAGGCATTCTAACTGACCAATTGTGACTTTTCACCTAGGAATGGGAACTAATGTAGTTTCCAACCATGAAAACCTCATGCAAGTTATTCCACTTTCCAAACTGTTTCTTCCCACAAATTTCTCCAGGCAATACCCATGATCAATAATGTCAGAAACTGGGTCCCAGTAACAAGAGACAATAAGATAAGAGGATTTTCTAAAGCATACACGGAGCTGCTGTGTAGTTCAGACCTCCAAGATTGTGCAAGAAAATTACTTCTTGATCAACTGTCTGAACTAGGTATCATTGGCAAAGTAAAATTCTCAAGTGATATAAATTAGAATCAAAATCAGACCACAAATGTACTTTCTGTTCAGTGGTAAAGCAGATGTTCGAGTCAGTAGCTTTAGGATAGTGTGAACAGGTGACCAACAATGTGGAGTAGAAAACAGGTACAGTAGCCACTTCATCAAGAGCAGTTTTAACCCGGCCAGATGTCACTTTGTTGGTGTGTACACAGCTCAGCACACATGAAAAGAGGTCGTTTACTCTCAGCAGACCTAAGGTTATAAAGATCGGACGTGCTACAATAACTCTGGTGAAAGACAGACGCTGTGCACCTGTGGTAATGTGACTCAAGTTTCTGATGTTGTAAAGGAAGTTTATTCCCATTGGGAGCTACTGTGGTGTGGAGGATGAACGCACAGGAGCTCCTACACGTACAACACAGTTTGCCTCTCCTCTACATTCACAACATTATTAGTGTACCTAACATCATAGTGTTCCATCTCAGAATGTTTACTGCAGCTTGTTCCTGCTTCACAGAACAAGTTAAGAGTGCACAAAAACACCAATAGAGGAAACAACATCACCACCACCTAGACCACAAAAAAGTACAGAGCACATGACACCTAAAAAATATGCGAGACCAAATAGGATATACAAAAATGGACAAACAAATAACCAAACATAAGTAAAAGAAGCAGCCTGATTCGCTTTAACAGTAAAATAAGATACATTGTGCACTATCAGGTGCAAAACCTACTTGGTTTAATAGTAGTTCTAGTACTTTTACGTTGTCTGACATCAACATTGGATGAGTTATAAGCATTTATACCACCATTCCTCTTCCAGGAACCTGAGCATTGATCAACAACTTTTTCCCCACCATCCACAGGTTGATGTATTGTCTTGTGCTACATCTCAGTAGAAATATGTCCATCACAGTCACCATTCCCTGGCATCTCCTTTGCATCCTTAATAACGTTTGCCAGATTCCACCTTTGATCATCACTAACTTTAATGGCATTCCCACAATTTTCCACTCTGAACGGTTTGCTAAATGTATTATTTTCTTTCTGGACAGAAACAGATGATTTTATATGAACCAAATCACCAATCTTAACCAGAAACACTTTGGCACCATTCCAACTGGTATACCATATTTTTTGTTTTTCTTGAACAACTTGTACATTTCTTTTTACTATTTCCATGAACCATTCCACATTAGGCTCATTTTTCATCCACGCAGGTCAGATACTAGTATTTGGCTTCCTCCTCCACATGAGTTCAAATGGAGAGGTTTGGGTAGTGGCATTGGGTGTGGTCGTATAAAACCATAGCATATTGTGTACTGCTTTTTTATCACATCAACATTAGAGCATTTAGCCCATCTGATGCATTCTCCGACACCCTGTTTTTCCTCCCTACAAGTCCATTTGTCTAAAGGTAATACAAATAACTCTTTAGATGCTTGATCCCACACTCCTGAAGAAAACTCTCCATTTCCTTGCACACAAATTGAGTGCCAGTATCAGATACAATGTATTCAGGAAATCCTTCCATTACAAAAATGTAACTAAGAAATGTAACAATAGTGCTAGCGTTGGGATCTCAGACCATTTTTAATTCTTGCCACTTTGAACAGTAGTCAACTAGACCACTTTAAATCTGGACCAACCTGATAAGAATCATATGGGGCCAGATGTAAGTATCCAAATACCGATCGGTAACGGCCAAAAATACCGATTTTCAGCCGCTACCGACCGGCATTTGGATACTGAGATGTAGGGCATCTCAAAATACAGATTCGGTAATTTTACCGAATCTGTAATTTTACCAAATCGGTAAATTTACCGATTCGGTAAAATTACCGAATCGGTAAAATTACCGAATCTGTATTTTGAGATGTAGGTGGCACTGTAAACAGTGCCACAGGGCTTTAAGGATTCGTTATTTACCACCAACTATTAGTTGGTGGTAGATTAACGAATACCTGTGTATATGCAAATCTGTAGATGTACAACTGTGCCCTTAGGGCATGTATGTGTGCCACATGGCACACAAGCACTAATCAGGGGTGCAACAGGGTGTCAAAGTGACACCCCGCCACCCTTGAATTATTCAGTAAATACCGATTCGGTAATTGACATTCATTCCTATGGACCTCCAGGCCCATAGGAATCAATGGCAAATACCGAATCGGTAAATACAGATTCGGTAATTACCGAATCTTACCGATTCGGTAAAAAATACCGAATTATTACCTACATCTAATTTACCGATTCTAAAATACTGAATCTGTAAAATTCGGTATTTTAGAATCGGTAAAAAAGATTTACCTACATCTAGCCCATGGTCTCTTAATATCCATGGTCCCTCGGGACACTTATTGGGCATAAGAGAAGAAGTGGACACTTTAAGGCTCTTGTCTACAGCTTTGTAAATTACACAATTTTAAACCACTTAAATGATTCTTGAATCTGTCTCTTGGTAAGAGATGCCCGAAAATGACCCACATGCGCATTAGCAATAATTTTTTTTTCCTGGCATATGGAGGTATTACCCTATCAGATCATAAAACTAAATCATCCTCAACAGATATTTCATCACTCAATTTACAAAAATCTCTGTTATAAAGGTGATAGATCCTTCTTCCTGGGCCAACCACTCTTGACTAGGTCTACGATTTGCTACAATACTTGGGGGCAGATTTACAAGGACTGATGCATCTCTGCATATCAGCAGAGATGAACCAGTTAATTTGTGTCATGCAAAAAAACCTTTGCGCCACCATGGATGCATTGCATTTACAATGCGGTGCCCCGTGGCCAAAGGATTGACAGATGTGTGACGCATCTGTTGGCGTAAAGGCAACGCATTGCTGGAGTCGTGTCGCACGCATGACGCAACTCCAGCAATGCTCAGGAATGCCTATTCCTTTTATGCTACATCCCTTCTTACGCCTGCTTCAAGCAGACATAAGGTTTTGACGCAGTGGCGTCACAGAAGTGACGCAGTGAAACTTGCGTCACTTTTATATGAGGCTTTCGTTACATCGGAACGCCCACCCTGCATACAGTATACCTGACGCAGGTATAATTTAGCGCAGGGCTTTACAACGTGATGCATCTCACTAGATGCGTTACGTTGTAAATGTGTCGCAACATGGCACATTGTTTACGATGCCGCTACGTCACAAAAGTGAAGCAACGACCGCGTAAAAGTGTTGCAAGCGGCTTTTAAATCTGCCCCTTGGTCTCCTGACATGGCTTCCTTACATTCTTCCTCCAAACAAACCTTTAATACAGGAATTTCAAGCAACTCCACCAGGCAATCCTCAAAATCTTCATCCAACAAATCAGACAGTTTCACATCCCCTTCACATTCCTCTTCTCTTTTGCAAACGGGAAAGAAAATCTGCTTTACTAATCCTTCCCCCAGAAATATGAGTGATCTCAAATTTGTATTGCATCAGTTTGGAGTATAGTCTTAATATACGTGGAGATCAAGTTTTGCTGTCTCCACCACTCAAAATATTTACCAAATGTTTATGATCTGTTTGTAGCTTGAAACGCCCTCCCCACATGTAGGTGTAGAATTTCCCAATTGCCCAGCAACATGCAAGCAACTCTCTCTCGATCACAGTTTATTGCAATTCAGCCCCCTAAGAACCCTGGAAGCAAAATCTATAGTGACTTCCTTGTTTTAATCAACCTGTGTTAGCGTGACACCAAGACCAACCTGGCTGGCATCAACAGTGATACAACAATACAACCTTGAGTCATAAGGTTTAAGAGCCGCACTTTGACTCAATAGCAACTTAATCTGTTGTAAAGCCATATCACACTTCTCACTCCACACACATTAAGTGCCTTTCTTATGAAAATCATTAATGGGACTTAATTTGATCGCAAAATTAGGAATGAAACTCAAATAAAACTTGCATACACCTAAAAATGATTTGACAACTGCTTTGTCAGAGGGAGGTAGAGCACCAACTCTGGATTCAACTAACCCCTGTCTAAGACTCAGGTCATCTGTAGAGAAAACATGTCCCAATTAATTCACCTTCATACAGAGAAATTAACATTTTTGGTTTTTTTAAACCACTCCTTTGTTTACAAAAATAAGCAAAACGTGTTCCAGAATGACATTGTGTTCACCACCATTTTTTGCTTAGACTACCACATCATCCTAGAAAACCAAGACCCCTTCTACATACTTCAAAAGATTGTACATGACTCTTTGAAACACAGAGGCCGCAGAGACCAGACAAAACGGTATCCTTCGATATTGGAAAGTGCCAATGTGGGAAATAAACACTGTCAAGTATAATTCTACTTCATGTTACGCACTAGCTAGATCAAGTTTTGAAAAAATAGTGGCACCTTCAGTACACACAAATAAATCAGAAATGTTGGGTAAAGGATGGGAATCCACCTAAATTTCTTTATTAAGTGATCTAAGATCCCCACAAACATGCAATTGTCCACACATCTTTCGTACAACCCCCATAGAAGAAAGCCAAAGAGATGATTCAGCTGGATTTATGATAAATGCAAAACATGTAATTATGGAGTCAACACTACAGAAGTGCCTCTACCATTTTCTGAAAAAAAGTGGAAGATCATGAAACCTCTGAATTGCAGGAGTGAATTTGCAATCCATGCTTTAAGATGCAGTTGTATGAAGCTCTCTATAGGTAGCACTATTCTACGTGTGCATCTACGCATCCTAAAGCATATCAGAGCCATTAAGAATAAAGATCAAACCTATCCAGTGGCAGGCATTTCGAAGGTACACATGCCAGCAAGATAGAGGATCTAGACTATTTTGTGCTGGACCAGATGCCAATTAGGTTGAGGTGTGGAAATAGAAAGAAATGTCAGAGACAGCTTGAATCCAGATACATCTTGAGGTTTAACTCCAAGATCCCCAATAGCCTCAACGCTGAAGAAGATTTACATGTCCACTTATGAGCTATATTAACAAATTAATTAATAGACGTTATTCAATCAGCCTGTTTTTAATTTAAAACTATGGAATTTTACTGTGTTATTTTAGTGGGGTTTCACATTAAGCAATTGCATGGCACTTTACAATACAATAACCACTGTCTGAGCAACATTAACTGGATACACCCAACAACAGTAGATTATTTAGATATATGTCAGTTCAAGAAAAAATGTTGGAATAGTTGGCCAATGGACAATGGGCACATTCCCAGAATTGAGTCTTAAATACAAAAGAAAAAGGTTTTTTTGCACATTACATTATGAGATAAAAATTCTTATAACCATTTCAAATGAAATTATTGGAAATAGGTTATAAGGGTAGAATTGTAATATTGGAATTCTATAATAATTATATAATTATCAATAGACAATGTAATTTTTTCAATTGGAGTATGCACTTTACAATCGAATATTGTAATTAAAGTGTGGAATGCTAAAGAGTATGGGTTTACCATTGTAAGTTGAGAACCATATGTTTAGAAAGCCAGACGATTGGTTAAAGATTTGCACATGTCACTTTAAAATTGAAAACAAAAAATTGTGAATGTCATTTTATTAATTTTATGTTGCACTGTCACTTTAAGAATTTTGAAACCTTGCTGCTAGTATAAAAAGAAACAAAATGGCAACTTGTATGGTTTTGAAAGAGAAAGCGGAGGCGGTCAATATGCCTTTCCTGTAGACACAATAAAGTCTTTCATTGTGAGCCCGAGCATGTTGGAGCCTGTTTTTATGTGACAGCAGGCACGTTGAAGATGTATATATATATATATATATATATATATATATATATATATATATATTGCGCGCTCAATATCTTCGTTATTTCTAAGAAGAAAACCGCACTCAGGGGAGAGCTTTACAACAGGCTTCTTTATTTTCAAGCGAACAAACGCGTTTCGGCTTCAAGCCTTCGTCGGTGTTCATGACACCACTGACGTGACAGACTAATAAAGTTTCTTAGTCTAGTGGCAATCAAAAAGGGAACATGGCACAAAGAGCATTAAGGCAAGACATTGACCAAGATAGGGAAGAAAGTCCCTTTAAACCATCTTCTGTCTTTTTCCCCCAGATGCCCTGTGATGCGATTGATATCTTCACTGAGGCCATGACTAATGACCTATTGAAATTTAGGAAGAACAGTTACCACCGTATGAAAAATTGAGAAAACATCACAACTGCTCAGAGGTTAGCACTACAAGATCTAATGAATGATGCTACAATAATTGTGAAACCTTTAGATAAAGGTGGTAACGTGGTCCTACTCACAAGAGACTATTATAAAGACGAGGCGATCCACCAATTATCGGATAGAAAGTACTATGAACAGACCACCAACGAAGTGTACAGGCAAAGTGTGAAATTGTATGACAATCTAGTACAAAAATGGTATGATATATCCATGCTTGGGAGTGATGAACATTTATTTTTGCGAAGTGGCAATCCAACAATTCCAACTTTCTACCATCTTCCTAAACTTCATAAGAACCATCAATATCCACCTGGCAGACCGATCGTCTCCTCAGTGAACAGTCTGACCAAACACATATCTAGGTTTGTTGACAATTTTTTGTTCCCCTTTGTTGTGCAAGTTGAATCTTATACTAAAGACACTAAGGACTTTTTGAAGAAGATTACTAACATCACTTGGATCACCCACTACTTGTTAATAGTGCTGGACATTACAAGCTTGTATACAAGTATAGAACATGAGCATGGCTTGATTGCAGTCCGACACTATTTAGACAACGTCAACTAAGGTATGCACAACACAATATGATGTTAATGGAATTTGTTGAATTTTGTCTCTCGAATAATATATTCCTGTTTGAGGACCAATTTTTCAGACAGATGTCGGGGACGGCAATGGGCACCTGCTTTGCCCCCAGCTATGCAAACTTGTTCGTTGGCTGGTAGGAGGAGCAGGTGCCCAGATGCTGCGAAGTGGGACAAGACAGTGGGAAGGTCATACAGTGGCAGCGGTATATCGACGATTTGTTCATTGTGTGGCGGGGATCAATGGAGACAGCTCTTAGATATATTGATGACCTTAATAACAACAACTACAACTTGCACTTCTCGGGTACCATTAGTCCAGTGGCAGTGGACTATTTGGATCTGAGGGTGTTTGTTGATAGTGGCCAACTCCACACTGCACTTTTCCGGAAACCAACCGCTGGTAACTCTATTCTTTTTGCCAGCTGTAATCATCCACCGAAATTAATCAACAGTATACCCTACGGTGAGCTGTTGAGGCTTAGTAGAAATAGTTCTAGAGAACGAGATTTTGAAGAAGCTGCCTCAGATTGTGTAGAGAGATTCAGTCTGCGAGGCTATGAGAGAGTTGCTTTGGATCAGACACTTAAAAGGGTCAGAAAGATCCCAAGGGAGACACTTTTGGTAGACAAACCTGAAAAGAAGGAGGATACTGACAATGAAGGAAAATTTCGGATGATTACTCCGTACTCTTCCGAGGCTAATTATTTGAAAAGAATGCTAAGAAAGAACTGGCATATTCTCCTAACTGACAATGTAATTAAGGAGGACATACCCTAATACCCACAAGTCACTTTTAGTAAAGCCAGGTCCCTAAAGGACATGTTGGTTAAAAGTCATCTTGAGAAACCCTTGGCTAGATTGAACACTTTAAAAGAATTGAAAGGATTTTTTCCATGCAGTAGGTGTAAAGCCTGTGCTGCCAGCAAAAGGGTCCTTACTTACACCATCCTCGATACAGGGAGAACAGTGGAAATCAAGAAATTCATGACCTGCAGTGATCCAGCGTTCTCACCAAAATTTTGCATAAATGACTCTATCTACTATCACTAAATTTACCATACAACACTAGGCCCATATCAACAAAAGAGCGACTGAATCATGAGGCAATAGGATCTATATATGTTGTTTTAAACTATCCACAATAATCGAGACCAGCTTGTCATTTAGAAAGTTTATTTAAACATATTTAGAAAAACTCAGGTTTTGGAATTTTATTAAACAAGCATTAGAAAATGTCATAAAGAGAGATTTATTCAGAATTAATAAAGAGAGCATAATACAAGAATTATTATTCATTAGCAGAAATAAGTAAAATTAAGCATTTCCAAACCCTAACTATCTCTCTGTCTCTACCCTCATCACCTAGAAATAAGGGGGCCGATTCCGATCCGGTAAAATGCGCTCCGAATCGTCGTACGGAGAGTTTTTTCCCCATACGAATCGTACCCGTAGACGTCCCGTACGTACGACGAAGTACGATCCGTACCAGGTGCCAAACTCCGTACGAGTCGTACAGGACTCCGTACGACTCAAATCTCTGTACGAGTCTCACTCGGAACCGGCTGTACGCGACATCACTACGGTTCGCGGCTGGTTTTTACGACCCAGCAAGTACGATTCGTGTCGGGTACGCGCCGTACGACCCCTTTCCTACGGGAGCCGAAAACAGTCGTAAACGCAGAGTTCGCGCCGAAAAAGGTACGGAACGCCCCCCCCGGGTACGGCACGTACCCCCCATGATCGCAGGGGTACGCGCCGTACCCCTGTGATCATGCGGGGTACGTGCCGTACACCCAGTGTACATGGGGTACGCACCGTACCCCATGTACGGTGGGTGTACGGCACGTACCCCATGTACGCTGGGTGTACGGCATGTATCCCGCATGATCACAGGGGTACGGCGCGTACCCCTGCGATCATGGGGGGTACGCGCCGTACGGTGTGTAGGTGATCGTGCGCTTTTCCGTACGAATCGACGTGTACCGTACGAATCGCGTCCGGGTCGGCCGATCGGGATCGGAATCGTCCGGTCGTATGGCGTCCGTACGAGTCGTACGGAAACGGCTCCGGATACGATTCGTACGGACGGGGATTTTACCGGAACGGAATCGGCCCCAAAGTATTTAATAAAAAGCTCCTTTCCTTACATATGTTGTCCATCAGCATAACACGTCCCTCAGGAATCTCGAGCGCAAGCCAAATGTCAGCTGTTTGAGCTGATTCTTATACCCTAAAATAAGCTGAGCTAACTATTTTTCACATTCCAGCAGATGAATACTAGCTCTCCATTGGCTGAGACACCTCATGCCACAGTAAAATATGACATCTTCTTCCTCATGACCGGGTTATTCACTAGTCCATTGTTCATACACGAAGTCTTGGCAGCACTTCCTCAGGCTGTTACATTTTGTAGCGAAAGAAGTTCAAGCAATGCAAAATCTATCACATCTCTTCCTTCCAACCTTGAGCCTGTTCGTTCTGAGCTCCCGTGGCACGTTTACAAACCTCTCCACAGAGTCCCTTTTAGCAGTTCTTTCCAAAAGCTTTCAAAATAAAAGCTCATAGGCTTTTCATCTCTTTCAGAATTATTTTCTCTTGTGGCATTTTCATCAACAGGCCTCTTTTCAGAAAGCGTCATTTTTCTGCGCCACCTTTTTCTTGCGTCACTTTTTTAAAAGTGCACTATTTTTCTGCAGCGATCTCTAAGCTTCATTTGTAAAACTATTATATAAACAAACATAAAACAGTAATTAATGCAAGAAATACAGTTCGTTCTGTTGCCACCCACCATTGCTAATGATTAACCCATTAGTCTAAATTACCTAGCTGAAGCAAACAAATAAAGCAGCATTTATATCTACCATTCTTCACTTAGTCCAGCAGGATTCTTTATGCACCTGTAAATTTAAAAAGACACCACATAGACAAAAGCATACATAAAATAGGCACATGCAATTAATTGAACTGCCGCAATTAATAAGACAATAGACAAACAAACAAGGTTAGTTAATTATTTTTAAAACGTACTTGCTGCAACATAGAGCACATAATGTTAAACCCTTATGTTGGTGTGTGCAACTTTTATTCTAGGTTGGTTTATTAACATACATGCAAACATTAGTTTTATTAAACATTATGGAAGTTTGACTTTGCGAGCTGAAATAAATATATTTCTAAATCTCGCTCCATCAACTCCCTCATCTGGTGATTTTAAAATCACCAAACCACACCAAAAAATTTTGCAAAAATTTTATCTAAGATGAACATGATTCGATTTCGCCTGTGTTAGTATTTCTAAAGACTTGTCTCATCAGTTTGCCTACAACTCTCATATTGAGTTTTAAGAAACTCCTCCAGTTCTATCCCTCTCTCTTATGCCTTTCTCATTTTGTAAATTCTCTTCTTTTCCTCAAGTGAAAATGACAACTAAAACTAACTAAAGTAGAATTATTAGGAGCATACATATCAGAGACATCTTACAACATCCCTTAAAGATTGAGCATCTTGAGCTGTTATTTACAAAAACATGAAAGTAATTTCATTAAGCTTGCAAGGAAAAATAAAACAAAAATTTTAAAAATTTTGTCAAAATTTTCAAAAAATTTCCAACACCCCCCTTTTTCAAATGAAATTTTTTTTTATATATACCCTTAACCCTTCTTTTTCTTCGACCTTGCGTCACAAGTTATTTTCCAGCTAACACAATTTCTTCGACCTTGTGTCACCTAACACATTTTCTTCGGCCTAATGCCAAAAACAGGAAACCCAAAATTTTAACAGGTATGTACTTCAATCATTGTCACTATTGTCTTCAATCTCTTTCTGACAGCTACTATTTACCTCCATTACAAGTATCACTTCTATTTTCTTTCCTGTTTCACTTTTCTTTTCAGAATCTTTTGACTTGATATTTCATCAAACTTTTCTTTTGATCTGTGTACCAATTTGAATTTTAGGCCTTCATTTTCTCCTGGCCAGTTATCACTTTTTCTTGGTAATTTCTTCTTTGACTCCGTCACATTATATTCTGCTCTCCAAGCTCTTTTTCTCAATTTTCTTATTTTAGAATCTTCATCACTCTCATCAGTTTCACTGTCAGAAATGTGAACTTTAGACTCAGGTACTTCTTTACTCGGCAGCTTCACTCCGTTAGGAACATCTTCTTTGTAGCTGGTACTTGGCAATTCATCTTCTTCTTCTTTTTCAATTACCTTCAGCTTCCCAGTTTCAGAATTCCTGTTCCTGCTTTCAGAGCTTCTTTTCTGCTTTTCAATACTCTCCTGGTCTTCAATCATAACTTGATCAGACTCGTCTTCTGCTTCTTTGTCTAACAGATCTTCATCATTTTCTGAATCTTCAGTCACAACTTTCAAGTCTTCTTCATTCAAGGCTTGTTTTCTATTCATATTCTCCAGATGTCGACCAACCTGTCGATCTTCAAGATCTGGATTTCTTTCAGGCTCTTCTTCAGAATCTGAATCAGCAATGATGACACTATCCTCATCAGGATTTTCAGGTGTAAGTACACGAAAAGTATGGCCAGTGTTAATCCATCTCTTCAGTCTTTTGCACTTCACTGCATTTGTTGTGACAAGACTAACTGGCCTCCCTTTCTGCCAACTTGGCACTAAACAATTTCTTTTTAGACTAACCTTTTTCCTGATCCTTTCACCTGGTAACAGATCATGTGCTTTCTCTTTTTCTCTTGTTTGCACTTCAGTTCCATTTTGATTAGACACAGAAGTCACTACATCTGATAAATTCCTGTAGTACTCCAAATTGATGCTATCATTAATAGTCATCATTCTTTTCACTGGTATGAATGCCTGACTCATGATCTTGCCCATCATAATATCACGTGGGCTTAAACGTGTCTTTTTATCAGTAGTACTTCTCAGAAACATCACAACAAGTGGAAGGACATCTGTCCACTTTATACCTGTAGCTAGGTACAATTTTACATCTCTGTTCCTTATAGTACCATTCTCTTGCTCCACAACATCTGAAATTTCTGGTCTATCTGTACAATGGAGCAGTCTGTTTTCAATATGTCTTCTGCCATCTGATAACTTTGCAACAGTAATTTCATCATTATGTCGCGTAAGAAATGCTTCCACCCATCTTGTAAACAAACAGATAATCACAAAAACGTAGCACAGTTTGTTATGCAGTGCCATCTCAATAAAATCCATATGTAATCTGGTGAATGAACCACTCTCCTGTCCTTCTGTTCCCATTCCCACAACTATTTTCTTAATTGTTTTCACTTGTTGGCAAGACAGACACTTCTGGTAAAGAAATTCTAAAATAATTCTAAATTTTGTATTGAACCAAATTTCTCTGAAAAGCTTGACCATTGAATGTCTTCCAATTTGTTCAAAACTATGGTACATTCTGACCATGTCAGCAATCATGTTATTTGGTAAAACTACTCTGTCATCTTTGTGTGTCCAAATTTCATCCTCATCTTGCTTTCTACAATCTGCTCTCAACCATGTGTTTTTCTCCTCATGAGTTGCTTCATCTTGTAAATCTTTGACTTCCTGCCATGTTTCTACTACAGATGTTAGTATTAGTGAATTCAAAGCATGTTCATCATTCTTTTTGTATGCTGCACATTTCACGACAGCAATCCTTTCTGCCAACTGAATGTCTTCAATCAATCCTTTAATTAAATTTGCATTTCTGATAGGTGAACCTGCAGAAGTTAAATAACCTCTTTGGGACCAGAGCTGTTCATAATCATGCACAACTCCATAACCATATTCACTGTCAGCAACATCAGCAACTGTGCAGACAGAATATGCTGCTCTCATAAAGTCTTCCTTCGTTCTTAGACAAAGGTCATCGGTGAAGTAGACATAATCTGACTCTGGCAGAGTAACATCTTTAATGTCCTGTCCGGGCTTTTTGTGAAATTCTAATACATCCTGACATTCATCATCATTTGTCAAATTTGTTTCAATCTGTTGATCAATTTCATCTATTGCTTGGATGTCTTCACTAAAAGAACCATCAAATTCATTCCAGGATACTGGGAGTACATTTATTCTTTGTGGACTGTTTTCCTGTTCTTTATTTAATCCTGTATCTGTTTTGTCTGCCTGCTTATTAACATAATTTTGCAATGGCGGTGAAGCCATCTCATTCTGCTGATTCATTACCTGTCGCTGTATTTGTAGCTGTTTATTTAGCTCATTTATCTCAATCTCCTTTTCCTTTGACCATAATTTTGACTCATCAGACTGTGTCAAATCAATCAGATCAATATCAGACTTTTCACTAGCTAGAACTGGAGTCATCACTCTTTCTTGCTCAGTTTGAATCATTACTGGTTCAATTTCAGGGCCATTAGAATAAAGTTTTTCAATAAAATTTTAAATTTCAGAATTTAATGGGACTGTTAAAACTGTACAATTAATTTCATCTTTTCCAAGCACAGGGACTGTCACTTCTTCCATATATTTCGTTGACTGTTTTAAATCATATGTAGAATTCACATAATCAGGAATATTAATTCCAGAACTACTAGGCATTTCATCATGCTTTTCTGTCGCGTCATTTTGAGAAGAAGTCTGAGCTGGGACTCTATTAATCTGAACTGGGACTTTTGGCGTTACATTAATCTGTTCTGGAGGTCTTTTTGAATTTCTGTCCTGATCTTTATTTACAACATCATTTTTACACTGATCAAATTTTTCTACTCTGATACTTTTATTATTTATTTTTGCTAATTTGGGAATCATTAATTTACTCTCACATTTAGCAACAACCTTTTTCATTTTCTGATACCAAGAAATCATTTTCTTTTTCTTTAGAAAATTGTTATCCATGTTAAAAATAGTTAAATATAATTATAATAGGTAAATGTATTCACTTAATTGGCCTTATAGCGTTTGCTGATCAATTAATTAATTAATTTAACAATATTAGGTGTAGAAAAACCTTATAACTTGGTCAATTTAATATATCTCCTAATTTACCTGCATCACTAATTTTAATAAACCTGGAACGAAAAACATTAATTTGCAAAAACAGCAATATAAAGTATTCAATTTGCAACAACAAAACACCTAAATGTGATTGGGTATGTTTAAAATGTATTTATTTGCACTTACACACCTTTCTGCATCAACAGCTGTGGAAAAAGAAAACTTGATCTGTTTGCCTTTAATTTAAATAAAATGTCTTGCTGCAAAAACCTTTAGACCCCAATAGTTTTAGCTCAAATCTACTTTCTTCTGACCCACATACCCTAAAAAAAATCTTTAAATTCTTTATTTCAATTACTGCCAATACTATTGCAGCCACTATAATGCTTCAGCCTATTATAGCGTGATGGCTATGATGCATGCAAATCTATGTAGCTTTTAGCTCTCCGTGCTCAGCCCCTCCCTAGCACAAGACACAGCGCGCAACATTCAGTGTGACAATATCACACCCCTACGACTCACTCCCCTTTAAAACAAAGCTCTGGGCACCAGCGCTAAGGAAACTAATGTTAAAACAGTTTCTTAAAGAAACTCTAGACACTAGCAGCGTTAAATAATTTAAAGCCCAAACACTCGGATCACAACAAACGTCCGGGCTAATCAGCGCAGCCGCCACAACGCTCAGCCAACCACAGCGCTCCAAGCAACACTCCAGCCAATCAAAGCACTGCTCCTGTGATGCTCAACTAACCACAGCGCGGCTTTTGTTATGACACACACCACCACCGCTATAGTCTTCCTCCCCTTCACCCAAACATCAGCCCTGACAAACTTCCCCTTCAAAACAATAGCGCGGCGAGCAAGTGTTTCCACTGACAGTCTCTCTCTTTCTCACGCGCTCGTCACACATCAGCTGTGACACGAAAACAATAGCGCGGCAACGAAGGAAATAAACAGAGACAAATTTAAATTCTTAATTTATCACAACGCGGCCTCGCTGTGATTCGCCGGTCCTCCCAGCCAATCAGAGCTCTATTTTGAATACCTCCTCCAATCACATCACTGCTTTGCCATGACCTACACTGCCCTGCAATCTTCCCTCGCGCTCTAAACAGTCTCTTTTTAAAAGATTATGTGATTGAAATACAATGCTCAACGTTCTTTATACGCATTAGTTGTAACGCGCCTTTACTTTATAAAACAATAGCGCGGTTAGGAAAGAAACCAAAGCGGGGACTTATTTCTATAATCAAGTGTGTCAGTTGATTATTTGTTCTTTAATATTTACTAAACTTTGGGGCACTTGCAAAATATTAATATTATAGGCAACCACTTTTAAACATTAAAACGCTGTCAGCGAATTTCAGCGCAGCTTTGTTCTGATGCTGCGACACTCTAACCAATCAGGGCGCGGCCCTGCTATGATGCTGCGGCACCTTGACCAATGAGAGCGTGGCGGCTGTGACGTAGACAGCTGCTGCAGCTGGCAGCTCTCCCCTTACGCTCCAAGCAGCCCCCTCCTTTACAAAATGCTTGCCACACGCATAAGCCTTTACACGCTTCTTCTTTTAAACAACAGCGCGATTATAGCGAGGGAAACTAAAGCGAGGGCTTAATTTTATGTTCAAGTGTATTCCTGCTATGTATTGGGGTCAGACCATACAGACAGTCAATCCACTATGATATACTCTTTAATATGTAATTAACTTGTAGTCACTTACTAAATTTTAATAAAATTTCGGCATTCAGTGACACGCATTATTCAATTGGAACGTAATCACTCTAAACACAGAAAACGCTGTCAGTGAATCACAGCGTAGCTTTTCTTATGACACTAAGGTCACCTTAGCCAATCGGAGCGCGGCTCTATTTATGACGCGCGGGACAAATTCTACCAATCAGAGCGCGGCGGCTCTGACACACACGGCCGCAGCTGTTTTTAGTTTCTCCGTGTTCAACTTTTCTTTTTCAAAATGAGTTGAGCTCATAATACATTATTCTATGCTCGCCAGCTATTTCTACATCAGCTTTAATACTCGCAGCTATTGCTAGCGAGAAAGCAAATCAAAGCGGAGACAATTTAATTTTCTGAACAATTTGGATGATTATGGTGGCGCGCATCAACCAATCACGCGCGACCCCTTCTTAACACTTGAAACGCTCTTCAGCGAATTCCAGCGCTGATTTACACGACGCCCCAGCCAATCAGAGCGCGGCTTTGCTCTGACGAACCAGACGCTCCAGCCAATCCGAGCACGGCGGTTCTGACGCAGACAGCCGCTGCGGCTTCAGGCTCTCCCCACACGCTCTCGCTCCTAAAATCGGCCCCTCCTTCACAATTTCGATCGTAATGCTTAAAAATTGATTTTTATTAGCGCGTAATACTTTTAAGTGTATTTAAACAGTATCTTATAAAGTCTTTAAATAGCACAGACTTTATCTTGAACGTTCCTAAGTACCTTAAAATTACTTTTGGTACAATTTAGTAATTACATAAAACAAACTCATCTGCCTGCTTCTCTAAAAAGGATAGTTTTTATACATTCGTTCAAGTATTCTCATCTTGGAATAGACGGCGCTATTCTCACAGAATAATCTCAATCGCCAATAGAGCAATTCTTACCCTATCCTTCTAACAGGTAATAATCAAAAGTGTTTCAGTTGAATGCAGGTACATTTAGCAATTCAAATTCAACTCAATTGACATTACAGAGCATTCACGCACTTTCAAACAGGAAAACCCTAAAACATACATACATGAAATCTTTGCAGGACTCTCACCTGCTTATAGATAACATGCACCGTTAGAAAAAGTTTGAATATATTCTATTACTCTTTTCACAGTGAGTTTTAGAACGGGCTCATTGTCCCTATACTCATGCTGCTCAAATTTCTTAGACAATCCTCACTATGCATACATTCACACCTATATCCCTAACATGTGTTGTCCGTCCACAACACGATGATATGCGGCGATATCACCTTTAGAAGCAGAACAAATGTACTTGTGTAACCTGCTAACATATCAGCGTCCTGATCACAGCGTTACACTAATCTAGCCATGACTAATCTGGGAATTTTCACACTGCTGGAAAAATCCCTTACATTAAACAAACTGACAAAATCACTAATTCAACATATGTTAGACATTTATCCTATGAATATACCAACATATATGTGTCATGCATGTAACATGTATGTCAAAACAACATATAACCGTCCGATTGCTACCAGGAAATTGATCCAGCGCTCTCACCAAAATTTTGCATAAATGACTCTATCTACTACCACTAAATTTACCATACATAACTAGGCCCATATCATGAGGCGATAAGATCTATATATGTTGTTTTAAACTATCCACAATAATCAAGACCAGCTTGTCATTTAGAAAGTTTATTTAAACATATTTAGAAGAGCTCAGGTTTTGGAATTTTATTAAACAAGCATTAGAAAATGTCATAAAGAGAGATTTATTCAGAATTAATAAAGACAGCATAATACAAGAATTATTATTCATTAGCAGAAATAAGTAAAATTAAGCATTTCCAAACCCTAACTATCTCTCTGTCTCTACCCTCATCACCTAGAAATAAAGTATTTAATAAAAAGCTCCTTTCCTTACATATGTTGTCCATCAGCATAACACGTCCCTCAGGAATCTCGAGCGCAAGCCAAATGTCAGCTGTTTGAGCTGATTCTTATACCCTAAAATAAGCTGAGCTAACTATTTTTCACATTCCAACAGATGAATACTAGCTCTCCATTGGCTGAGACACCTCATGCCACAGTAAAATATGACATCTTCTTCCTCATGACCGGGTTATTCACTAGTCCGTTGTTCATACACGAAGTCTTGGCAGCACTTCCTCAGGCTGTTCCATTTTGTAGCGAAAGAAGTTCAAGCAATGCAAAATCTATCACGTCTCTTCCTTCCAACCTTGAGCCTATTCGTTCTGAGCTCCCGTGGCACGTTTACAAACCTCTCCACAGAGTCACTTTTAGCAGTTCTTTCCAAAACCTTTCAAAATAAAAGCTCATAGGCTTTTCATCTCTTTCAGAATTATTTTCTCTTGTGGCATTTTCATCAACAGGCCTCTTTTCAGAAAGCGTCATTTTTCTGCGCCACCTTTTTCTTGCGTCACTTTTTTAAAAGTGCACTATTTTTCTGCAGCGATCTCTAAGCTTCATTTGTAAAACTATTATATAAACAAACATAAAACAGTAATTAATGCAAGAAATACAGTTCGTTCTGTTGCCACCCACCATTGCTAATGATTAACCCATTAGTCTAAATTACCTAGCTGAAGCAAACAAATAAAGCAGCATTTATATCTACCATTCTTCACTTAGTCCAGCAGGATTCTTTATGCACCTGTAAATTTAAAAAGACACCACATAGACAAAAGCATACATAAAATAGGCACATACAATTAATTGAACTGCCGCAATTAATAAGACAATAGACAAACAAACAAGGTTAGTTAATTATTTTTAAAACGTACTTGCTGCAACATAGAGCACATAATGTTAAACCCTTATGTTGGTGTGTGCAACTTTTATTCTAGGTTGGTTTAATAACATACATGCAAACATTAGTTTTATTAAACATTATTGAAGTTTGACTTTGCGAGCTGAAATAAATATATTTCTAAATCTCGCTCCATCAGCAGCACTTCGTTTGCTGTATACTGTTTGGTCTGCCCATGTGGCTTACGCTACATAGGGAGCACTATTCATCAGTTGAAAATTAGAATCCTGGAGCATCTGCGGGCTATCGACAAGGCAGATCCTGCCTACCCGGTTGCCCGGCATTTTGCAGAGTTCCATGATAAGGACAGGAAAAAGTTACAGTATTTTTGATTAGACTGTGTCCCTGGTAACATCAGAGGGGGGGACCGTATATGGAAATTACGACGATTAAAGTTGAGATATATCATCGACTTGTCGACCAAATTTCCCAAGGGTTTGAATAGTGGAGAAGAGCTGACAGTGCATTTGGGGAATTAGTATGATTTGTCAGGTATCCCAGTAAATGTAAAGTAGATATTGTCTCTGTTATGACACTGCACTGACTAGAGCAGGTCGATAAGATCTATGGGTAATTGCAGGTGCTATATGTAAATTTGTGTATGCCGGATGAACTGTTATGTTATGATTTGTTGATTTTGACTGTAGTTCAATTTGTATTCAATTTGTGAATTTGATGAAATTGTGGTTTTGCAGAAGTTGTATATTCAGTAGGATAGTGGCTCTCGTATACGGGACCTAAGCCGATTCACGGCTTGATCTAATGTAATGGTATACATGTATAAGCTGTTATACCATATGTAAATATGTGATTTTATGGGGCCAAGACTATGCCGATTTATGGCTAAATAATGTTGTGGCTTTTTTTTAATTGCTATATGCTTTAGGTGAGTGAGTGTTACGTGTAATGGACATTGCACACTCCAAGATGGTGTTCACTGCTTACAATAGGGTTGTGGTCCCTTTTTGATTGCCACTAGACTAAGAAACTTTATTAGTCTGTCACGTCAGTGGTGTCATGAACACCGACGAAGGCTTGAAGCTAAAACACGTTTGTTTGCATGAAAATAAAGAAGCCTGTTGTAAAGCTCTCCCCTGAGTGCGGTTTTCTTCTTGGAAATAACGAAGAAATTGAGCGCGAGATAAAGCGGCTGTCCACGGCCGGTAACCGCACCCGCCTGCGGGTGCACCGGATAGGAGGTGGAAAGTGAGCACATATATATAGATTTCGTGAAAATTCACTTGCAGCATGAAAAACACGACATGGACTATTCTGTGAAGGTAACAGCGAACTACTGATACCAGCACACCTTGAGGGAAAGCCAGCTCTGCGAGGCGACCACCAGAGGGCATATATCCTCATAAATAACAAGTGTGCTGAGGCAGCTGCTGTACCTGAACTTGCCGTGCTGTCCTTTGATAAAGGTCACAGTGGTGACCGAAATGCATTAGGAAATTTTACAACTGCAAGCTGCAAATAAATGCTTTTAAATATCACGGAAGGTGAGCGACTCAACTTTTTCTCCTGGAGAGGAACCTGGTGTATGTAATGAGGCTTGGTCCCGCCTCGAGTCACGCTCCCCCATCGAAGAGCGCTGAATACTGCCCGCCCTTGGACCAAACCCAGATGCGTGCGAAAGCTTCAAGGGCAGTCGAGCAGCCTCCAAGGACTAGACTTTGGAAAAGGTCCCCTACAGCCTGAAAGAGGCGTGCGGGGATTTGGTGAAAATTCACTTGCAGCATGAAAAACACGACATGGACTATTCTGTGAAGGTAACAGCGAACTACTGATACCAGCACACCTTGAGGGAGAGCCTGCCCTGTAAGGCGACCACCAGAGGGCAGATACCCTCATAAATAACAAGTGTGCTGAGGCAGCTGCTGTACCTGAACTTGCCGTGGTGTCCTTTGATAAAGGTAACAGTGGTGACCGAAATGCACTAGGAAATTTTACAACTGCAAGCTGCAAATTAATGCTTTTAAATATCAAGGAAGGTGAGCGACTCAACTTTTTCCTGGAGAGGAACCTGGTGTGTATATATATAAATATATATATATATATATCTATATCTATCTATATCTATATCTATATATCTATATCTATATATATATATATATATATATTCACTGAAAAAACCATAGGTTATAGACCATATATAGTTAGGAATTAGCATTTAGAAAACCTTATTTTACTCACACAAAACCATTGAAATTCCATATATAGTTAGTTGCACTAACTATATATCGTGCACCCGCAATCCACTGCTGATGATGTCACATATTACATCATTCATGACATGGTCAGTGACATCACTGATGACATCACTGATGACATCTCAAATGACATCACTGATGACAACATCCAGTGATTATGTGTTTCTGTAAAGTTTAAATATGTTTTACATATTGGAAGGCGCTAGGGGGCGCACAGCGGAATGGCTGCCTGAACTGCAGCTCCGCCGGGCGATCCCGAATGATGTGATCCATTGGCGCCAAACCCTGCCGACCCACGCTGCGCGACCATGTACTGGTGTGGGAAGGTGTGGAGCAGCGTCGGACCTGTGCAACAGAGGATTCTGCCCCCGCTGTGCTGACAAATACCGAGAACATCGCGGCGAGCGTCGGACTGCCTGACAATATGGCCGACGTTTACAGACAGAAACGCTATGGGCGAAAGCGTTAACAACAGCGGACTATCCAGGCATCCAAGAGAACGTTACCGGAGGTGAGCGCATGCTGCCAGGACTGACTGGACTGAATTGCGCTGTCTTTGTCCCCAGCATTTACCGGCGGTGCTCGACAGTGCTCCGGCTGGATGCCTGACAAGATGGCGGCGACCGTTGCTGGAAAGGCGGGCTCGGCAGTCTAACTTCGGCGGTCAGACACTCGGCTTGCTGTACTCACAGCCGGGGGACAATCAGGTCATAAGACATAACACAGACGTTCTGCTACCAATTGCACTGACCAGCGGGAGAGAGCGCGCCCACGTGACGGGCAGATAACGAGGTGTAGTCTTATCTGCAGGGCTGATTGAAAAAGAATGCCCCCCCCAAGCCAAGAGCGAGCCCATCCACCACACTTCGAGGCAAAGCTGGGGTGACCAGTCCACGCCCACATACCTACCCCCTACACGCTGGTGGGAGTCAACGGCGAGTGGCCCTATTTGAAGCGGACTTGACCCACGAGCAGCTGCAGGCCACCGCTAACGAGGAAAAACGGCGGCGACGGCCAGGGTAACGAGGGCGTCTGGACCCACGGTTCGGAAGGTGCATTCACCGTCGACCGCAATGGGTAAACCTGATAGACAGCAACCGAAACTTACCTTCGACAACCGGAAAGCGACTAAACCTACAGACGACATGGCGGAGGCCGGAGGATCTTCAGACTCACCGCCAACTACCAACATGGAGAAGATTTTACTGGCGATTCAATCGAATCTGCAGGACATAAATGGCAAGCTGGATAATCTGACGTGCAGGATGGATGGCATGGCTGCCCGCCAAGAAAAACATGGCGAACGGTTGGACGAGGCCGAAACGAGGATATCAGCAGTTGAAGATGAAGCGCGAACATCCACCACTAAATGCGCGGGCATGGAACGCATTCTGGAGGTCATAAAGGCGAAGGAGGAGGATTTGGAAGCGCGCTCGAGGCGCAACAACGTGCGTATCGCAGGCCTGCCGGAATCGACCAACACGGGGCGCATGGAGCAATACATAGAAGGTCTATGTAGGGATATTTTTGGAGCGGAGGCCCTGTCGCAGATCTTCATAGTGGAACGAGCCCATAGGTCGTTGGGGCCCAAGCCACCACCCGGCGCTAAGCCCAGGCCGATTGTGGCGCGGATCTTAAACTACCGTGACAGGGACGCGATCCTCCGGCTGGCAAGGGAGAAGGGCACAATCAATCATCAAGGAAACACGCTGGAGTTTTATCCTGATCACACAGTCGCCGTACAGCAAGCACGTAAGGAGTACACCGCAGTGAAGGCTAAACTACGAGAGTCAAACGTTGCATATTCTATGTTATATCCTGCGCGACTTCGAGTGGTGTGGAAGGAACAGACGATCGTTCTGGCGACACCAAAAGCAGCTCTTGAATTTGTCAAGAAGATACAGCGTGAGGCGAGGTCCGAATCCCGGAACGATCAGAACAGAGACTCGGACTGATGCAGCCGGTAATGTCCATCGTCGAACAATGGTAAGACTGACTGCACGAATGTATGCAAAGGCCGGGTGCGGAATCGTCCTCGGCTGGATTGAGCAGGCCTGGCTGTCATGAGTCTATTGAAGGTGAGATGGTGGTGTTGCATTTGACATTGTCCAGCGACAGGGTGGTGATCGGCAGAGGGGAAGTGAATATAACGCAATACTGTATTGCACTGTGTTGGAGGCAGTTGGCTGAACACTGATACTGCGCTTCCCCGCTGGATAACTGGTTACGAGGCCGATTGAAACTGACAATAATGCCGCCACTGTTAAGCCGGATCAGGGCCTGTAATATGTAGTATGCTCGCAGATGCTTTAGACTGCAGTGGGACAGCGAAGGTGGTGGTAAACCATTGAACACTGAGACGCGTTTCACGTTGCAGGGCATGGACAAATGTAGATGCATAGCCTCTGCGAGTTGATGATTACCGTACTATATGTGACCAGACCATGGCGATGTGGGGGGGGTGTTGTACTTTGGCGTTACTGGGTCTCATCCCTTCCACTGGCGTCTGTTCGTTGCACAGAATGGCTACATCTCGTTGATGTCAGCTCCACTACCTGCATCTGGGTGTGGGATGTGGGTGGGTCGGAGGGCCAATGGTTTAATGGACACATACATTGCGACTATTTCGATTCTTACTAGTATCGCCCGCACCTGTACACCGGGTGTAGAGGTGTGCCACTGGCGGTCCTCCACGAGGGTAATACCCGACACCAGTTTTGATATGAGCACCAAGTTGTTGTTTAAATGGTTGAGGGGAATGTGCTCTGAAGGGATATGGCTTCGGCAGGTTGGGGATGCTGGAGTGGGCGGGATGAGGGAGGGGGGGGTGTTTGACTGTTTAAGAAGACCGAGAGTATCACACATGTACACATTATTTGGATTTACACTGAGAAGTGTTGTGAATGCAACTTACGATCGCTTTGATGGATGGGGCCGGGATCCGGGTGTGTTATTGGGGAGAGCAGGTATGAGTGGTAGTGTATCATTTGAGGACCACAGGTTCTAGAAGTAAAGGCAGTAACGGTTTGAACGTTCTTACTTGGAATGTGCGCGGACTCTCGCGCCCTCAGAAAATCAGACAGGTATTTGCTAGCCTCACTAGATGGAATATTGATATAGCTTTCCTGCAAGAATCACATCTAGCGCCGAACACTCACGCTACATTGGGGGCGAGGTGGGCAAGTTCATCCTACAGAGCCTCATACTCATCTTACTCAAGGGGGGTGATAATATTGATCAAGAAAGGGATCGACTTTGAGGAGAAGCACGTACTACAGGACCCCACTGGCAGATATGTGCTGGAGACGGGTACACTGCGGGGCCAACACATAACACTCCTTAATGTGTACGGCCCGAATATTGACGCACCGGAATTCTACCGTGAAGTTTGGGGTCACTTACAGACACATGCTTGCACGCACATATTATGCGGGGGGGACTGGAATGTAACACTACAGGATGGTCTGGACCGCTCTTTACAATCAGTGGAACAGCACAAACAGTCGAGGCAAATGGTGGGCCACATGTTGGAGGACTTGGCGCTAGCGGATATCTGGAGACTGCACCACACGGACGACCCAGGCGCTACACACATCACCGCATCTCACAATAGTTGGTCCAGACTGGACTATTGGTTGGGCTCTAAGGACGTAGCTCTGTGGGCAAGTAAGGTGCAGGTGCTACCACGCACATTGTCAGACCACAACCCGGTGCTATTGCAGCTGGATATCCCACATTACACCCCCCCCCCCTTTCAATGGCGATTCAACTCCCAAGCCCTCACAGACCCAATATATGTTGACGCAGTGACTACGGCAATCAAAGACTACTTTGCTAATAATGCTCAAACTACTGATGACCCATGTCTCCTCTGGGAAGCCTTTAAGGCCACGTTGAGAGGCTTCTGCATCAGCACTACCATAGGAGTACTCAAAGACATCAGGGGCCAAATTCGCCGCTGCGAACGTCACATGAGAGACCTAGAACTGCAGTACGAAAAAACACAGGACGTATTGCTATTACCCAAGCTGCGCGACTTACACACCGAACATGCTGACTTCCTAGCGTCAGAACTCAAATACCTAGATCGCAAACATGTGGCCAGGGCTTTTGGCGAAGGGGGTAGACCAGGAAGTGTGCTAGCGCGTAAAATTTGTGAGGGGCGGGGACAAACGGCGATACTCCGCGTCAAATCGAGGGATGGCATGCTCCGAACACATTCAACAGACATAGTGAACTGTTTTGTGGACTCCTATAGTGCACTGTACCAATCTCAACCCACAGCTACAACAGAGGAAACGTACGACTATCTACATGATGTGGCAATTGGCTGGCTGTCGGACGCCCACAGGGAATATCTAGCTCGGCCAATCACAGTAGAGGAAGTCACTGAGGTGATCGCCTCGCTCCCCAATGGAAAGGCGCCAGGTCCCGACGGGTACACGTCCGAA
Source organism: Lissotriton helveticus (assembly GCF_964261635.1). Classification (NCBI taxonomy): domain Eukaryota; kingdom Metazoa; phylum Chordata; class Amphibia; order Caudata; family Salamandridae; genus Lissotriton; species Lissotriton helveticus. Next base: position 272,981,833 of record NC_136065.1, on the reverse strand, counting down.
TTCTATAAAAAATTTGTGGATATAATTGCCCCATACTTGGTGGATATGTATGGTGCTTCCTTTGATAATGGGTTACTCCCTCCCACGTTACGAGAGGCAATGGTAATAGCACTCCTCAAACCATCTAAAGATCCTGAAAACTGCGATTCCTACAGGCCCCTATCCCTCATAAACGTGGACTCGAAAGTACTAGCGAAACTACTAGCTGTTAGGTTAACCCCTCTGATGACACGACTGGTGCTGCCGGACCAGGCGGGATTTGTTCCCACTAGATCCACCTCACACAATACCAGATCCCTGTTTGCTCTAGCACACTACCTGAAGCCCTCGGTTAGGGCGGTGGCTGTAATGCTCGACGCTGCAAAAGCGTTCGATTCCATTGAATGGCGCTATATGCTGCTGGTCCTCAACAGAATGGGCTTCCCAAAACGATTTGTCCAATGGATCTCCTTATTGTATACTAAACCGAGTGCGAGGGTCCGAATCAATGGCTATGTATCAGATCCTTTCGATATTGGACGAGGAACGAGGCAGGGCTGCCCCCTGTCACCTCTGCTCTTCGCTTTGGCGTTAGAACCACTAGCGTGCATAGTGCGTCAAAATTACAAGGAATCGGCATTGCAATTTGTGTCCAGGCCGCTGCATATATCGCTATACGCAGACGATATGCTGCTGTACGTACGAGACCCGGTAGTACATCTGAACCCGCTACTTCGGGAGTACATCCGATTTGGGGGCCACTCGGGGTTAGCGATTAATTGGTCCAAGTCCTCACTCATTCCTCTCACTGACGCCACCGATTCATTTGAAGTGGACTATCCACTAGAATGGCAGCAAGACCCGATCCGCTACCTGGGGGTCATGTTCCACAGGGACCCTGACGAAGTCATGCGCGCGAACTACGGTGTGGCACTTTCCAGACTGGAAGACAAGGTCCGTCGCTGGATCCACCTACCATTATCTATAGCTGATCGAATAGCGATCGTCAAAATGAACATTTTGCCCAAGCTATTATATCTCTTTAATAACATACCTATTACACCTCCACAAGAGATCTTCCGGCGCATAAAGTCCTTGGTTCTAACATTGATATGGGCGGGTAAACAAGCCCGTATTGATCTACAGACACTAACACTCCCGATTGCGCAGGGCGGATTCGGGGTGCCTGATTTTCTACTATATTACCTCTGTGCTCAGGCGCAGTACGCAGCTTATTGGTACCACGAGGTCCCCTATATCACTCACGTGGCCATTGAGGAGGGAGATGCCCATCCTGTCCCCCTAGCTGCGATATTGTCGCACAAAAGACCGCCGCTTCACATGAAAGATATCAATACTGTAGACACAACAATCAAAGCATGGCACAAACTAGGGCAATTGGCTCACAAAACCCCTTTATATGCACCGGACATGCCGCTACGGAACCACCAGGCTTTATCAGTCACTAACGAAAAAGTGGGGATGTCTCTGCTGCACAGAGTTGGGATCGACAAATTGGGTGATATGTTTCGAGAAGGCAAATTTGTGGACATTGACGACTTGACTTATATCCAAAACCAGACCCCCATGTTTAGATTCACATACTACAGACTGACGAGGGCATTACGAGAACACTACCCATCATTCCCAGCAGAGCCAGAAACCCTTGCCCCTTTGCAAATGCTGATCACTACAAAGGACCTCTCTCACTTGGTGTCCCGGCTGTACACTGCTGCACAATCCGAAATAGCGGGACACACACTCAAGGCTAAGGGAAGATGGGACGGGCTTTTAGATAATCCACTTACAGACACAGAATGGTACAGCTCATGCGCGCTAACGCAGATACTGACACCAAATGGAAATCTGCGGATTATTCATTTCAAATTCTTGCACCAGGCTTACTACACTCCAGTGAAAATGCGTAAATTTGGGCTGCAAGAGGGGGACAGATGTAAGCGTTGTAATAGGGAAGGAGCAGACTTTGCACACCTGGCATGGAAGTGTGCGGAAGTGGCTGATTACTGGACGGAGGTCACTGCCGCACTCACGATTATGTTAGAGGATGAGGTGAAGTGCACTCCGCAGATTTGTCTACTAGGTATTTTACCCCAATTCAGGGCGCTGAAACGGAAATTTTGTGCTGTCGCCTTGCTGTTAGCCAAAAGGCAGGTGGCGCAATGTTGGCACAGCCGCAGGGTACCAACCACGAAAGTATGGCTGCATGACATGTCCATATGTCGGGATAAACTCCTAACGTATGAGGAGGAATTACCAGCACAATCAAGACCCAAGGACATATGGGGTTTTTTGACAGACTATCTGAATTCCTTGCAGGACACTGAGGAAGACTAGCTGATACACGGGTTGTGCTGGAATGAATGTTGTCTGGTTTGAGAGTTGGAGACGTCTGTGGGCTACACTAGAGATACCAAGACACGATCGCACTCATTGTATAGGGTGTATATGAGGGTACAGTAAGGTCTTAAGTTGGGGAATGTTGTCCTTTACTGTTTATCACATGCAAAATGTAAGACTCATATTGAAAGTTTGCTATGAGACCTACGTAGAACATGCGTGGGTGATACACTGAAAATACAAACACAGTTTTTTTCAGGACTAACATATGATGTACTGAACACACAACGTGGAGTGGCGGGCCGGCCTCCGGGTTGTAGGCTCATGCTGTGTCAATTGCATTGTGTGAATAAAGGTCTTACAAAAAAAAAAAAATATATGTTTTACATATTGAAGAATGAGTGGATGTATAAGTGTCTGAATGAAGGTTTTAGTAGGTGCGTGATTGACTGTATGAGTGAGTGATTAAATGCGTCTTACTAAATGCACGGGTTAGTGACTAAACTGTCTGAAAGTGTGCATCAGTATGTCTGTTGTTGTGCAAGCTGCTGCATGTGTTGATCAGTAGCTATATAAGTAGCTATATGGGTTATTGATTGGTTGCACAAGTATTTGTATGGGAGACTGAGTGTGTGTATGGCTGGCTGGGAGGTGTGTGACTCTGTGCAGATCAATGTGTACTTGTATCAGTGATTCTATAAGAGAGTAAGTATGTGTTAGTATATGTTTGAAAATGTAAGGTACTCTATGTTTAACTGTGTAGATTAGAAAATGGAAGTGTGATTGATTCTTTACAGGACTGACTAGGTGTGTGAGTAACTCCATGGATGAGTGGCAGAGTGTGAGTGTCTGTATAGGTGTATGAGTGCATATGATAGTGTTGTAAAGATGAGTGATTGTATGTATGAATGATTGTATGGGTGAATGAGTGAATGTGTGTGTAGACGTAGGAATCAGTGAGTGCGTATGTAGTAACTAGTATTGGTGTGTCAATGGTTTCAAAAATTATACTCTGTATTTAACACTGGGTGTAACAGAGGTTATATTAAAGTGTGAGGAGATGCATTGTATTGTCACATTAATGATATCATCATTGATGTGACCATTGATGTCAAATGAGATATCATCAGTGATGTCATTTGAGATGTCATCAGTGATGTCATCAGTGATGTCACTGACCATGTCATGAATGATGTAATATGTGACATCATCAGCAGTGGATTGCGGGTGCGCGATATATAGTTAGTGCAACTAACTATATATGGAATTTCAATGGTTTTGTGTGAGTAAAATAAGGTTTTCTAAATGCTAATTCCTAACTATATATGGTCTATAACCTATGGTTTTTTCAGTGAATTTCATTGGTTTTTTAACAGCTAATATCTGTAGCTGTAAAATGTATTCTTCTTTAAATCCAAAAATATATTTTATATGTTTATTAAGAATTTTTTTTTTTTTTTTTTTTTTTCTTCGTTCCCGCTTCGCGAATCGGGAAACTTCCCGTTAGCTGACCTTGATGCCGCGAAATAGACCGCGAGCCGGTAAACGTTTCTTTACCGCAACTGCTGCGTTAGAAAACAACATCGTGACGCCTCCCGTCCACATGACGTTTCGCGTTGTCGCGTGATACGTCATATGACGTGCTACGTTAGCGAACTGGTACGCGAAGCGAGGCGCAAAGCGCAGGTTTCTGGAAGCAAACCGGGAGGCCCTGCAAAGCGCGTAACGTAAACACAGCAGGTCATGTGACTTGGTAATAACACTTTTCATTGGTTCATTTCACTTTTGGTTTCCTAATGATGTAAGACTAGGTCATATAATCTAAAATGAACACTTTTCATTGGTTGAGAACTATTGTTTTTCCCAAATGATGAAAATCCCTCCTTCTTTCCTCACTCTGACTTTCATCATTGTGAGAGAAAGACCCTTTGTTACCAGTGAGCAATGGCTTCTTTAGTAGCTTCTGCTGGTGCTTCCCCACCACCTCCACCACATCCAAGGAAGAGTGGACCACCTGCTGAAGTTATAATTCAGCAAGAAGAGGAAGAAGAGGAACAGGACGAAGAGCACGAAGAGAGGCACTTTTTGCCTGAGGAGCCCAGGACGTCTCACCGGAAAGACAACTTCATTTGGCAATTTTTTAAAATTCCCAAAGGTCAGAAAAAAGTAAATGCAAGATACGTAACTTGCCTTATATGTCAAGATAGACTGTCCAGAGGGACCGACAAAAAATACAGTTTCGGAAACTACACAATGCATCGCCATATGACTAGGTGGCATCCTAACAACTACATTGCTGCACAGTTTCGTAACGACCTAGATAATCTCCCTATTATGGCCAGAAGATCTGTTGTACCGGAAGTAAAGGGACCAGAGGGCAGGGAGATGGTGCCAAATATACAAACGAGATTTCGTGAAGTAAAACAAGTCTGCGTACATTGCAGTGGATTCATTTGCTACGGAGAAAGTAGCATCACTCTGATCAACAGAGCTATTGACAATCATGCTCATGTTTGTCCGAAACGCCCCAAACAATAAATTCTTTTTTTTTTTTTGTTGCTCCTGTTGAGCCCTTTACAATGAATCGTTTTCGTTGCCCCCTCCAAAAAAAAAACAAAAAAAATATAAAACTGTTCAGAAAAATTCAAAAAAAGTAAAAAAATGTTCAGAAAAATAATAAAAAAAATATAAAACAACAAAAACAATAAAAAAAAAGTTCTTTTCAGAACTACCTCCCCGGTATTAAAAAATTGGTACAATATTTGGAACTGTGCCAACCTCTATTTCTCTTAGTTCGCTTCCCAGTTCGCTCGCCGGTACGCGAACCGGAAGCGAACCAAAAAAACAGTAAGTATAAGGGAAGGAAACAGACAGTTATGTTAAAAGAAAGACAGCTATAGGGGAGTAAACTAGAGATACTATTACCCGTAATCCACTGCTGATGATGTCACATATTACATCATTCATGACATGCTCAGTATGTATGGAAAGGGGCAGATTTATATTAACTAGCACATCCCCAGAGATGCACCAGTTAACGTGCACCGCTGCTCTACCACCCACAGTCTGCCGCATTTACAATCAGATAGGACAAAGCTGCATCAAAACCCTGCGCCTGCTTGAAGCAGGCATAGATCTTGACGCAGGTAGGCTGAAAGCTAAAGCAACAACTAAGTGTCGTGTGCAGAAGTTGCAAAAAAGGAAAAATGGCGTTTAAACCAGTAATGAGCCCATGCTAACTTAACACAGTGTAAAGATATCCAGGATCTACATCAGTTTGGGGTTCACGAACCTGGCAGGTAAAAGGCACTGAGGCTTTGCACCGTGCATATCTCATCCCAAATCATATGTTGTTTGTGAATGAAACAATTTCCCAGACCAAATGCTTTGGATTGGCTACTTCTAAAAAATTAAACACCCCTACTATCCCGGAGTTAGAGGAATATGATGGTTGGAGTAATTTTACTCGGTTGTCCATTAAAGATTTACAGGCCCTACTCCATAATTCTTCCTTTAACATTTCCAGTATAAATCCAAAAGGTTGGCTGCTTTGGCAACGTGCCTTATCCACGGTTTAATAACGCTGCCTTTTGCTTTATATAAGTTTTCAAATTGTATGAAATATATACCAATAGGTCGTTATGCACCTTTAGGTAGTGGTTTTCTTCATGAGGTCTGGTCGCTTTCATACACATACAGATGTTTCAAAGATGATCAAGAAGTTTATCTGAATGGAGAGGAATGCACTGAGACGCCAGATCATTCACTAATGTGTAGGCACATACAGTTACACGGTTCATGCAACAAACACCGACCAAATATGGCTTGCGTGTTGCAAGGCACGCCAGTTCCTGCTATCATCCCCACGTTCAAGTTGTTGGAAAATGGTAGTTATTTGATGCTCAATAATGAAGATTGTTCTGGGTTAATTAAAAGTATTCCTTTTATCGTAACAGTAAGTGAACGGGTTATTTGCTGCAGAAATGTTCTATTTCCTCCCACACATGAACATAGGGAGTTTTCAATCTGGCCACAAATGCCAACCTTGGGTGCAGATTTCAACGGCATGGCAAGAATAAGAGCTCTTTTGTCTCAGAGAGAGGTGGCCTTGAGTTCGGCCCGTGAAACTTTCGTGCTTCACATAGCGAACACCCGTACAGAGGTGCAGACCCTTTTAAATACAGATTTGCCTTTCCATTTCAGCAAGATGGTTCGGACTATCTTTAACGCGTCCTCCACAAAGGGCCTGGCGCACTTTTTTAAAGTTGTTACCAGTGGTCTCGTGACTTCATTTGAGAAAATCTTTGGAGTCATCCCTGCTTTCTTTCATTCTATTTTTTCCACTGTGCTTGGTGGATTCCCATTTTTACTTGCATTACCAGCGGACGCTCTTGTGCTTTTTTACATTTTTAAATATGGATGTCCCTCCTGTGCAAGCTCCCACCCTGCAGCTGCTGACGCTGTTCCGCAATCGCATGCTTGAATATTATGGCACAATGCCGTTGGCGATATTAAGCACGGCATATGGATTATCTTTTTGATTCTCCTACTTCACCTGTGTCCAGCCTGTATTTCACTGCCTGACCTGTGATTTCGATTGGGCCATTGATTTGTGTCTCTGCGGACCAGTTTCTCCTGACGTCGACTTTAATCAGCTGATGACTCCTATCATTACTCACGAGTTGGTTTGTCCTGGCGAAAGGATTATGGCTGTGGCATTGATGCATGGACTAATTGGTCCCTGGAATTTACTGGCGGCAACACAGTCTTTCTTGGAACAGAGCTTTCTTGAAAACCCACCGAGCTGTCCTCTGATGGTGATAGAGGATCCGGTGCTGGGAGAGCACGTATGTTCTTTTCCGCTTTTAAATTGGATGGCTGAACTCTTTTCGGATGAAGACGGTGACTTCCTATTGGAGGCTGTTGCAGCTTATTTTGCATACACAGTTATGTCATAGACCTTTTTCATGTTTGATATGCTGAGTACTAGCATTTCATTGACAATTCATTTACTTATTTGTCAAGTTTTTATTATTTGGCTTGCCTATTGGCTTAAGCCTCGATAAAGTAGTTGGCTGTTTTATTTTTCTTTAGCATTAAATTTTCCTAGTTTTTAATGTTTTACCTTGCGGACCGTCCACATATAAAGTTGCAATCTGCTCTCATGAGATGCCACTTCTATTATCTTATTCAGTTCGTTTCCGGATCATGGGGAGGTGTCATCTAGATCCTGGATATCTTTACACCGTGTTAAGTTAGCATGGGCTCATTACCGGTTTAAACGCCATTTTTCCTTTTTTGCAACTTCTGCACACGACACTTAGTTGTTGCTTTAGCTTTCAACCTAGTAGTTCATCGTGGTTTACATGAGAATAATATGTTATTGCTCTACTATCTGCTTTGCTTGTTAAACTATATCTGTACAGCGACTGCTGAAGTTTCAAGAACAACACGATACAGAATTGTTATGAGGTCTGATCTCCACGACTTCATACTCATAACATAAGTGCAGCTTCTGCCAATTCTGGGCATGAGGCGGGTTTTATATTGCTTTGCCGAACACACATACACAACACTTGATGCGGTTCACATGAAGAGAGAGCTGGTGTATGCTGATGTGATTCCTTCAAATCTAAGACACTAAAGTATGGGCACGCCCTAAACCAACACAAAGAGACCTTCTTAGCAAATAATATAATATGTGTATTTTTTTTTTTTTTTTTTTAACTTTATTTCGGTTTGTTAATGAACCATAAAAGTACATTGCAGGTAGAGAAAAAAATACATTTACAACTCATCCAATGCATTGTTAGATCTCAATTTGCATATTTGCAATAATCAGTTGACGTGCGGTTTATAATATGGCAAAAAAAACATAACAATAAGATACAGAAGCTAAAAAATTTCCTTTTAGACAGAATAAAAAACTAGTTATTACTGAGACAGAGCCGTCTACCCACAATAAGCGGGTTACTATAAACGGATCAGTCTTCGCCTAGTTAACCACATCGAAAACAAGAATTTAGCAATAGCAGTAACTATCAATGCATTGGTATCAGTTTTTAAAATTCTAAAATAGTCTATGTAGTTCCTCAGTCCTAGATTGACACATAACTGTATAATCCATTTTTTCCTGCTGGCAGAATAAGCAGGACAAAACAAGATTACATGGATTAAAGATTCATTCGGATCATTACAACCTGGACAAGGACGAGCTAAACCCAATTTCCATTTATCAGAATAGGAATAAAGGGGTAATGTACCATATCTGAATTGTAGAAACAATTTTTTTGCTAAGACAGGTTCTATGGCATCTAATTCTTTCTCAAAACTATAAACGTTTTTAAAGTCCAAAAAACTGTCAGTGAGACTAGAAGGCCTGGCTGTTCGAAGGACCTCTTCAAGGTTATGATGTTTTATAGACTCAGCCAGGGTTCTCTTTGAGATAGATTTGCATGTGTCCTCCGGATTAGACCAGAGATTCTCCATGCCAATCTTAGACGCCTGCCCCCTTATAAAAGATAACCACTTTATCCTCCCTACACCCGGGCGAGCCATAACAATTTTTAGTTCTTCTCTATAACACTCGAGCTCCGGGACACTCCACAATCTACGCCAATAAAGAAGCGGGCGTGAGGCAATTACTTCTGCAATTGGCCTCAAATTTGTATCCAACCTTAGTGGGACTAGGGGGGTGTTAGTAGGTAGAGAGAGCAGCTGTCTAACAAATTTGTTCTCTGTTATACTAATCTCATTCGCTGGACAATGACCCCAGAGTTCTGCCCCATATAGGGTAGAAGATCTGGTTTGTACCTTGTATATTTCCAGCGGTACACTGACTAGCTTGTGAACACAGGATTTCTGTTCTTTATGGATACCCCCCATAGACTGAGAAAGGGTTAGATTAGCCTTAGTCATTTTGGTTTCCCAACTCATTCTATCATTTAAGGTCAGGCCTAGATAGGTAAAATTATTTACCCTTTCCAGGGCTCGTCCATCCATAGTTGGACAAGGGCAATTAGTTGTAGTGCCATTAAACACCATGTACTTAGTTTTGTCTATGTTTATTACCAGATTCCTGTCCCTACAGAATTTGGTAAATTGATCTAACACCCGCTGCATTCCCATAGGTGTTTTTGAGAGTAGCAGGGTGTCATCTGCAAACATAAGTGCGGGAAATTTACCACCAGCTAGGTTAGGAGCATCACTGTTTTGCACACTAGTTAAGTCATCAACGAGGCCATTTAGAAAGAGGGAAAATAGCGTAGGGGCCAGTACGCATCCCTGCCTAACTCCCTTCTCAATAGGGAAATCTCTTGTTAGCTGGCCATTTTTGCCATAGCGAACCTTTGCATAGGTGCCGTCATGGAGTCTTTTGACTTGGAGACATAGGTAGGGTGGTATCCCCATTGTTGTTAATATGCTCCAAAGTTGGTTTCTGTCCACCATGTCAAATGCGGATTTTAGGTCCACAAATTTCAGGTAGAGGCTCCCCCCTTCCATCACCACATGCTTCCAGTAAAGGACCTGGAGCCGTAGTAGTTGGTCAATGGTCGAGGTTTTGGCACGGAACCCTGCTTGCAAGTGGGAGAGGATGTTATTCTCGCTAATCCAATCTTGCAAGCGTTGCAAAAGCAGTTTGGCATAGATTTTTTGGGTAACGTCAATTAGACTAATTGGTCTATAATTTGACGGGGCCAGCGGAGAACCCTTTTTGTAAATCGGAATATTTCGGCCCCCAGCCATGTGCTTGGAGGCTCTTGGCCGTCAAGAATGGCATTAAATATGACGGTCAAGTAGGGGACCCAGATCTTCGGCTCATCTCTAAAAAGATCACCGGGGATCTTGTCCAGCCCAGGGGCCTTATTACTTTTTAACCCTTGAACTGCAAGGGTCACTTCCGACATAGTAAAGGGAGGGGAGGGGCATTCTAGACTCGGTCTCGAAAACGTTATAGGTAACAGATTGTAAGCGGAAACGGTGTTAGAGTAGAGATCACCAAAATATGCACACCAAGCTTCCTCGGCTATATTGGGATCAATCTTTACCTTCCCTTCTGCCTTCCCAGTGTGGACCAAGTTCCAAAAAGTTTGGGCGTCTTTCGCTATTAGTGCTTGTTTAATGGCCTTCCATTTCTCTGTTTCCCATTCAGATTTTGCATGAGAAAGGAGTTTCTTATAGAAATTCCTTGCAGCCAAAATATTAGCCCTATGACCTGATTTGATGGCCGAGATTAGGGTGGTCTTCGCCTTCCTGCAGGACTGATTGTACCAGGGATTTGTGGCACATGCCTGTCGGTTAGTACGTTTTACAGGTTTAGAGAAACTAGCTGCTAAGGTCAGCATTAGTTCTTTGTGTATAACTAAACATTTAACATCATTATCAGGATTGGAAGCATTTTCATACAGTATATTTAGACGCTCAAGCTGGGGAATTACGCTTTTATACAGTAATGCCAGGTTGTCTGGGGACGACTTAATAGAAGACCATCGAATTTTTTTACCACCCTGTGTGATCCTAATCGCACCAGAGACCAAATCAACCGCTTGATGCTCCCCGCCATGATTTGGCACATCCAGTTCTGCTACCAAGGGGTTGTGATCGCTTTCCACGCGATCCGAGACGTGGAAACATCGAATCAGATGCCATACAGACATACTAACCAACAGATAATCTATTGTTGACGAGTGGCCCATTCCATTATAAGTACTTTTGCCTGGGCTATCCCCCGGAAAGCGGCCATTGCAAGCTCTAAGTGAGAATGTATATGTCAATGTGGTGAGCTGCATGGCCATTGGAGTCCAGTTTTTGACTGGATAGATGTTTGGGGGTGGAATATGTGTATTAGGGAGGGTCAGATATAAGCAGCCGCGGGCCGTGGAGGGAGTTACGGTGAGGCAGGGAGGCGGGGAGGGGGAGGGGCAGGGTGGAGCCCTCTCCACCCTGCCCCTCCCCCTCCCCGCCTCCCTGCCCTACCGTAACTCCCTCCACGGCCCGCGGCTGCTTATAAGGGTTGCTAACTCTTATTCATTTACAGCATGTTAACATACTGTCACCATTCGCTTTTTATGTACTAGTAACTATGCTGGTAATTTTGCTACTGATAATATGTGTACTTGTATTATCTAAGATACTACGCCTGAGAAGACGGCATTAGTAAATAAACATTTCAAATACACATGTGTTCTTCTTAACTCCATGTTCTGGTTTCTAAGAAATATATAACGACCGACTGTTCATGAGTTCCACGTATCCTGAGGTACTATAAGTTCATATTCTGGATTGTCTAAACATTGAGAGTTTGTTATATCCAATGTGACACTGTACCTAGCTTGCTAAGGGTTTTTGATTACTAAGGTGAGTTTTGGGGCACCCTAATTCGCCGAGGTTCCAATCCTCTGTCCACAGTTCTGTGTGAGAACAGAAACCCTGCGACAGGGGCACCCCTGAGCCTTGCTGGAGCTTCATCACACTTGCGATACAACTCCAGCAATGCGCCACCTTTACGGCACAGATACGTCACGCATCTGTGCTGTTTTTGCCCCATGATGCGCCGCATTGTAAATGCAGCACACCATAGGTGACGGAACAGCGGCACAGAATGACTAACACATCCCTGGTGATGCGCCAGTCATCATAAATCTATCCCTATGCTTCTTATCTTGTTAGAGATGAACCGCCATATGTATCATCAAAGTTTTTTGCATTTCCTAAATAGCGAACTTTAAGGAATAAATAGCGATTCTTTACCATTCCTAGTTTGCGATGAGCTATTTGCTAATTACAAATTACCCATTCATTTCCATGCAGCAGGAGGCCCATAGGAATGAAGGTGCAATTTGCGATTAGCAATTACCTCATCGCAAATGACGAATTTTTCCGAGGGTGCAGGGGTGTCTCAAGAACACCCTGCTGCACCCCTGAAAAAGAAATTTGGGGGCATATGGCGCACATAAATTTTGAAAACATTCCTTTACCTCAAAAACGATTTTCAACTCATAATTTGAAAACACTGCACATGGGGAAATGACTTAAAATGTCCTTAAGACACATAAAAGCGTTTTTTGATTGCCTTTGCAGCATGTTTCAGTCACCTTTAACATGCCTATGTAACGCAAACATTCAAAATCTAAATTTGCCATGCACAGGTGGGAGCATATTTACAAGCAATTTGCTCCACAGACAAACTTCTTACATTGAAATGGGAAAAATAACATCAGAGACTCTCAATTACCTTATAAAGAAGCAGACACCATTATGTCATTGTCATCAATATTAAAACCATTGCTTTTTCTCAAAAACGATTTACAAGTCATAATTTGAAAACACTCCACAGCTCCTATGCACATAAAAACCCTGTCAGTACTAATACTTCACATTTTCTCCAATTACAATTTCTCAAAGAAACAAAATCTATTTGTAAAACACTTGAGACAAAGCAACATTTGAAAAACACAACTTTCTTCATAATTTTCTCCTTAAAGCACACTATTTTCTATCTAAATTAAAGAAATCTTTTCTCACCTTAGCAAATACTTTGAGTTTCAAAACAGTCTCAGAAACACACCAATTTGTCTTCAGCAGAGCAAAAGGTATGCACTCCAGAGTCTGCAGCTATCAAAAGCACAGAAATGCTGTAATTCTTCACACATATCTCTCATGTCACCCAATCAAAACTCTTCCCTCACTTTTTTTCAAATCAAAACCCTTCCCCCCTCTGCCCCCTCTCTGCTTTTTCTGCATAGCAACCACCTCTTGCAAGACCTCTGGTGTTTCCAAGTTCACACAACAATGTTGCAATTGAACTCTGAACTCTCAGTGCACCTGCATATCCAGTGCAATCTTTCATTTAATGATTTTTTCTTCGCCACTCAAAATACATCTTTCAACGAACTCATCCATGCACCCTAACTTTCTGTTTTCAGCAATCAAAATCCACCAATCACTCTTACTGCTTCATTAACACAGAAACTCCTCAGTTTTTTTCATTTTACACTCTCATTTTTTCAACTGCCATTTCATTGCCACACTTCATCTGACTGCAGGAGAACCTTCTCTCGCCATGTTTTCTGTCTGGATTGTTGGACATAGTTACATCTATTGGGCTCAGAGGTACGCTGAAAACAGGAATTTACCTAACCTCAATTTACAAGATGTGGAAATTAAGTGGTTTGGCCACAGAGGATTAAAATGTCACCAATTGATACCATTGGTGAAAACCTTTATGCATTTGCCAAAACCTGACCTGTTAATTGTGCACTGTGGAGGTAATGATTTGGGCACTTTGACTGGGGTAGGTCTGGAAATGCTTTTAAAGGACACCTTTGAGCAATTGATGGCACTTTTTCCTCAGACTGCCTTGGTATATTCAAATATATGCCAAAGACAAAAATGGAGGTGGTCGAACCAATTTTGTCCACAAATTGAGAAATCGAGGAAGCATGTAAACAAATCTGTTTCAGCTTACATGAGAGACCATGGAATGGGCTCCCTGTACAACAATAACTTGCGTTACTACATGCAAGATATCTACAGAGGAGATGGAGTTCACTTCTCAGATGAGGGCAACAGAATTTTCACTCTGAATTTAAGACTGTGCATTGGTACCTACTTATAAGTACCTAAATGTACCATAAACCCAAAAGCTCTTCTCAGAGCTACCCTACATCTGATCACTCACAATTATTATTTTACTCTAACTTTTTTCACTAATTTTCAAGAAAGTACGCTCCCCAGAACGCTTCCCGGTTTGCGAACCGGGCGCACTCCACGCAAAAAAACTAAAAAAACAATATTTTTTTTTTTTGCCCTGCGAGACCCTTTTAAAGCCTCCACATCAAACCTAGGGGGTCAGGGACGATCTACTATGCCCCCTTATGGTCATTTGCCCCTTCGCTTTGGCCTCCTCTTGTCTCTCGATCCTACCGAGAGACAAGATGGCGGCCGCTACGGACTGTTTGGAATGTTTACAGACGCCGAAGAACCAATCAGCTTCGCAAAGCTCCGAAGCGGAGCGCTGTTACAGATATATATCTTTTTTTGAACGTTAATTTCTCAAAATCCACTGGAGCACATATATTGAGACCTAGCAAAGGCACATCGGGCTACCAGTCCCTACAATTTTGCCAAGTTTCGTGCAAATCCATTCAGCCGTTCGATTATTATTATTATTTTTTTTTTTGCCCCGCGGGGCCCTTTTAAAACCTCCACATCAAACCTAGGGGGTCAGCGAGAATCTACTATGCCCCCTTATGGTCATTTGCCCCTTCGCTTTGGCCTCCTCTTGTCTCTCGATCCTACCGAGAGACAAGATGGCGGCCGCTACGGACTGTTTGGAATGTTCACAGACGCCGGAGGACCAATCAGCTTCGCTTCACAAAGCTCCGTTGCGCGAAAAGTACGCGCACTGGAGCGCTGCCCGGTCCGCTGTTACAGATATATATCTTTTTTTGAACGTTAATTTCTCAAAATCCACTGAAGCACATATATTGAGACCTACAAAAGGCACATCGGGCTACCAGTCCCTACAATTTTGCCAAGTTTCGTGCAAATCCATTCAGCCCTTCGGGCTAAAAGTGAGGCCAACCGCCCTATGGAAAACTCAATGTTAAAAACACGTTTTGGGACCCCCCTTTTTTCTCGGCCCCCCCTTGACGAACCCCCCCCAAATTTTTTCAAGGGCTGCTCAGAAACAAAATGTGCAATTTTCCTGAAAATTTCATCCAATTCCGTCCACAAACGCCAAAGTTATTAGACATAGAATTTTCAAAAATCCCATAGGGAAAAAATCCTAACTATATATACCTACTGGCGACCGCCAGTAGGTAATATATATATATATATATATATATATATATAGATATATATATATAGATATATATATATATATATATATATATTATCACAGGTCCTGAACTTCATTATTTTCTCCAATACAATCCAGGTACAGACCACAGTAGTGCGCTCTCAATTTGTATTAAAGTGCTTTTATTCTTCTCATTACCAGCATGACGCGTTTCGGCCGCGTGGCAGCAGCCATGATCACATGACACCCCGGACATGGTGCTCAACCTATATAGTGCTACTTCCTGGATAGGCTAAATCACGTTACTTATAGAGATAAAAGAATTACTACAGTGCAACCCACTACATGCAGGGTCTGATAATATCTAAGTCCTAAATACATGTTTAAAAAACCATATGAATATGTGTAAGAAAACCATTCGTATAAATAGGAAAATAGTTCACATTTACAAAACCAATCACATATAAACCTGTTTAAAATACAGAGTTAAATGCCAATGAAGGCCAAGAGGAACCTGGTGTATGTAATGAGGCTTGGTCCCGCCTCGAGTCACGCTCCCCCATCGAAGAGCGCCGAATGCTGCCCGACCTTGGACCAAACCCAGATGCGTGCGAAGGTACACAGTCAAAATATCGAGTTGTAAATATCGACCTACCAAAATATCGTGTTTGAAATTTCGAAGGTCATGAATATCGATGTCAAGAATATCGTTGGACAGAATATCGATCCTAAGGTAAGTAATATCGAATTTATTTATATCGATGTAAGTAATATCGAAGTTAGTAATATCGATAGCATATATATCGATGTAACTAATTTCAATGTCACTAATATCGATGTAACTAATTTCGATGTCACTAATATCGATATTAGTATTATTTTTATGTTTTTATTATGTATGTGTTATATGTATTTGTTAAGTATTTAAATTAATTTATATTATATGTGTATTCTTTTTATATATTAATAAATACATTTTTAAGTAAATTATATGTTTTAGTACCGGAGCGGGTTGTGGGTTTATAGGGGAATAGGGTGGGAAGTAATTTAATTGTAAATAATTAATGATTTATTTATGTGTAAATAATTTTTAATTTAATTATTAATTGGCAATTAATTATTTTAATTGATAAATTAATTATTTAATTGGTAATTAATGTTAATTTTTATTAAATGTAATTTTTTAGTATCAAAGCGGGCTGTGGGTTTATAGGGGAATAGGGTGGGAAGTGATTTTATTGTAATTAATTAATTTTATGTAAAAATAAATTAGTAATTATTCATTAATTGGCAATTATTATTGTAATTGATAAATTAATTTATTAATTGGTAATTAATGTTAATTTTTATTAAATGTTATGTTTTAGTACCAGAGTGGGTTGTGGGTTTATAGGGGAATAGGGTAGGAAGTAATTTAATTGTAAATAATTAATTTATTTGATGTATAATGTATTTTGTAATTATTTATTATTTGGAAATTAATTATTTTAATTGATAAATTAATTATTGAATTGGTAATTATTGTTAATTTTTATTAAATGTGATGTTTTTGTATTGGTGCGTGTTGTTTTATAGGGGTATTGGGTGGGAAGTAATTTAATTGTAAATATTTAATTATTTAAACAACTTTTTTACTGATAATTAATGTATTAATTAATTATTAAATGGCAAATAATTATTTTTAAACATAATAAATTTATTTAATTGGGAATTAATATTTTTAAATAGTAATTATTTTTTAATAACTAGAAAAAACCATTAATTAATTGGTAAACCTTTTTACAATTTTTTTATATATTGTATATTGTTTCTTAAATTTTATTTGTAAATTAAATTAAATGTATTTTTTATTTTTATGATAAATAGTTATTTTTAATATTTTCATTATTTGGTGAGTAATATTTAATTATTATTATTTAATGGTGTTTGTTGTTAATTTATTGTCAATTAATTTTTTTTAATTTCATTGGTTTTATTAATTAGTAATTGTATTTTATTGATGTTGATGTATTTAAAAAATTATTTATACATTATTTTAAATATAAGAATAATTTATAAGTATGTTAAAATAAAATTCTACGCTATTAAACGCTTTCCCTGGTGTTGCACCCTCTGGAGTGGAAATAGTAATTTTTACCCACCCGCTATCCAACGTTTTCCCTACTGTTGCACTCTCTGGAGTGTAAATAGTCATTTTTCCCCCTATGCTATCCAAATGTTTCCCTACTGTTGCACTCTTTGGAGTTGGAATAGTAATTTTACCCCTATGCTATCCAACGCTTTCCCTACTGTTGCACTCACTGGTGTGGAAATAGTAATTTTTACCCACCCGCTATCCAACGCTTTCCCTACTGTTGCACTCTCTGGAGTGGGAATAGTAATTTTTACCCACACGCTATCCAACGCTTTCCCTACTGTTGCACTCTATGGAGTGGGAATAGTAATTTTTCCCCCTACTCTCTCCAACTCTTTCCCTACTGTTGCATTCATTGGAGTTGGAATAGTAATTTTTACCTGTACGCTATCAAACGCTTTCCCTACTGTTGCACTCACTGGAGTGGGAATAGTAATTTTTACCCACCCGCTATCCAACGCTTTCCCTACAGTTGCACCCACTGGAGTGGGAATAGTAATTTTTACCCACTTGCTATCCAACGTTTTACCTACTTTTGCACTCTTTGGAGTTGGAATAGTAATTTTACCCCTACGCTATCCAACGCTTTCCCTACCTTTGCACCCACTGGAGTGCGAATAGTAATTTTTTACCCACCCGCTATCCAACGCTTTCCCTACTGTTGCACTCTTTGGAGTGGGAATAGTAATGTTTACCCATCCGCTATCCAACGCTTTCCATACTGTTGCACTCTCTGGAGTGGGAATAGTAATTTTTCCCCCTACGCTATCCAACTCTTTCCTTACTGTTGCACTCTTTGGAGTTGGAATAGTAATTTTACCCCTACGCTATCCAACGCTTTCCCTACTTTTGCACCCACTGGAGTGGGAATAGTAATTTTTGCTATCCAACGCTTTCCCTACTGTTGCACTCTTTGGAGTGGGAATAGTAATTTTTCCCCCTACGCTATCCAACTCTTTCCCTACTGTTCCACTCACTGGAGTGGGAATAGTAATTTTTACCCACCCGCTATCCAACGCTTTCCCTACTGTTGCACTCTCTGGAGTGGGAATAGTAATTTTTCACCCTACGCTAGCCAACTGTTTCCCTACTGTTGCACTCTTTGGAGTTGAAATAGTAATTTTACCCCTATGCTATCCAAAGATTTCCCTACTGTTGCACCCTCTGGAGTTGGAAAAGTAATTTTTACCCGTACGCTATCCAACGCTTTCCCTATTGTTGCACTCACTGGAGTGGAATAGTAATTTTTACCCACCCGCTATCCAACGCTTTCCCTACTGTTGCAATCTCTGGAGTGGGAATAGTAATTTTTCCCCCTAAGCTATCCAACGCTTTCCCTACTATTGCAGTTACTGGAGTGGGAGTAGTAATTTTTACCCACCTGCTATCCAACGCTTTCCCTACTGTTGCACCCTTTGGAGTTTGAATAGTAATTTGTACCCTTACGCTATCCAATATTATTTATATTTATTTATGTATTTAATATGTTACATAATGTTGTATTTCATTAATTTTTAAAATATTGAAAGTATATTTAATTGTTCTTATTTATTAAATATAATTATTTATTATTATTTATGTTATTATTTTATGACTGTTGATGTATTTTTAATTTATAGTATTTGTTAATATTTTTAAATAATTTAATAAATATATATATCTTAATTAAGTATATATTATATATTGTATGTTTAATTTTAATTAAATGTTTAATATTAAATATGTATTATTTATTCATTTTAAACATTATAATACATTTTTAAATAAGTTTAAATTATATATAAGTATTATTTATTTAATTAAATATTTTTTTTTTACTTGAAAAAAACGATCTTTTTAATTACGATATTTTTAACATCGATATATTATTTTCGATATTTTTGTACTTACCATGTTGTAGATAGAGTGTCGATATACTTGCCTTCGATATTCCAGCGCCGATATTTTGTCTGTCGATATTTGCATTCTCGATATTCTGTCATAGATTCGCGTGCGAAAGCTTCAAGGGCAGTCGAGCAGCCTCCAAGGACTAGACTTTGGAAAAGGTCCCCTGCAGCCTGAAAAGCGGCGTGCGGGGATTTCGTGAAAATTCACTTGCAGCATGAAAAACACGACATGGACTATTCTGTGAAGGTAACAGCGAACTACTGATATCAGCACACCTTGAGGGAGAGCCAGCCCTGCGAGGCGACCACCAGAGGGCAGATACCCTCATAAATAACAAGTGTGCTGAGACAGCTGCTGTACCTGAACTTGCCGTGGTGTCCTTTGATAAAGGTCACAGTGGTGACCGAAATGCATTAGGAAATTTTACAACTGCAAGCTGCAAATAAATGCTTTTAAATATCACGGAAGGTGAGCGACTCAACTTTTTCTCCTGGAGAGGAACCTGGTGTGTATATATATATATATATATATATATATATATATATATATATATATATATATATATATATATATATATTACCACAGGTCCTGAACTTCAGTATTTTCTCCAATACAATCCAGGTACAGACCACAGTAGTGCGCTCTCAATTTGTATTAAAGTGCTTTTATTCTTCTCATTACCAGCATGACGCGTTTCGGCCGCGTGGCAGCAGCCATGATCACATGACACCCTGGACATGGTGCTCAACCTATATAGTGCTACTTCCTGGATAGGCTAAATCACGTTACTTATAGAGATAAAAGAATTACTACAGTGCAACCCACTACATGCACGGTCTGATAATATCTAAGTCCTAAATACATGTTTAAAAAACCATATGAATATGTGTAAGAAAACCATTCGTATAAATAGGAAAATAGTTCACATTTACAAAACCAATCACATATAAACCTGTTTAAAATACAGAGTTAAATGCCAATGAAGGCCAAGTGGCCAATGGTTATGGAACTAACTATAATTTATATGCCCTAGTACATTGCATCTTTACCTCATCTCTACCAGTAACCGTAATTAACTCCTTAAAAGTGCTAGTGCTCATAACTTAATTTATATTGTGCAAAAAAGTTTCTCTATCCTAGCAATGCTTGATATTAAAATTCATATCAAAAACAATCTCCAGGATAAAAAATATATAAATACTAAAAAAGGATAATACATATAAGAAACATATTCATAAGTACTTTATTACAGAAATGACCCATTAATGTAAAGTGCAAGTGCAACTATAAAAATGTAACTTCGGATATCTCCAAAAAGCAAACAATATAACCAAAACAGTTATAACTCATCTCATTAAATACAAAGGGCCCGATGTAGGTAATCCCAGATTACCGATTCTTAAATACCGAATCATACTGATTCGGTATTTAAGAACAGGCAAATGGGATGTAGGTAATTTTACCGAAAAAATTACCGAATCGGTAAGTTTTCGTAAATACCGATTCGGTAATAGCCATTCATTCCTATGGGCCTGGAGGCCCATAGGAATGAATGGCAATTACCGAATCGGTATTTACCGATTCGGTAAAAGGGGGAAACATTGAAGGGTGGCAGGGTAAATTTAATGAGGTAATAAGAGCTGTGAATTATTTAGTCCTGTTTGGTAAAGAATCTGTACAGTACTTTGTAAGTCTGCCCACTGGGGCTAGATTGAAGGGTTTTGTCGATAGCACAATGCATTTAAAAATCGCCATGCTGCATAGTGAATATGCCCACTGGGGCGCGATGATGAGTCAATCAAGATAAAAAAGTTTTGATTGTAGTAAAAACTTTATTGTCATGAGCAGGGCGGAAATAATTTACAATCGATTTTACAAGTCGTACGTGAGGAAATTGATTGGTAATGACGAGTAAATTGTAATTATGCGATGAATTTAATTTACAGTTCTGGTTTAACAACTGTTATATATGCAATGAATTCTGAGTTTGTCATTATAATTTTATTTTTACAAATGAAGATATGCATGCAATGAAAAACTATGAGTCTGTCTACAGGCACTATTATTTTGTAGTTTAACACGTGAAACGTATTGAAAGAAGTTTAAAATGGCTGCTTCTTACTTTGTAAATATCGGTGAACAAGGCAGCAAGGACTGCTGAAACGCGTTCGATTGAGGCCGAAATAAACTAATTTTCTGGCAGCTACACAAGGCGTTGTTGTTATCTTTGGTAATAACAGAGACAGTGTGGTGTATATATATATATATATATATATATATATATATATTCCAAAACACTGTTGCTTCTGCTCCAACGCTGTGACCCGTTGAAAAGTGGCGTACACTCCGGCGAAGCAGCCGGAAACTCTAGTATCCCATAATCATGTCAACGTACAGTACGCTCTCAGGAACCACAAACCATCCAGAAGTAAGATTAAATCTTCAGTTTAATCACACAAGTGATTGTGTGATTAAACTGAAGATTTAATCTTACTTCTGGATGGTTTGTGGTTCCTGAGAGCGTACTGTACGTTGACATGATTATGGGATATATATATATATATATATATATATATATATATATATATATATATGAACTTGCTGAAAAGAGGTTTCTTCTAGGATCAAGCCCACAGCCCGGTGGTGCTTGATGCCAGTGGAACCACCGCCGGACGTCGTAATCCACAAATATCCTAAATGAACACGCACACTCAAAAGTCCTTTGCAGGAGCAGAAAGGTTTAATCCTCAAACTATACGCGTTTCGACAAACTAATGTCTTGATCATACCTTGTCTAGTGTTTAAAAAGTACTCCACAGCTCGTAACCCATCCCTGTCACGGATGGATGTATACAAGAAGGATACGTCTAAAGCTATAAGCAGATACTCCGACCTCCAACTTATATTCCTTATCTTTCTTAGATAATCACATGTATGCTGTACATATGACTTCAGCTTTTTAACAAACACCTGCTATATATATGTTATCTTGCCAGTACAGAATTATAGTTAGGAACTAGTTTGAATAGGAAGAGCCTTTTTTCATTTTTGACGAACAACATTTTCTAAACCAATACGATGCTCACACTGTCTTGAAAGTTTGGTACTGAGACATAATATCGAACTTTTAATATCGAAGTGACATAATATCGAAGTTTAAATATCGATGATGAAAAATATCGGATTCACAAATATCGATGTCAAAAATATTGTAATAAGTATGTGTGCTGAAATATCGATAACAAAAATATCTAAGTAAAAATATTGTTGTAAAGAAATATCGATAAATAGTAAAAATATCGAAATAAAATATATAGTAATAATTATGTAGTAATATGTGTTATTGTTGTGTAATAATTAGTAATATTTACAATTTTTTAATAGTAATGTGTACCTATAAAATATAATAAATAAAAAAATTAAACATATATAAATTTAGGAGCGGGATGTTGGGTTAATAGGGGATAAGGGTGGGGAGCGTATTAAAAATGTATATATTATAAATATTAAATAGCAGATATTTTATTTTAATTAGAAAATATATAAATTAAAAAAAATTATTTCTAAATTTTATATATAAAATTCAGCAATTGATATATAAATTTAGGAGCGGGATGTTGGGTTCATAGGGGATACGGGTGGGGAGTGCTTTAAAAAAAATAAACATATTTTTTTGATTTAATTGAAAAAATATATTAAATTTTAAAAAACATTAAACAAATTAAACATTTTACATTTTTTAAAATAATTCGAAATTTTAAAATTCAAAATTTTACAATTTTGTTTTCAAATATATATTTTTTGAAATTTGAAATTTGAAATTGATTTTATTATATAATAATTTTTAAAAATTAATATAATATAAAATATTTTTTAAAATAAATATATTTAAATAAGAGAAAAATATTAAAATGGCTCAATAATTCTACATTAAAAAAATCATTTAGTTTTAAAATTTATTTGGAAAAATTTAAAATAAAATTTATTTATTTTTTTATAATTTTTATATATTTTTTAATAACATTTTTGTTAAAATATGTCAAAACTTTTATAAAACCAATATGTACATTAAATACAAAATCAAAATTTCGAATTTCGCTAAATTTTTATTATAAATTGCGAAGTTTTTTAAATTACATTTTACTATATTGTTCTATTTTAAAATATGTTTAACTCATTATTTTATATTAATATTTGGAATATTTTTTACAGTTTTTTTTATATTTACACATTCGGAATAAGTATATTTGTTTGTTGAGTGTATGGAGTGAGTACAATTTTTAACAATTTATATTGCTGTACAGTTTTATATTTTATACTACATTTGAATTGTGAAAATAAACATTATTAATTCAAAAAGTTTTTTTTTAAACATCATTATTGTATATAGTGTTTAAGATATGTATTTTTATTAAAATAAACATATATATACATGCATTTTATGTACCTTGGAGTGGGAATTTAAAAGTATATGTAAATAGTGTGCTAAAGTATTCCTAATTAATGTAGAATGGAGTAGGAATAGTAAATTATATATAATTTGTCTCCACTATCTATCTCTAATTAATGTAGACTGGAGTGAGAAAATTCAATTCTATTTAATTCGTGTCCAGCACCTACCCCAAATTAATGGTGACTGGAGTGGGAATAGTAAATTATATTTAATTAGTGTCCAGCAGCTACACCAAATTAATGTAGACTGGAGTGGGAATAGTAAAGTTATGTAGATTGAAATGTCATTACATAAATATTTTAGTGAAGTAAAATATACAATACAGTAGTGTTTTTTAGAACAAATTAAATTTTTTATTAACATGAGAAATAACAACAATAAACAACATCTATTTTTTACATTTATATTTATTAATATTTTTGTGGAATTTGTGTAAATTTTATTAAACATTTCAAACAATATTGGTAATATTACTTAATTCAAAGAGTACATATTTAATAAACATAAGTATTGTTATAAGTAAATTAAATGGGAAACAACAATTACAACGTAAATTTTACAACTCACTACCATTACAAAGAAATTTTTACTACGCTAAAACTATTCCAACGCATGTATTTACAATGCATTTTTTTACTACACAGGTAACTTTACAACGCATACCATTATAATGTAAGTATTGGTAAGTATATAATTATATTTTCAATTGTATATGTTTGGTTTGTTTTTAAGGGATATTTTTAAGGGTCCAGGGTCAGTTTTCTGTTTGGGGGTAAAGGGGTATTTTTAGGGTTCAGGGTCAGTAGTCATTTGTTGGGTAAAGGGGTATTTTTAGGGTTCATGCTCAGTTTTCAGTTTTTGGGTAAAGGGGTATTTTTAGGGTTCATGCTCAGTTTTCAGTTTTTGGGTAAAGGGGTGTATTTAGGGTTCAGGGTCAGTTTTCAGTTTTTGGGTAAAAGGGTATATTTAGGGTTCAGGGTCAGTTTTCAGTTTTTGGGTAAAGGGGTATTTTTAGGGTTCTGGGTCAGTTTTCAGTTTTTGGGTAAAAGGGTATATTTAGGGTTCAGGGTCAGTTTTCAGTTTTTGGGTAAAGGGGTATTTTTAGGGTTCTGGGTCAGTTTTCAGTTTTTGGGTAAAGGGGTATTTTTAGGGTTCAGGGTCAGTTTTCAGTTTTTGGGTAAAAGGGTATTTTTAGGGTTCAGGGTCAGTTTTGGGTTTTTGGGTAAAGGGGTATTTTTAGTGTTCAGGGTCAGTTTTCAGTTTTTGGGTAAAGGGGTATTTTTAGGGTTCAGGGTCAGTTTTTAGTTTTTGGGTAAAGGGGTATTTTTAGGGTTTAGGGTCAGTTTTGGGTTTTTGGGTAAAGGGGTATTTTCAGGGTTCTGGGTCAGTTTTCAGTTTTTGGGTAAAGGGGTATTTTTAGGGTTCAGGGTCAGTTTTTGGTTTTTGGGTAAAAGGGTATATTTAGGGTTCAGGGTCAGTTTTCAGTTTTTGGGTAAAGGGGTATTTTTAGGGTTCTGGGTCAGTTTGCAGTTTTTGGGTAAAGGGGTATTTTTAAGGTTCAGTGTCAGTTTTCAGTTTTTGGGTAAAAGGGTATTTTTAGGGTTCAGGGTCAGTTTTGGGTTTTTGGGTAAAGGGGTATTTTTAGGGTTCAGGGTCAGTTTTCAGTTTTTGGGTAAAGGGGTATTTTTAGGGTTCAGGGTCAGTTTTCAGTTTTTGGGTAAAGGGGTATTTTTAGGGTTTAGGGTCAGTTTTGGGTTTTTGGGTAAAGGGGTATTTTTAGGGTTCAGGGTCAGTTTTCAGTTTTTGGGTAAAGGGGTATTTTTGGGTGCAGGGTCAGTTTTCAGTTTTTGGTTAAAGGGGTATTTTTTTGGTTCAGGTTCAGTTTTGGGTTTTTGGGTAAAGGGGTATTTTTAGGGTTCTGGGTCAGTTTTGGGTTTTTGGGTAAAGGGGTATTTTTAGGGTTCAGGGTCAGTTTTGGGTTTTTGGGTAAAAGGGTATTTTTTGGATTCAGGGTCAGTTTTGGGTTTTTGGGGTACAGGGGTACAGGGTTAAAATAAATTTATTTTTAAATTATTTAAATTAAATTACATTAAATTACATTAAATTAAATTAAATATTATAATTTTTAATTATTAAATATGTAATTATAATTTATTAAATGATATTAAATTACATTAAATTATATTACATTTAATTAAATTATATTATTTTCTATTAATTTTAATTAACTAAATTATTATATACTTACCAATACGTACGTTGTTATGGTATGCGTTGTAAAGGTATCTGTGTTGTAAAAACATGCGTTGTAAATACATGCGTTGTAATAGTTATTGCGTTGTAAAATTTTCTTTGTAATGGTATGCGTTCTAAACGTATGAGTTGTAACGTCATACATACAAATAAAATATACTGTTTGAAAAATACATATACAATGTATATATTCATAAACATGTTGTTAGTAAACAATAGTTTAGTATTTATATTAATATAAATATATTAATATTACATTTTGTAACAAACATTTTTATTGAAAAAAATATTGTAGAATATATTTATTTTTATACATTTTGGTACACATTTTGTTATTTTTTTTACACAATTTCAACATTTTTACAATTATAATAATAAATATTATGTATTTTATAATATTTATTTTTATAATTTTACAAATTGTGTACATTTTTCTAAGTAATTTAATACAAATAAAAAATTACTATTTTTTCATAGTATTCCTTGGTTTATTACATTAACAAATACTTTGCTTGCATTAAATAATAAGTGTGTAATGTCTATCTTTTTCTTTAGTTTTGGGTCCTTTATTTTGTAACCGCTTTAGGTCGTTTTGTGTCATTTTGAGGAAGTTCAGCTAGCGGTTGGGAAACACTTGACGTCTCTGAAGGTAAGGTTTATTTAATATGTTTTAACTGTGTTTTGAATTAATTTTGAGAGTAGTTTGGTCGTATTTAGTGTTGTTAGAAGTAAATGTGTTGTATTGGCGATTATGATGTGTTGTGTTTGCGGAGGTACATTTAACATACTTTTTAGTGTTGTATTGCCTTGTGTGTAGAGTTAGTGTTTCGATGTTTAATTTTATTATTCGAAATATTATGTTGCTATTACTTTTTGTAGGAGTGTATGTGTTATTTTATGTGGGTGGGAATATTTATTTTATGTCTTTCACTTGCAGGAGTTCCTGATGTCGGAAGGAAGCGGTTTTTTTTTGGGGAGAAGTGTTGGTTAGTTTTATTAACTAATAGTTTGTAGACACTTCTTCAAATTTTTCGGCTTTCCTGGAGCGTTTTTTCTACATTTTTACATTTTTCGGGTTTTTTATGGTATTTCGAAAGAGCTTCGTGGAATGGATTTATCTATTTTGGGACAGTTGTATTTTTTCATTTTTTTTTGGGTAACTGGTATTCGAAACTGGATTATTTTGGTGGGAATGGATTCTACATCATTTGGAATATCTTTGGTAAGTTTTTTTACATTATATTAATTGTGGGTGGGTAATGTTTTAATGAATATTGTTTAGTTTTATTTATTTCAAACATAATTAATGTGTGTATATATATTTAATTTCTGGAACAGGACTTCACCGCCGTCGCTCCGTTCTTCTGGGTGCACTCTCTGGCGTTGGTGAGACGTTCAGTATAGCGATACTTAGCAGGCAATTGGAAGTTTGCTAGAAGATTTAAGAGGCACACGCGGAGTCTGATTTCAAAGCAAAAATGCTTTATTCGTTGCTTGAGTGCCCTCTCCCCTCCATTTCGACAGACGCGTTTCGCCTTCGCGGCTTTTTCAATGTCGATTGCCCCACAGTGTGTCATGGTTTATAAACCCACCCTTCAATTTCATGGTCATGAAAACAAATGACGTACATATATTCTACCTACTTTACATTCGCAAAGCGGTGGCCATGTTACTGTGGGTGAAAAAATACTGTTATTTTGTGATAAAATTACACAAATAATGTAAAAGTGCAAGTGCATAAACAATAATGATGTAATATCAAGTTAAAAAGGAGTCAGCATCCACTCCTACCATTAATTCATGATGTACAGGTCTGTTAATGAACATTATACAATTAATATATTTCACTTAATTAGATGACCTGTATTCCACACAAGATCTTAAGTAGATGCCATAACTGTGAAGAGGGGGAAAAAAAGGTTCCAGAATTCATGGGAACATAAATAACCCTCACACAATCATGTGATACTATCTACTCAGATAACAGAATTGAGCCCTGTATGGGCATGAGGCTCCCCACAAAATGCTTATGGTTATGTCCAATTGTTCGTTCAGTTATTCTGGGGTGGCCCTTATATCCCAGATCAATTAGGGAAATTGACTTTGAGGAAAAAGACAATTGAAATGCTAGATATACATATCAGTTCATGCTGGACCAAATTCCTATGTATAACATACTGATTATGTAGAACAACATTTCAAAATCCACAATTTCATGCTAGATTAATATTAATACAAGTCAAATCAACGAAATGCATTTTACGAAAGTCCACTAGTCTAGGTGTGCCCAAAGCTCTTCATCATTATTGAGTCCAGCCGGGCTCATGCTTTGGAGTTCTATTATGTAGCGGGACTCTTTGGCTCTAAGTTTTTTCAGTCTGTCTCCCCCTCTCTCATGTTTTTCCACTCCGTCAATGCAATAAAACTGCAGTAGGTCCCTATTGCTCTGATGATATAATTCAAAGTGTCTTGCAACGGGGTAGGTGGGGTCTTTATTAGAGATAGCCCGCATGTGTTCTAATATGCGTTTCTTGGTAGGATTTTTGGTGCTACCAATGTATCTCTTTTTACAGGGACAGATGAGACAATAAACCGTATATTCGGAATTACAATTGTAAAACTTGTTGATCGTTTTCATGGGCCTATTGGTTCCTGGAGCACCTTCAAACTGTGTCACTTTCTTGCTAAATTTACAAGCCTTGCATTTCTTGCAAGGAAAAAAGCCATGTATTCCCAGTTTGTTTTTGGTGGCTGAGGGTTTGGTGAAATGACTATGTATGAGATGGTCGCCAATTGATAAGCATCTTTTATAGGTGATAGGAGGGCGGTCTGGTATATGCTTCTTCAGGACAGAGTCAGTCTGAAGAATGTGCCAATTCTTTCTGAAGATTTGGACAATTTGTGCAGATTTCTCATTGTATGTAGTGATCATACGTACAATATTGTCCTCCTGTTTTGTTTTATTTTTTACTTGTTGAGGACAGTAAAGTTCTTCTTTCAATTTGTTGTACTTTGAGTTCTGCACTTTGCAAATGTCCTCTCTTGTAACCCCTGTTTGTGAAACGTTGTATAGCCTGTTTTTTTGCCGTATCATAACTTTCATTAGTGGAGCAATTGCGCTTAAGGCGCAAAAGCTCACCATACGGTATGCTCTTAATGAGGCTACTTGGGTGGTGGCTATCGGCGTGTAGTACTGCATTCCCCGCCGTGGGTTTCCTGAAGAGGCGAGTGGCTAGGACGTTATCTTCAATATATACCTGGAGATCTAAATAATTGACTGTGGTATCACTGATGTTTCCTGTAAACCTTAAATTGAGGTCATTATTATTCAGAGTGGCAACATACTCCTCAGCCGAGGAGCGGTCGCCTCTCCAAATAATAAAAAGATCATCAATGTACCTTGTCCAAAGTACTATGTTCTCTAGCCAATGGTCATTATGATCTCCCCAGGCCACGTGCTTCTCCCACCAGCCTACGAAAAGATTCGCGTAGCTGGGGGCGAAGCACGTTCCCATCGCTGTACCCCGTTTTTGTAGGTACAGTTGTCCATCAAAGATAAAGATGTTATTATTTAGACAATAGGTTACCATCTGTATGAGCATGTTATTGTGTTGTGCAAACTTGGGATGCTTCTGGCCCAAAAACCATCTGGTTGCCTTCAGACCATCCGCATGACAGATGCAGGTGTATAAACTAGTGATATCTAGTGTTATCAGCAACAGATTATCTTCCCAACAGATTCCCTCTACATGTTTTAGGAAATCCTGTGTATCCTGTATATAGGATGGTAAGTTCTTCACAAAAGGAGATAAAAAAGAGTCTACATAAATTGCAGTATTCTCTAAAAGACTGTTGTTAGAAGCAACTATTGGTCTTCCAGGAGGGTTACTGTAGTGTTTATGGACTTTGGGCAAGTGGTAGAATGTAGGCAGCGTTGGTTCTTCACAAAGTAGGAAGAGATGTTCATCGTGATTCAGCATGCCTTCTTCTTTCCATTGACCTAGTAGTCGGTGGTATTGCATAATACTTTCCACATAAACACCACGTTGGATTTTAGTGTAACATTCCATGTCTTCTAGTTGTCTCATCGCTTCTCTTTGATACTGCTCTTTGCTAAAGATCACCATGTTGCCACCTTTATCCGAAGGTTTTATTTCTATGGTTTTGTCATTTTTCAAGGTTTGTAGAGCTTCCCAATATTTCCTCGGAATGTTAAAGTGATCGATCTTTTTCTGGTTTTTATCGGCCAAACTTTTGAGGTCATCAATGACTGCTTGATTTGACTTGTATTAATATTAATCTAGCATGAAATTGTGGATTTTGAAATGTTGTTCTACATAATCAGTATGTTATACATAGGAATTTGGTCCAGCATGAACTGATATGTATATCTAGCATTTCAATTGTCTTTTTCCTCAAAGTCAATTTCCCTAATTGATCTGGGATATAAGGGCCACCCCAGAATAACTGAATGAACAATTGGACATAACCATAAGCATTTTGTGGGGAGCCTCATGCCCATACAGGGCTCAATTCTGTTATCTGAGTAGATAGTATCACATGATTGTGTGAGGGTTATTTATGTTCCCATGAATTCTGGAACCTTTTTTTCCCCCTCTTCACAGTTATGGCATCTACTTAAGATCTTGTGTGGAATACAGGTCATCTAATTAAGTGAAATATATTAATTGTATAATGTTCATTAACAGACCTGTACATCATGAATTAATGGTAGGAGTGGATGCTGACTCCTTTTTAACTTGATATTACATCATTATTGTTTATGCACTTGCACTTTTACATTATTTGTGTAATTTTATCACAAAATAACAGTATTTTTTCACCCACAGTAACATGGCCACCGCTTTGCGAATGTAAAGTAGGTAGAATATATGTACGTCATTTGTTTTCATGACCATGAAATTGAAGGGTGGGTTTATAAACCATGACACACTGTGGGGCAATCGACATTGAAAAAGCCGCGAAGGCGAAACGCGTTTGTCGAAATGGAGGGGAGAGGGCACTCAAGCACCGAATAAAGCATTTTTGCTTTGAAATCAGACTCCGCGTGTGCCTCTTAAATCTTCTAGCAAACTTCCAATTGCCTGCTAAGTATCGCTATATATATTTAATTATATAATATATATTACATACATTAATTATTTTCGAGATAAATTATATGAATGTAATATTATTGTATTAGAACATTTTTCTATTGAGATTGTTTGTGGCTTAGAGTAGTTTACAGTAGTGTTTTGGCTATTATATTGAGGTATTCCATGCCTGTTGTGCTAGGGTACAGCTTTACTTGTTGCTCTAGGTATTTGTGCATTTGTTTTGTTTGTTTGGATGTTTTTGGAGTTAGTTCAGTAATGGATTGCTCCATTCTGAATTCCTGATAACTTTGCTCTTTTTGGAGGCATGTAATGAATTTTTGTAATGTTGGTTTAGTTCGGCCTGTTGATTGGAGGAAGGCATTGTGCCAACCTTCAACTGCGTTGTTTGTTTTAGATTCTCCATTTAAGGTGCTTCTGTAAACATTCCACCAGGGTATTAAGAATTTAGGATTTCTCCTGTGGCCAGATCTATGGAGTCTACCTATCCAAGTGTCCTCAAAGTAGTCTAAGAGAGGAGTTAACTTTGCTTCATTTTGTTTGTAAAATTGGCTGTCTATTAAAAGGTTGTAGTGTTCGGCCACATCTGTTTCAGGGACGTAAGCGAGTGCTATCAGTTTTTTTATTTGATATGCAAAAGATGAGCTTGTAGCATATTCTATGCTTAGAGTAGTTTTTTGTAAATGCCTCCAAAGACACTGATTAAAATGATAATAGCAGCCTTGGATACAGGTATGGGGGTGTATTTTTAAAATAGCTGAGAGCATTGCTTGTTCAAAATCCAGTATAATTTTTTCAGGGGAATAGTCATTTGTTTTTTGTTTGATAATGTTTAATACATCCATATATGTTGAATTAGTTTTATTTGGAAGCAGTGCATATAGTAGAGGTATGTTACAGTTTTGATATAAGCCATGTATTGTGTAAAGTTGGTAGAAAGGTCTGGGACAGATGTTAAAAGTACCGTCCATCATCCAAAATTGGCATTGTTGGAGTTTTATTAAATTTATAGCAGTACCAAAGATTATTATTCTTTTCTCATTGTTTTTATTGTCGTAAATTATAAAAGGTATTTTGTTTAAAGTTATAGTTTGGTCATGAGTTAAATTGATATCACTATATGTTTTAGGAGGTGGAGTGGTAGTAGTAGTTGCTTTTTTGGTACGTGATATTGTTCTTTTGAGAGAAATTATATTAGGCATTTGGGTAGTGGCAGTTTTTGGGATTTTTGGAATTTGTTCTTTTAAAATTAGGCTTGTAGGTTTTTGGGAACATGTACTAGCTTCTTTAATGTTTTCTAATGCTGTTCTGACTTCTATTTCTGTTATATTTGGAGGGTGGTTGTGTTCCCTGGTGTAAAGGACAGTTGCTTCTCTAGTTGTTGCTCTTCCATAACATTTGTTAGAGTAATATTTGCAACATTTCCAATTTACTTTCATCCCAAATTGTTTCTCTTGGGTATAAGTATAACCCATGTAGCAGAGTAATAGTTTCCCTTTTTGACTGGTAACAAATTCAGCTCCTTCTGTCATTTTCTCCTTTGTAAATCTATTAGAAATATATGGTATAGTTATTATAGTTATAGTTATATGTATTTTAAGTGGGAATTAAAAATATTTATATTGTGCATGCTTACCTTTGGTTGAAGTTTAGTCTGTGATTTTGATGTTCTTTACTCTTTTCCTTGTGGTCTGTCTTTTCTGGTGTTTCTTTCCTTGAAAATAAAATTTATTTGTGTTAATTGTTCAGTTATATTATTTTGGGTAGCTTTTACATGTTTTGCTATAAGTTAAAGCTTTTTCTTATTTTATCTTTTTGAAAAGTGTTTGGATATACTTACTTTGGTAGTTGTATCTTTGTTTGTTGAATTCTGTTCTTTGATATTTGTTGTTAGTGGATGTTGTAATGGTGCTAGAAAAAAAGAAGGATATATGCATAAATTATTACTATATGTTAGCAATTTTTTATTCTTTAGGAGTTACTGTTTGTCACATCATTTAATTGACTTACTTTGTATTAGTTGCTTGTTATGCAGAGTTTTAATGCTGTTGTAGGTGTAAGGCAATCTGTTCAATTTTCAGTTGTGGCCTGTATTTTCTTTGATGTCTTTATCTGTAAAAAAAATAATAATCATTTAAATCCATTTTTTTTAAAAAAAATTTGGAAGCAGGTCTGTTTGCTGTTTTAAGGTTAAAGCTTAAATTATTTAATGTTGTTCGAGAAAAAAAAAAAATTACTTTGTTAGTAGTTTCGTAGTTTTCTTCTTAGTTTTTTCTGTTCTTTAGTAGTGAAGTTTTCTGTAGTGGTAGGAGATAATATACAATACATATGTATGAGTAATTTGTCCTTTTTACTACATGTGTAATTTTAGCAGTTACTTTAATTTAGTTACATTTTGTTACTTACTTTCAATCCTCTTAATGGTAGGTTGAATCTTAGTTTTCTTGTAGGCGTCGTCAAATGTATCCACAGTATTCTTTTCTGTCTTCTACTTTTCTCAGGTAATTTGTTTGTTGGATGTAATTGTTTATATAGTGTTTTGGACTTAGTAATTAGTTAGCTGTTGGTGAGTTTGTTTGTACTGTTTTGATTCGTTGGTTTGTATTTTTGAAAAACTGTTGGTGTAATTAATTACCATATATGGTAAACGCTAATTAATGTTGAGCATACATACCTTTATATAATATGTAAAATAAATAATTGATACATGTGTAAATCATTAATTTTTAAATGTGAAAATTTATGTATTTTTAATTGGTTGTAAAATGTGAATTGTAGTGCTAATAGTATTTTTTTAATGTTTACAAGTGTTATAGAATAATAATAAAATTGTTCGATATTGCTTAAATAACGATATTATTGTAGTCGATATTTTTACTCTCGATATTTTTAACGTACTGGTTATAAATTTTATTTATCGATATTTAAATATTGCGATATATATGGGGTCGATATAATTGATATCGATGTTTATGTATTGCGATATTTTAATTTCGATATTTGTGTATGTGATTAAATAAGTATAGGATGACGATATATTTGATGTCGATATTTTTGTGTCGATAATTTTGTACTACGATAATGTGTGTTTCGATATTATGTCATAGATTCTGAAAGTTTCATAGTGATCCGTCATGAGGGGGCCTAAAAAAAGGGGAGTCCCAAAACACGTTTTCACTTGTTAATTCCCATTGAAACCTCTAGACACAGCTACAGCCCAAACTGCTGAATGGAATTACACCAAATTTGGCAGATAGGTAGATGTTGGTCAAGGAAAGTACCTTTTTGTTATTTGGTGTAAATCTGTTTAGTAGTTTTAGAGATATTCACCAAAATCCAAATTTGTATACAAAAGGAAGCAAAGCATCCACGACCGCTCTCGATCTTGTGCTGCAATCTGATTGGCTGGCAACACTTCAAACCAGGAAGTGTTGATAGTCATCTTGGGTCTCGGCTCGAGCCGAGTCTCAGAAAAAACATAAAAAAGAAAGAAAAGGGGGATATACCCTGACGCCCTAGACCTCTTGGGCAGGGACCTTGCACAGCCCGAAAGCATTCTTTAACATTTTTGGCAGGATCTGCAGATCCTGCTGAATTTGTAAAAAAAATCAAAGTGCAGACGTATGCGCCTCATTAGTTATCGGACACCTGCTGGGCCATGACCTGGTGGCATTCTGATAATATGGGAGAGGGGGCGCACAGGCCCCTCCTCCTGGGGCTTATTATTGCCCCGGGACCACCATCTCCTAGGGGCCATAAATACATTGTAGTCGGGGGGCCTCAGCAACCCCCCGTGCCCTGGGGACCACTACTTCCCTGGGGCCCCCCTCTTGGAGCCAATAATGGCCCAGGGGACCATCACCCCCCAGGGCTGGCTCCTGCTATGTCCGGGGATGATCACCCCGGGACATAGCTGTTTGCTATGGTTTGACAGGAGCTTTACCGCTCACACCAAGCCATTGCAAATACTCTGCTTCCAGCAAGCTAGACTGTTAAAAATGCTCCTGCTTGCTGGAAGCAGAGCACAATTGTTTCACAGAGGGGAAGCTGCATGTTCAGCGGCTCCTTCTCTGTAAAAGCAATGCCAGCCCCTGCAGGAGGCGGAGAGCCGGCAGTGACCACGTTGGCCCTGAGGCACCCCGCGGTCCCCATCAGTGGTGAGTGTAATAAGAGTGAGTGAGAATAAAAAATAAAAAGGCAGGCCCCCGGGGTACGGGGTCCACAGGGCTGAAATTGGCCCAGGAAAGGGGGGCCATGCAGCTCCCTTGTCCTAATAACAATTAAAAATAAACCTGGCATGTCACGAAGTCCCCACCTACTTTCACCTCCACTCTGCAAATGCCCCTCCTGATGCACTACTTGTAGGGGGGTGAAGTCCCTTGGGCTTCAGAGAGCTCTTGAGGACCAACAAGCCCTCCTGTTACTTCTAGTAAGCCCCACACAGCGGAATTGTTGAGACATCTTCAGAGGCCCTGCCCCCTTTCTCCACCTCTCTGCAAACGCATCTCCTGGCGCACTGCTGGTTAGGGGATAAAGTCCCCTTGGATGCTGAGGGTCCTTGGGGCCTAGAACCCGTCCTGTTATCTCCAATATGTCCCACACACAGTGATTGCTGAGAACTGGTCTGAGGCCCCTCCCCCTTTCTCCACTACTCTGCAGATGCGCCTCCTGGCGCAATTCTGATAGGTGGGAAATGTCTTCTTGGTTGCTGAGGGTCATTGGGGGTCAAAAACCTGTTTTGTTACCTCCAGTAAATCCCACACAACGGGAGTCCTGAGAGCTGCTCGAAGCCCCGCCCCCTTTCTCCACCACTCTGCAAGTTTGACTACCAGTTAAAAAACCATAGAAATTCACTTAAAAAAACAAAGGTTAGAGGGACATTATAGTTTGGAAATAGAATTTGAAAAACTCAATAAATTCTCTGGAAAAAACCAAAGGTTACAGGAATGTTATAGTTAGGAAATAGAATTGAAAAAACCTTAGAAATTCACTGAAAAGAACAAAGCTTGCAGGGACCTTAAAGATCGGCTCAGATTTCACTTGTACACAACCATAGAAATTCAGCAGTTATAGTTACCTGAGCTACCTGAGCTAACTATAACTTACATCCCCGCAATGCACTGCTTATGACTTCACATATTACAGCACTCATGATATGGTCAATGACATCTCAAATTACATCACTGATGATGTTACTGATAACATCATCAAGAGAGTGTAAGTGTTTTTAAAAGTTTATGGGTGTTAAGTATATGTACTAACATACTACAAATGTTAGATCAGTATACTAGTTGTACTACTAATGAGAGATAGGCAATGTTACTTGTGTGGATTTAACCCCCAGTGCTCGGGGTCTGCTGGGTCGTGCTCGTTCAGTGGAACAAATGAGCAACTGTACTATATGTGTCTATCTGAGTGGCATACTAATTTGTTTTTTATATGTCTCTTCGTGTGTGTACAAGTATTTACACGTGTTCTATGTGTGCTTATGTGCTTTCTATCTATGTTCTTTGTGGTTGTATGGATGTACTGCTTCATTTTATAAAAACCTATGTGTGTGTGTGCGGGTGTGTATGTGGGTGTGTGTGTATACACAATAATGCACAAGATGTGCACCATCTCTCCTCCACAAGGATACTCACTGTAGTGCAGTGGAGTGCACCATGAGATTGGTTCACCATGTAGCACACATAGGTTCTGGTGCATAGTCTGCATACATTGTGTTTGCGGTGACCCTTTTGTGTTTGCTGCCACCCTTTTCTTAATCTTGCTAGTAACTTTTGTATTTGTATATTGTGTAATGCCTCAAGTGATGTGTCGTGGGTAAAAGTGCTAATGCTACAAAAACAAAATCAGTATGCTTTCATTTATCGGTGTGTAGGTTTGCACGTGTGTACATTCACATGTGTATCTGTGCGGTGTGTGTATCTCTGGAAATGTAAATTTTTGTTCCTCTATGTAAGTATGAATCCATTTGTGCATTTATATAAGTGAACACTGTGAAATTGTGCATTTGTGTATATGTGAACTTGGTCTCAGTGTATGCATGTATCTGGATGTAAGGCTCCATGCAAGGGTTTCCTGTGCGCCTTTATGTAATGTGAAAAGTAGGGCCCATATGTGTAGTGTGTGCAAGTTCCCATTAGGAAATTGTAATTTAGAGAATCCCTAATTTGCAATTTCTTATTAGCAATTGCGATTCCGTCAGAATCGTTATTAGGTAATCGCTAATTATTATTTACGCTTTGCGATTCCCAAATAGCGATTTCTATGGATTCGCTATTTGGGAAGCGCAAAATGGAAATTTCGTACATATAGGTCCAAGCATTGTGTCATCTGTAATATTCACAAGTGCATTTTTAGGCACAGCTGGCAGTTTTATGGCTCTGCCCATGATTATTTCATGGGGAGACAATCCTGTTCTCCTACTTGGAGTACTGCGTAGACTCATCAACACAAGAGGCAAAGCATCAGGCCATTTCAGAGATGTCGAGGCACACACTTTAGCCTAGTTGGATTTCAAAGTCCCATTGACCTGTTCCACAATTCCAAAAGCCTCTGGTCGGTAACTGCAATGTAGCCTCTGTTCGACTTGCAATGCTGGGCACAACATCTTTCTTAACAAAAATCAATATCTTTGACACTTTCAGAATTTTCACCCAGTGTGTCTGGGACATTGTACTCTTTTTTCCTGCCTGGCACTGTCATGCAGGAAATCGCCGGACCAGGTGAGGAATAAAAGCAGCAGAAGGCCCATCCTACCTGGAGTGGTTTTCTTTTGTTATCATACCAGCAGTTGTTTGGTGGCCTGCCAGTGGGAAAGGGACTCAGGAAGCCAAGTTGGCCAAGTTGGCCAAGGCTCAACCATTAGAACAAAGCATTTACCCCTATAAACAAGGCAAGGCAACCAGCAGGTGGGCTGTTCAGGTATTAGTTCATTTTTGGCGGATGTTCCCATTACCTCCCAGCTCAGTATGAGTCTGTTAGTCTAGGAAGTAGACAGCTGGCAAGGCTGTAATGGAGATTTATGGGGTTGGTCTAAATGAGATAGATGTGGACAAGAGTCAAGCTCTGGGATCAAAATCTTGAAGAATGGGTTGAAATCAGAACCGGGGGAGGACAGAAATCAAGCAAAGACTGAGCAGAGACCTGCTACCTGGACAGTTAAGATGATGATAAAAGCTATGGTGAAAAAGAGCAAATAACTGGAAGCCAGATGTAAATGAAGTAGTTGTGAAATCAGTTTTGCGCACAGGGAAAGAGAGTCAGGGGTGGTGATGCCTATGAAACTTTCAATTGATGTGGTAGATTAGGTATTCTTTGTTATGTAATAAAACACTTGCATTTAAATCTAATTTAATGTGTTCCTTTGTTGCAGGGGTTGTTTTTCTGGATTCTAGCACTGCTTCCCGCTGGATTAATGTATCGGAGGATTTAAAAGGTGCAATTGCCCAAATTGAAACAGATGTTGAAGACACGCCTGATAGATACGATGAGTGGCCCTGTGTCCTGGGGCGTGAGAGGCTCACCTCTGGCAAACACTATTGGGAAGTCCAGGTGGGGGATGCAAAGGAATGGAAACTTGGAGTTTGTGATGAGACTGCAAACAGGAGAGGGGACATCACAGTGGCACCTTATAGAGGATACTGGGCAGTGGGCCGAAAGAGTGAAGACATATACATCTCATACACTTCCCCATCACAGACCCCTCTCAGTCCATCCATGCCTCTCAGGACAGTGGGAATTTTCCTGGACATTGAAGCGGGAAGAGTTGCATTTTATAATCTAGAGCAGAGAACTCTGTTATTTTGCTTTCCTCGCTACCCTCTTCCACGTACCCTGCGGCCATATTTCTGCACTTGGGATCTAACCAGTCCTCTGCTAATCATTTAGGTGACTGGAGAAAAATAAAAGAGCCCAAATCAAGGTCTTGTTACCATAACAATCTCAACATCACTGTTTGTATTGCAGTATTATGAAAGTTGTGTTACACCTCCAATTTTGTATTTGTGAAGCTACCATTTGCGCCTTGGATATGCCTATGATTGCCAATCATGCTCTCATGTCCACTGCTCAGTGTCTATGTCCTTTCTGTTGAGCTCCCATTTGTTACAGATTGTTCTCCTCTGTTCAACTACCCTTTCAAGGAGTGACTGCTATGTTTAGAATCCATTTGCATCTCTGTGATTTAGTGTCCTTAAATGCTGTTCAGATCTGTTCTCAGTGATACTATCTAATCTGTTTTAAGCCAACTCCCTGTGTCTGTTCTTTACATAAATTACTTGTGTCTGTGTCACTGTTTGGCCTGACAGTCTATGATTGGCACAGTGTGTCACTTCCTGCTTATTAATATCTTCAGCCAGTCTCTAGACAATTGCCTCATTGTTAAACAGTGTTAATGTCAGTGATTTCGTAGAAAGTCACTTAAAGTCGTCACTAGGAATTTTATTGATGGTCTAATTCATGAGTGGTAGGTGATGTCATGTTTGTGATAATGAGCAGTTCCCTGGGGGAGGTAATGTGACTTACAGAAGCTACACTAACAGAGTCATGAAGACATGGCTGAAGTTGTTTATTGTAACCTTATTTCCCTTGAACTCCATTTCCTGCTGGAATTTGTAAGTGGTTGACTATAATGCTTTGAAGAAAGCATTAGAGCTTTCATTCTTTGTGTGGAACTAGCACTGCAATTAGAACGAGTTTATTGGATGACATTTATTCAGATGTGACAGAATAATCTAGCATCTACTTTATATACATCTATCCTCCAGGATAAGTGGCAGATGTTTGAGAGATGTAAAGCCCACTTGCAGGAGGAAATAGTATTGGAAATCTGATCTCCTCTGGTTAGAATCTTGTGAGACATCCCCAGAATAAATTTAAACATGTCCTCTTATGAAACAAATGATCTGTGTTTTATGAATTACTGGATTCTTTTATAAATGTGTAATTTGAAGATGATAAATATTAGAAACGTAAAACTGCTAAAGGATCATTGTATGTTCTTCTCATGGTATGCCCGGTTGTGAATGAGCTTTGGATTGAGAAAGTGCAAACAATCCAGCTGTTTCTGAAATCTCTCTACATACAAATAAACTATATTTTACTGAATGAAAGAGGTGGAAAGACCACACAAGGTACATAGTTGTGGTGCAAGATGGCCCTGACAGATAGAAAGAAGTTAATTCTGTAAAACTACAATCCGGCAAGAACAGCAAAAGGTAAAGTCTGGCTTTCTGAAAATGTATAACGTGGACTCTATGTTAGGAGATTCATTAATTGTGATGTCTGAAAAAGTTGTATGCAGAAGCTGAAATGTAATTGCTATTTAAAATATATTGTACCATCCCTATGCAGTGAGTTGATTATGGTTTCATCGATACTGTTTAGGACATTGGACTATTACAATTGTATAAAACTCATAAATTAACACTAAACAAAACATAGTTAAAGATTAGTTACGGTTCAGTTAACGCAAAATCAAAAAAGTGCTGAAATTTGCCAGTTATGGTGTGCAGGACACAATGCCCATCTTAACTCACACCCCTGTCATGTTTTATTCTGTGCAGCCTTTTATGTTTTTACGTGCCTAAGGCAAGCCCATCTGTGCCCAACCGCACTTGGCCCGTGCTCAGCACCAGGACCCAGTGGCGTAACGAAACATGAGGGGGCCCCCCTGCAAACTACATGGAGGGGGCCCCCCTCCCATTCTTCGTGCCAGTCTAGAGCTCTCAGGCCAGCGACCCACCGTACTGCAGGGGATGCGGGGCGATTGTTATGCCACTGGTACCAATCCAGCCATTATAAGTAACACTGGATGGTGGAGTCAAAGGTTGGGCTTAGTCTGCCAGCAGGCTATCATAGGTGGTAGTCCATTCATTACAGGGTCCCTGCCATCAGTAGGCCGGGGAAGTTTGTCCAATTTTAGGTGGGTTTCCTGGTGCAGACTCCTGTCATGATATACAACATCGGGCCCACTCATCGTTCAGTTTTGACAACAGTGCATCCACTGCTCCTTCTCATTTCCATTTTAAAACATTGGACAATGCTTCAATGCAGTATTTCAAAAGCAGATGTAACCACAAAGAGCACATTTTGATAATACATTTTTATTAGACAATAGCAAGAGGCATTGCATAGCTTCATACTTTGACCCCAATTCCATCACAGTCTCTCTCTCTCTCTGTCAGTCAGTATCTCTCTTTCAGTCAGTCAGTCTATC
Source organism: Lissotriton helveticus (assembly GCF_964261635.1). Classification (NCBI taxonomy): domain Eukaryota; kingdom Metazoa; phylum Chordata; class Amphibia; order Caudata; family Salamandridae; genus Lissotriton; species Lissotriton helveticus. The sequence goes on along the minus strand of NC_136065.1, from coordinate 272,940,628 downwards.
TCTCTCGGTCATTCAGTCTCTCTTAGTCAGTCAGTCAGTCAGTCAGTCTCTCTCTCTCTCTCTCTCTCTCTCTCTCAGTCTGTCAGTCAGTCTCTCTCTTAGTCAGTTAGTCTCTCTCTTAGTCAGTCAGTCCCTCTCCCTGTCAGTCCCTCTCACTGTCAGTCTCTGTCAGGCTCTCTCTCTCAGTCTCTCTCTCTCTCTCTGTCAGTCAGTCTTCCAGACAGTCTTTCTCTCCCTCTGTCAGTCTCTCTCAGTCAGTCATTCTCTCTCAGTCAGTCTCTCTTCTCTCTGTCAGTCAGTGACCCTCTCAGTCAGTCAATCTCTCTCTCTGTTAGTCTCTCTCTGTCAGTCTCTCTCTGTGGGTCTCTCTCTGTCAGTCAGTCTCTCTCTCTCTCTCTCTCTCTGTTGGTCAGTCTCTCTTTCTCTGTCAGTCTGTCAGTCTCTTTCTCTCTCTCAGCCTCTGGCAGTCAGTCTCTCTCTCTGTCAGTCAGTCTCTCTCTCAGTCAGTATCTCTCTCTGTCAGTCAGACTCTCTCTCTCCCAGTCATTCTCTCTCTCTCCCAGTCAGTCAGTCAGTCTCTCTCAGTCAGTCATTCTCTCTCTACCTCAGTCAGTCACTCTCTGTCAGTCAGTCTCTGTCAGTCAGACTCTCTCACTCAGTCAGTCTCTCTCTCTCCGTCAGTCTTTCTTTCAGTCAGTCTCTCTTTCAGTCAGTCTCTCTCTGTCAGTCTCTCTCACAGTCAATCAGTCTCTGCCTCTCTCTCTCTCAGTCTCTCTCTCAGTCAGTCTCTCTCTACCTCAGTCAGTCTCAGTCAGTCAGTCTCTCTCTCTCTGTCAACCAGTCTCACTCTCAATCAGTCTCTCTCTCTCTGTCAGTCAGTCAGTCACTCTCTCAGTCAGCCAGTCTCTCTCTCTCTCAGTCAGTTTCTCAGTCAGTCAGTCTCTCGGTCAGTCAGTATTTAGTCTCTGAGTCAGTGAGTCAGTCTCTACTCTCTCTACACTCTCTCCATTTGCTCTCTCCATTCTCTCTCTCAACTCTGCCCACTCTATCTCTACTGTCTCTCTATCCACTGTCTCTCCTCTGTCTCTCTCTCCACTTTCTCTAGCTCCTTTCTCTCTCCACTCTCTCACTATCTCTCCCTCTCCACCCTCTCTCCCTTCTCTCTCTCTACTCTCTCTCCACTCCCTCTCTACTCTCTCTCTCTCCACTCTCTCTCCACTCTCCACTCTCTCTACTCTCTCTTCACCCTCTCTTTACTCTCTCTCCACTCTCTCTCTCTCTTCACTCACTCTCTCTCCACTGTCTCCCTCCACCCTCTCTCTATTCTCTCTCTCTCGCCACTCTCTCTCTCCAATCTCTCCACTCTCTCTCTCTCCACGCTCTCTCAACGGTCTCTCTCTCCGCTCTCTCTCCACTGTCTCTCTCTTCACACTCTCTCTCTCTCTCTCTCTCTCTCCAGTGTCTCGCCATGCTCTCTCCACTCTCTCTCCACTGTCTCTCTCCACTCTCTCTCCACTGTCTACTCTCTCTCCACTGTCTCTCTCCATTCTCTCTCTCTCCACTGTCTCTCTCTCCACTGTCTATCTCCATCTTCTCTCCACTGTCTACTCTCTCTCCACTGCCTCTCTCCACTCACTCTCTCTCTCCACTGTTTCTCTCCACTGTTTCTCTCCACTCTCTCTCTCCACTCTCTCTCTGCTCTCTCTCTCTACTCTCTCTCTCTCCACTCTCTCCCACTCTACCTCACATGGGCATCCGCAGAAATGTTTCCAGGGGGGGCACATTTTTAACTTCATCCCCATCCCCCTTGCACCCTTCTCCCCTCTGCCTTGCACCCTTCTTGCCCTCCCTCTTGCACCTTTCTCCCCCTCCCCCTTGCACCCTTCTCTCCTTCCCCTTGTACCCTAGTCCACCTCCGCCTTGCACCCTTTTCTACCTTGCACCATTCTCCCCTCTGCCTTGCACCCTTCTCCCCTCTGCCTTGCACCCTTCTCCCCTCTACCTTGCACCCTTCTCCCCTCCACCTTGCACCCTTCTCCCCACCACCTTGCACCATTCTCCCCTCCGCCTTGCACCCATCTCCCCTCTGCCTTGCACCCTTCTGTCTTCCTTGCACCCTTCTACTCTCTACCTTGCACCCTTCTCCCCTCTGCCTGGCACCCTTCTCCCCTCTGCCTTGTACCCTTCTCCCCTCTGCCTTGCACCCTTCTCCCCTCCACCTTGCACCCTTCTCCCCACCACCTTGCACCCTTCTCCTCTCTGCCTTGCACCCTTCTCCTCTCTGCCTTGCACCCTTCTCCTCTCTGCCTTGCACCCTTCTCCCCTCTACCTTGCACCCTTCTCCCCTCTGCCTTGCACCCTTCTCCCCTCTGCCTTGCCACGTCTCCCCTCCACCTTGTACCCTTCTCCCCTCTGCCTTGCACCCTTCTCCCCTCTGCCTTGCACCCTTTTCCCCTCTGCCTTGCACCCTTCTCCCCCTCTGCCTTGCACCCATCTCCTCTCTACCTTGCACCCTTCTCCCCTCTGCCTTGCACCCTTCTCCCCTCTGCCTTGCCCCCTTCTCCCCTTTGCCTTGCCACTTCTCCCCTCCACCTTGCACCCTTCTCCCCTCCACCTTGCACCCTTCTCCCCTCTGCCTTGCACCCTTTTCCCCCTCTGCCTTGCACCCTTCTCCCCCTCTGCCTTGCACCCATCTCCTCTCTACCTTGCACCCTTCTCCCCACTGCCTTGCACCCTTCTCCTCTCTACCTTGCACCCTTATTCCCCCCTGCCTTGCACCCTCCTCGGCCCCCCTTCCCCTCTCCCTGCAGACGCCCACATGGTGCTTCAAAGAAGAGTGCTTACCTGAGGGCACCATTTTGCTGCCTCGTCCCTTCTCATGTGAGCTTTGCCCTGGAGATTGCTCTCTCTGTGGGCCCCCATTCCCACCCTTGTCCGGGTCCCGAGCACTGATATGTGCTGCCTTCTGCTCTCTGGGGCCCCACCCCAACCTTGTCCCTGTCTCTTCTCTTCTCTTGTGGGGTGGGGCCCCCACCCCATCCTTGGCCCTGTCTCTCCTCTTCTCTTGTGGGGTGGGGCCCCCACCCCATCCTTGGCCCTGTCTCTCCTCTTCTCTAGTGGGGTGGGGCCCCCACCCCATCTTTGGCCCTGTTTCTTCTCTTCTCTTGTGGGGTGGGGCCCCCAGGGCCCCCACCCCATCCTTGGCCCTGCCTCTCCTCTTCTCCTGTGGGGTGGGGCCCCCACCCCATCCTTGGCCCTGTCCCTCCTCTTCTCCTGTGGGGTGGGGCCCCCACCCCATCTTTGGCCCTGTTTCTTCTCTTCTCTTGTGGGGTGGGGTGGGACCCCCACCCCATCCTTGGCCCTGTCTCTCCTCTTCTCCTGTGGGGTGGGGCCCCCACCCATCCTTGGCCCTGTCCCTCCTCTTCTCTTGTGGGGTGGGCTTTGCTTATGAGAGGAGAGAGTGCCAGAGTGGGGGCCGGGCTCTGTGCTGCCTCACAGGAGCCGTGGAGACTGCTGTCTCTGGGCCCCCACCCCACCCTCTTTCCGGGCCTGCCTGGCTCTGACTTAAGAGAAACAATGTATATTGATACTTTGTTTCTCTTGTCAGTCAGTCAGAGGGAGGGGGCGAGGGGCTCAGCCTGCACCTGCTTCAGACTCAGAGGGAGAGAGGCTTGCTTCAGCGCAAGCCTCTCTCACAGCTCCCAGAAGAGCTGAAGGGACCGGGGCCCCCTGGGGCCCCCTTCAGTAACTGTAGAGAGTGAGGCCCCCCCGCACTGCGGGGGCTGCGGGGGCGTTTGTTACGCCCCTGCCAGGACCCCTTGGTAGTTACAGGCCAAGTAAGGCACCCATTCATAACTATGATAGATCTACCCTGTAAAAGCCAAAGGGGGCAGCCAGGGCCAGGGACTGCACCTGCCTCTCGGTGGATGCATTACCGGCACCTCTCCCAGGAGTCTGTCCTAATTGTAAAATCCCCTGACCCAGGGTTTTAGATCTGCCCATACGCACAAGAGAAGATAAGAGGACAGGGTTAGTCGGCAGTGAGACTCAAGTATTCAAATGCATATTGCTGAACGCGAGGTCCTTGGTTAAACACAGCCAAGAGTGCGCAAGGCTTATTAAGGAGAAGGATAGAAAAATGGCTTTCATTACAGAGGCTTGGACAGATGATTCATCTGGCCCAGATAAAGTGACGAACACTCCTCCAGGGTTCTTATGCCATACTTTAGATAGGCCTATTAGGGAAGGAGGAGGCTTGGCAGTGATCTACCATGGATCGATTAAGGCAGCTTTTCAGCCTATCCCAATAGAAACATGTGAAGCCTTGTCTTTTAATCTCAGTCTATCCCATCATCACACCTTCAAAGGAAGCTTATTGTACAGGCCACCAGGAACTAGAACCTCCTTGATAGCCTCCCTTGGAAATGTACTGGGTGAGGGCTTTTGTTCAGAGGCCTATACAATCATGGGAGATTTTAATTTTCATTTGTAAGCACTTGCCGAACCTGACACAGTGATTTGAATGATCTGATGCATAGCGCCAGCCTGAAGCAGCGGGTAGTTGGTCCTACCCATGTGACAGGACATACCTTGGATGGTATGTTACCCAATCAACCGAGCCTGTATCTTCTACCCCTGGTGTGGTCCGATCATGCCGCCGTCCAATTTGAGTTAATACTGACAGAGCATCGCGGAAGGGGTCAAGGCCCAAAAGAACATATAAGAACAAGAGCTTGGAACGAAATTGAGGGGACAGCTTTGCAGGAGCTTCACACCTCCACAGCAGTTCAATTGCCGTTGGGAGTGGAGGAGGCGAGCCCCGTATATACGGAATGGCTGGAGCGAGCCTGTGACATAATAGCTCTAGTCAAAACCCTCCGTCCCAAAAGATAACAACCCTCCGCTCCATGGTTTACAGAGGGGTTAAGAAATCAAAAACTCATTTGCAAACAACTTGAGCGAGTCGGAGGAGAAGCTATAAGGAATCAGAGAAAAAGCCTTACAAACTTAGCCTGCAGAAATATAAACAACTCATCTTTTCTGCCAATCAAAAATGTTATGCAGTTTGTATTGAAGCAACAAACAATTCAGTAAAAGAATTGTTTAGAACAGTCGCTACCCTGGCTTCACCTAAGCCTGCCACAGTTCAACCAAGTCAAAACTAAGCAAAGAAATTGCCAACTTCTTTCTGTCCAAAGTGGAATCTATCTTTTTGGCCTTTAGTGGGGCAAGTACAGATGGGACGAATGTGGCTAGGGAGGAATACAAGTTTGTGGGGACTCCAACCTCCACCTCTGAGAATTTCTCGCTGTTGTTCCCTGATGATATTCAAAGAGCCTTAGGGATGTAAATTCAGGGTCACCTTATGACCCATGTCCGCTTGCGGTGGTTAAACTGGCCCAGGGCCCGATTGCGGCATCATTATCATCTATATTTAACACTATGTTTGTAACAGGGCATTTTCCCACTCGCTGGAAATTGGCCTCTATTCTGCCCCTTCTGAAAAAAAGCCTACCTTGGACCCTAAGGATCCAAATAATTTTTGCCCTATCTCTAGACTCCCACTCCCAGCAAAACTGTTTGAAAAAATCATGAACAGACAACTAAGCACTTTTTTAGCTGCGACACAAGCTCTGGATCCCTCTCAATATGGTTTTAGAGAGCCACTGAGGAGAACAGGGAAGCCATTTATCGGGGTGGCAGGGCAGCCCTGATCTTAGATCTGTCCGCCGCCTTCGATACGGTCCATCATGATATAATAATGGCCCGTCTAAAGGCATATGGGATCCGTGGGAAAGCATGGGATCTTTTAAGATCTTTTCTTGCTGATAGAGGACAAATTGTTGCGTTGGGAGACTACTAGTCTAAACCTTTTGCGATGCCCTGTGAGGTTCCAGAGGGGTCCTCTCTCGGTCCGACGCTTTTTAATGTGTATGTTTCCTCTCTGACCCCCATTATTAGTGCATTTGGATTTGGTCTCACCTCTTATGTGGATGATACCCAAATTGTGGTGTCTCTGACACCAGGCAAAGAGGTGGGAATTGAAGGACGTTTCCAGGACTGCATGTTGTCAGTGGGAAGTTGGATGGCAGAAAATTGCCTAAAATTTAACACGGGTAAAACTGAGGTTATATTGTTTGGCAACAATACCAACTTTTGGACACCAAACTGATGGCCGGACTCGATGGGTACTCTCCCTGTCCCCACAAAAAAGGTTAAAAACATGGGCGTAATAGTGGACGAGAGTCTCACCTTTGGTCACCAAGTAAATTCAGTGGCATCGAAAACAATGTATGTGATGAGAATGCTCAGGAAAATATTGCTGTTCTTGCCTCCGGGGAGCAGACAAACAGAGGTCACGGCTCTTGTAAAGGCGAGACTGGACTACTGTAACAGTCTTTACCTAAATGTTCAACAAAGATTCTTGAACAAATTACAATTGTTGCAGACTTCTCACTGGTACATCGAGATTCTCCTTGATTTCTAAGGAAATCCCAAAATTGCATTGGCTCCCGGTAAGGAGTCGAGTACGTTTCAAGGCAGTGTGCGTGGTTTTTAAAACACTCCAAGGTACAGGGACAGACTATTTGAAATGGCAATTCCAATGGTATATACAGGAAAGAACATTGGGATCAATGGGAGCCAAGCTGGTCCTAGTGTCACACACAAAAAAAGCCTGATGGGATGGCAGAAGCTTTGTTCATTGCGCGGCAAAAGCCTGGAACGATTTGCCATTCCACCAGAGAAATTCCACAGAACTTTTGTCCTTCAGGAAGGGCTTAAAAACTTGTCTCTTTTCCCAATAACACGCTCCCAATAAAATCCGTTCTTCCGTTTTCGGCCATTAGCTGATCTAGCTAACGCCAGGACACCTCCAGGAAATCGATGCGCTTTAAAAATGTCATTAACATAGCATAACATAACATGGACTAGAGAGTGTACTGAGCAGGGCCGGCAGATGCATGAGTTTTGGTGAGCATTGCAAAATTCACAGAAAAAACACTGTTTAAAAGTGAATTCTGTTTGAAGTTCAAACTTGTAAAAGCACTGAAAGCTAAACTGTGTGTTTTGTTCAGTGAAAAGATAAATAAATGTGAGTGTATATATATATATATATATATATATATATATATATATATATAAACACAACCAGTCTCACATTACTGGAGCCCAGCACCCTTCAGGGCGGCTTCAGTGAAATGGGCACGGAGCAGCCCATTAAACACACTTGCCAATCAGAGAAAAATACTGAGGCTCAATCCAGCAGCGTCTACTTCCTTTGCCCTAACGTTTCGGCTTAATTGCCTTGCTCACAGGTGGAAGAAGACACCTACGTGCGCTCTGACGATTTTTAAAAGGGTGTATAATCACGTGACTGAATTAAAACACTACATATCCCGCAGTGCATTGTAGCTTTGTTCAAATGTACTCACTGGAAGTCCTCACAAATTGCATCTTAAGTAGATAGTTCTGTTGGATTCATGCACTGATGTAAAAAGTGGAATCCATGAAATAACAGTCAGGTGAAAGAAATATGCCGTAGTGTTGTCACTTCTACGTGTGACCAGCAGAAGCCTTGCGCTGCAGCACGATCATAGCAGGAGTCATCCTGCTTGAATCCCTTCCAAATGCAACCCGTTTTCGCTGTGTAGCATTCCTCTGTAGGTCGGGTGCATTCGTGGATCAGGCTCCTCAATTTTAAGAAACACAACCAGTCTCACGTTACTGGAGCCCAGGACCCTTCAGGGCGGCTTCAGTGAAATGGGCACAGAGCAGCCCATTAAACACACTTGCCATGCAGAGAAAAATACTGAAGCACAATACTGCAGTTCATATATATATATATATATATATATATATATATATATATATATATATATATATATATATATATATATATATATATATATATATGTGTGTGTGGTGAGCATTGCAAAATTCACAGAAAAAACGCTGTTTAGAAGTGAATTCTGTTTGAGGTTCAAACTCGCAAAACCACTGATATATGTAAACACACATTTATTTATTCACATTCATGTTTTTAATTAATATGAAAATAAATGTTTAATGAAGTGTGTAAGAGATTAGGGTCACAAACATTAATTCCACTATGACCCCCTACACCGCCTGAAAACTACTGTACTATTTTTAACCCTGAAATATTATTCTCAGCAAATACGTCTATAATTTTGACATATCAATGCTCTGATATCAAGTCAGAAACAGCACTCACTACATGATTTCCTACTTTGTTCAGAGACTGTTGCTATGCCTTATTTTTACTTATAAACTGAACCAGAACTACATTATTTAGTGGTTATAATTTCTATGTTATATGATAGTAGAGGTCTATATTATTTTTTTCTTTATTTATAACAGATTATAATAGTGAACAGAAAGAAAATTCAACATGCCGAACAAAAATGAAAAAACAAAAAACAAAAACAAACATACTATTCTAAGAGAAAACAATTAGAATAATTACGTAATCAACAAAAGACGGACAAAAAAAAGAGTGCTCCTGTTAAGACAACCAAGGATTTTCTAATGTCAAAGTAGAAAAAAAAAGATAATGTGAGAAAGGAAAATCATTTAGCCGTATCTAAAAGGACAAATCAGAGAAAAAAGAAAACTGTTTCCCAACTCTGCGGTGAACAAATTAATAGACGTACTAATCAGTTTGCAGAAATCAGGAAACGTATGTTTTATAATAGAGTAGTTTCGAATTTGTTAAAAAATGAAAAAATTCCTAAAAGGAAATCTGCTTTTTATAAGAAAAAAAGTATATGGAGAATGTTGTAGAATGCGCATTTCAGACAAAAAAAAAGTTATTTGTTTTTGTAATTAATAGAATAAATACACTGAATAAGGGAATCAAAGTTTTAAAAGCTAAGTGTAAATGGAAAAGAGTAATTAATCGGACTAATTTCTGTGATGTTTTTTCTGGAAAATGGATGCATAGTTCAAGTTGTGAGCCATTTTTTAATGAAGAGAGTTACTTTCAAACTAATGATTTGTTGCATGCAGTTGACACCAGTGGTAGAGCATATGAGGTACAGGATGGTTGTCCTATTGAAAAAGAGAAAATTGTGCCTAGAAATACAGAAGAGGTGATAGCTGATGAAGTTTTAGGAAGACGTCCTAAGGCTCCTGTGTACAGTTGGAATTGTAGTAGTATTTGCAGTGTACGACAGGATTCAATTGATTTCTTTCGCAGTTTCTTATGTAAGTATGCTAAGAAAAGTCTTAAACAAAAAGTTAAAATGTTTCAAGAATTAGACCCTTGCAGAGTGAGAGAAAAAACAGGTCTGCAAGGGCATTCTCTGGCTTGTCTTTCTAAAAAAAGTATGCCAGAGTGTTTTTCACCATTTCAGGATGTTAGCAGTGCATCATACCGAAGTAAGGAAATTAGTGAGAAGGTTGTATTATGCAAAAAGTCCAGCACTTAAACTCAAACAGTTAAATAGTGCTCTTTTGCATGGATCTGAATTAGATGTAAAGATATGTGAAGAAATTGAGGTTAGTTACTTTGGTCCAGAAGAAGACAGTGCAGAAACTGATACAGTAATAGATGGAAATGTGGTAGAAAATGTCCGGAATTTTAATACTGAAAATTTTGAACAGGAAGTAACAAAATTTAAGGTTATTGCAGGTGAAAAACCAAATTTTCCTTGTGTGTGTTGTTGACGCACTCATTACAAAAATCAAACCAGGTTAGTTGATTTATATTTAAAAAGTGAAGAGGAAAATAATAGTGAGTGGAAAAATGTTGCAACCTATTTGTTGGTAGAAAATTGTTTTGATTTGGGTTCTGATCAACGTATTTGTAAATATTGTTATAATAAATTAAGTGATAATAGAATGCCTGCTAGAGCTGTACATAATAATCTTGAGTTGGTGAGTATTCCATCTGAACTGAATGATTTAAATACCTATGAGACTATTCTGATTCAATGTGTGCATCCATTTCAGGCTATTGTTCGTATGGAGCCTAAGACAGAGAAATTAAATCCTTCAGATTTACAAAGAGGATTAAAGGGAAGAGTTGTATATTTGCCTCTTGATTTAAAGAAAAACATTGAGACAATTGGTGTTGAAAATGTTTAAGAGGAACCTTTAGTTATTCTAGTTAATGGTGTGCCTACAAAGAGTAAGAAAATCTGGCAAGATTTAGTGGATGTTAGAAAAGTCAAAAAGGCAACGTTGTATTTGGTCAAAAACAATAAATACTATACAAATGTAAACGTAGGAGAAGAAGAAATAAATGAAGAAGAGGAAAATGATTTGCCTGCTGGACAAATTGAAAAAGTAGATGTGTCCAGTAGTGAAGAAATTTATGAACATTACAGTGTTCATCCACTGCATTCCAAAGAAGCAATGGGGAATGCTATTGAATTATGCCAGATGAAAAAAGCAGAAGGAACTCCCATTAGTGTATGGGAAGAGAGCTCGGAAGCTCGTTGTTTTCCTCAGTTATTTCCAACAGGTCAAGGTACACGATACCATGACCGACCTATGCAAATTCCTGCATCTGAATACCGGACAACAAGATTATATGCAGAAGATGCGAGATTTTGTCAATGTATTCCATATTTGTTTCATCTTCTGTTTGAAAGTGACTTATCTGGACTTTCTTATGCAGTAAACCATATACTAAAAAGTGGAGTACATCTGCAAAATGTTTCAGCAAGGGAGTTTATGGATAAAGTCCAACAGAAAGACACTGTTTTGGATTCTCACCTAATTAATCTAATGGCATGTCAACGGGGTACTAATGAGTATTGGTACCATCGTCATGGAGATTTGAAATGTATGCTAAGAAACTTAGGAGCACCTGCATGGTTTCTAACTCTAAGCTGTGCTGAGTATGCTTGGGAAGATTTACTTGAATTTCTTCGAGAGGCAAATGGAAACATCGAAAATATAGAGTACAAGACACCTGGAGAACTGTGCTCTTTGGATCCAGTTAATGTTTGCAAATATTTTAATCATAGATTTGAAGCTATGATGTCTTTTATTACAAAAAAAAAAATCCTCCTCTTGGCGAAGTTCTGGATTTCTTTTGGAGAAAAGAGTATCAAGCGAGAGGTGCTCCTCATATTCATATGCTATTGTGGATCAAAGATGCTCCCAAATTTGGAAAAGACTCAGATGACACTGTACTGTCTTTCATTGAAGAATATGCAACATGTGATATACCCAAAGGTACAATTGATAAGGACTTAAGAGGGAAAGTGTTACGATTTCAAAGCCATCGTTGTGGCAAATATTGTCGATGAAAATTCAAATCAAAGGATAAATTCTATACCAAATGTCGTTTTGGATTTCCACGACCAGTAATTCCAAAAGGAAGAGTGAACAATTTTATGTCGTCTTTGCGACATACTGTTACAAGAAAATCACCAAAAAATACGTACAATTTAAGAAGAAACGAAGAGTCAAAATACATAAATGACTATAACCCAGTCATTTTGTCCATGTGGAATGCTAACATGGATATTCAATATGTTTCAGACAACTCTATTGCTGTGGCTCGATATGTAACGTCTTACATCACCAAATCTGAAAAGACGTTTCTCATGAAAAGAGCCTAAGTAAGAAATTGTATACCTACAGTTCGAAGATGTTATCTCATCGAGAAATTGGAGCATATGAATGTTGTGATCGATTATCATCAGCAAGTCTTTACGCAAAATCTCGAACAATCATTTGGGTGAGTTTAGGACTGCAAGATCACGAAACCGAGTTTTGAAAACTGTTCAAGAAATTGAATATTTAGCAGAGAAAGAACCAAACAGTACAGACATTCTGAAGACAAACATGTTGGATACATACTATCCAAATAGAAGTAATCTGCTTGAAAACATTTGTCTGTATGAAATACTACAAAACTACACTTTTAAAAGGAATATTACAGAGGATATTGATAAAGGTATATATGCTGTGATTGGATATGAAGGATGTCTGGTGAAACAAAGAAAAGGATATTTGATTAATCACCGAAAGCTGAGTGGTGAAACTCCTGACAAAAGAGAATTTTACTATTTAGCTCTTTTGCAACTCTTTAAACCATGGCGTAAAGAAGACGAACTACTTGGTGACTTTGACAGTTATGGAGATTCATTCAACGCATCTCAAAATAGTATAGAATGTCCTGTTTTTAGAAACTATCTGCAAATGTTGAAGGACGAAATAGAGCAAGAAGCAACAATAGCAGCAGAGATTGCTAGAGAAAGTTCTCAAGATAGTCAAAGTTCTGCATCGTTGAGTCAAGATCCACTTGGACAACCAATTATCCAAAATGAAGCAGCCACTGCCATGGATGAGGTGGAAAGAGCAATGGAACAAGTTCAAGAGTGTTGGAACCTGGGATGTCAGGTTACCTAGGGTAGCCTGGCCTAGGGTCAGAGGCACAAGTGTGAAGGTTGCAAACCACCCAGCAGTAAATCTACGCAATGACACTTAAAAAGGACACTACACCAATTTGTTATGAAAATATGTACTGGTTTATAAAAATAATATACTCTGCTCTTTGGTTTCAAAATTTACAACTTAGGCATTTCAGTTTGTCTTGGAAGCATTAACTATACTTTTAAATTCTAAAACATATTATCAATCAGCATTTGCAGTACATTACATTTGGTCAGACCTCCTAACCAAAACTGGCAGGTAACACTTATATTCCAATAAATCAGTTATGCATTTACTGTACTCTGCTTTACTCCTCGGCAACTTCTCTTCACAGCATTACTCTAGGAGAGAAGATCAGCACTTCTAGATTGGCTAAATTAAATCATTAATCAACAACAATAGTGCGTTTTATCAGACTCCAGCCTTAGTTAGAAAAGGTTACTACTAAGTGCACTATACTTGTCTCCCACAGCACCTACAACCCCCTCTCCGTGATGCACAGTCACTGAGGATTTCCTCAAGATACTCCCCACTTTATGTAACACAGCTGTGGAAACTAACAGTGTCTGGGTTATACTCTGATAACCTCTAGCGACACTCTCCCCCTTCAGTACACCTCCTTACTTGGGCCAGAATAGGCGGTGGTAGTCTTGTTGTGCCAAGGGACGTGGAAAATCACTGGGCAGGACAAAAGGGAGCCACACGCTATCAAGATTCCTCAGCCTCTGGGGCCCCTCAGCTTTCCTCTGCGTGGCGCCAAAATCCAGAGTCACAGTTACCGCCGAGTCTCCTCAGCCGCTTTTGGCCTGCACAGATCTCCCGCTCACACCAGCCTCACTATGGGCCGCTCGAGCAGGGGAGAGAAGTTCCCTTTTTCTTCCGCCGCCGGGGGACTCCTGGCGCTCCTCCTCAGATCCTCCTCGCTCTGGCAAGGGACGCGCTATACTTCTGGGCATGCGCGAGGCGCTCACACTGCACCGCCTCTCACCTCGCTTCCATACCCGCCTCCGCTCCCGCCTTCCACCGCGCTGGCTCCGCTGGCAAGACGCTGCTTCTTCCGGGCCTGCTCGGTCCTAGGCCCCTCCTGCACAAAGGAGTGGGATCGCTTGGGGCATGCGCGGTCAAATCTGGGGCATATTCTCCACGACGCGGCCGGTGCCCCCGGGGTCCCACAGACGGCGAGATCAGCGCCGCCTCATGAAAACCGGCACCCTTCACCTACAAAGCGCCTCTTCAGCCACCACTCGGCGCCGCTCCCCACGCTGAAACCAGGGCAGGATGGTATTGAGGACTAAATAAAAGGTTGGGGGCCACAAGAATTAGCCCTCCTCCGTTTGAGGGAATCACAGCAGAAGTCCTTTCACTGGGCAGAGGACTGCACCCCACAATGCTGTAGTCTCCTTCTCCTGTCCACCTCCCTAGTCTTTCAGTCCAGGGATTAGACAGGCGCCCAGGGTCTCCCTTAAACTTCCACAGCGGGGACAAGACAAGGATCCCAAAGGAGGAGTAGAGAAGTGGATTAATTAGGCTGCTTCCTAGTTCAGGAACTCAACCCTTTCACTAGCATCCCCCCACCTTCCAAGATAGCCTGTCCTCCAGCTGACTCTCTCAGGTAGACAAAATGGTTGCCCCGCATTCCGCCTTATATAGGCTGTCCCTCAGTGGTCCAGAATGGACCAGAAGGTTCTGGAACGCCCTATACTGGTCTATGGGCAAGTTCTGGGTTTGGCAGTTAAGGCAGTTGGTAGCCACCATTTTGTGTGGTTCCAACTTTTCCTGTCAGAACAGGCCTCTGGGCCTGGGGTGAAAACTATGAGGGGGAAAAAGAACACCTATCCCCTTGACCAACACCTATAAAAAGTTAGTGGACAAAAATTATCAAGGGTATAAGGGGCAAAAAGGGGACAAAAGAAATAATAAATTGGAGGGACTACGCAAAAAAAAACAGACAGGTCTAACACGCGTCCCCCCAGCTGAAAGTGGGGAGAACTACCCAACCCCTTGGGAGTCCTCATCACTAAGGCGGAAATACCTGGAGAGACCGTCTGCATTGGCGTGGTCGACTCCAGGCCGATGTTCCACCCGGAAGTCCATTCCCTGTAGGGAGATGGACCACCTCAACAGCTTGGGATTTTCCCCCTTCATTTGCATCAGCCAACGAAGGGGTCGGTGGTCAGTCTGAACCAGGAAGTGCGAGCCAAAGAGGTATGGCCGCAGCTTCTTCAGAGCCCACACCACCGCAAAAGCTTCCCTCTCAATTGCACTCCACTTCTGTTCCCGGGGAAGCAGTCTCCTAGATAAGAAGACTACAGGCTGATCCAGGCCCTCTTCATTTAGTTGCGATAACACTGCCCCAATGCCATGTTCCGATGCATCTGTTTGGACAATGAACTCCTTGGAGAAGTCTGGGGCCCTCAGGACCGGTGCTGCACACATTGCCTGCTTCAACTTTTCAAAGGCTTGCTGACAAGCCTTCGTCCAAACTACCCGTCGAGGTTGTTTCTTTGAGGTGAGCTCCGTGAGGGGTGCTACTATAGTGCCATACCCCTTCACAAAGCGACGGTAGTAGCCTGTGAGGCCCAGGAAAGCTCGGACCTCAGTCTGTGTCTTGGGGGGTTCCCAGGCCATGATTGCCTCAATCTTTGCCTGCAGGGGCTGCACTGACCCCCTACCCACCAAGTGTCCAAGGTACACAACCGACCCTTGCCCAATCTGACATTTGCTGGCTTTGAGGGTCAATCCAGCTTGTTTCAGGGCCTGGAGAACTGCTTGCAAATGTTGCAAATGGTCCTCCCAACTGCTACTGAAGACAGCAATGTCATCCAGGTAGGCAGCAGAGAAACTCTCCATTCCAGAGAGGACCTGATTCACCAGCCGCTGAAATGTGGCAGGGGCATTTTTGAGCCCAAAGGGCATCACACAAAATTGGAAGTGTCCCTCAGGCGTGGAGAAGGCTGACCTTTCCTTTGCTCCATCTGTCAAGGAGATCTGCCAGTACCCTGAAGTGAGGTCAAAGGTACTTAGGTATTGGGCAGCTCCTAGCCGGTCAATTAACTCATCCGCCCTAGGGATCGGATGAGCATCAGTCTTTGTAACTGAGTTCAGTCCTCGGTAATCCACACAGAACCTCAGTTCTGGTGTGGTGCCTGGTGGGGCGGCTTTTGGCACTAGCACCACCGGACTGGACCAAGGGCTGTTGGAAGGTTCTATCACTCCTAGCTCTAGCATCTTGGCAACCTCTCTATGGATGCTAGCCTTCACCTTGTCTGACAGCCTGTAGGTCTTTGACTTCACTGGGGGGCTGTCTCCTGTGTCCACATCATGGGTACACAGGTGGGTTTTTCCCGGGACAAGGGAGAACAACGAAGAGTACTGCTCCAATACCTGGCGGCAATCCTCTCGTTGCTCAGGAGTTAGGGATGGGGAGAGAATCACTCCCTCCACCGACCCATCCTTCTCTTGAGACGAGAAGAGATCAGCTGTTGTTGGTGGATCCAATGGCCCTACAATGTCGATGCCCACCCTTTCAAAGGGGGTGCTAACGACTGGAAGTGGTTCCAGGGGAGCTTTCAGCTTCACCCCTGTTTTCCCACTGGCCTGGCAGGATACACATGTCCGACAGTAAGTGTTGGACGCCACTTTCATTTGAGGCCAATAAAAGTGGAGGACAAGCCGAGCAAAGGTCTTGTCCTGACCTAAGTGTCCTGCCAAGGGTATAGCATGAGCCAATTCCAGCAGAAAGGCTCGGTATTGTTGCGGGACTACCAAGGCCCTTGATGAGCCAGGTAGGGGTACTTTGGGTTCACTGTAGAGGAGTCTATCCTCCCAGTAAATATGGTAGTATCCCATAACATCACCTGCTGCCTGGGCTTCAGCCTGACGCCTCAGTCCCTCAAGGGTAGGGCACTCCCTCTGCCCCTTACAGAATTCCTCTCTGGTAGGTCCTCCCTCCACATGCCACTCAGCAGGGATGGGTAAATCCTCCAGAGAGTCTACTTCCCCCTCCACAGACTCCTGGTCCACCACTTCAGGTGGCCGATCCGTCACATGGGGTGCGGAAGCCGAAGCAGGCTCTTCCTGTCTTCGGATCTGTCCCTTTTTGGCAGCGGGTTGGGCCATTGTTCCAGGCTCCAACCCAGGCGAACTCCCTCTCCGGGCAGTCGCAGACCTTGTGCTCACACAGGCCCAGTCAGGTGTACCCAGCATCGCGGAGTGCGTCCGGTGTTCCACCTCTCTCCAAGTGTTGTGCTCCATGTCATTCCCCAGCAGACAATCAACTGGCACGGCAGGGCTTACGGCAACTCGAAGTGAACCTGCAACCCCTTCCCACTCAAAGGGAACCTCAGCCACTGGATAGTGGCCCATTCTGCCATCAGCCATCGCGGCGGGGTGGAGTACATTAGGAACCACCTGCTCTGGAGACACCAGTTGACTTCTCACCATAGTCATACTGGCTCCTGTATCTCTCAGAGCCTCCCCTCTCTGGCCATTGATGGTGACCCATTGCCCATACTTTGTAGTGTTTGGGGGCACCTGGATCTTTGGAACCATCTCCCGCTCTCCCAGGGACACTAAGGTGACACCCGCCCACTCACCCCCCTTATCTAAGGGCAACTCCTCCCCGAGCGCTACACTAGCTACTCCCGGTGACTTTCCTCCGGTGGGAGGGGGTGGTCTCTTTGGGCATCTGACATATCCCTTATAATGTCCAACACCACCACACTCAAAACAGTGGAGAACCCTTGGCTGCTGACTTTGGCCAGGATTAGGGTTTCTGGGCGGGATTGCCTTAGGGGTGAAACCTGTTCCCTTCCCTTGGAAACTGTTTTGGGGACCTTTAGAGAACTCCCTCTTTTTGTCTCCCCCCTCCTTCTTCTGAGGGGAGCCCTGTCCGGCCTTTTGGGAATCCCCTCCAGTCCCCTTTGAGGACACCCGGGTACTTGCCCAGATGTCCGCCTCCTCTGCAAGCTTCCGGGCATTGGTCAGCTTGCTGTCCACCAGATGTTGGCGCAGCTCGGGAAAACATTTCTCGAGGAGGTGTTCTTTCAAAAATAGATCATACAACCCCTCATAGTCCTTCACCTCGCTGCCCTTGACCCAGCCCTCTAATGCCTTACGTGCGTAGTCAAGGAAGTCCACCCAGTTCTGGGTGCTTAACTTGTGGCTCCCCCTGAACTTCTGGCGATACCTTTCTGGGGTAAGCCCAAACTTCCTTACTAATGCTAGCTTCATGGTGGGGTAGTTGGTTTGCTCCCCTGGTTCCAGGGCCAGCAAGGTGTCCCGACCAGTAGGAGGCATGTACTTATACAAACCACCCCCCAGTGCTTCTCCTGCACCCCATGGGCTCTTAAGGAGACCTCATAGGCAGCCAACCATTTGGCTATGTCATCTCCCTGACTAAAGCTAGCAATAAGGTCTTTTGGCAAATAGGGTCTGGACTCCCTGGCTGTCTCTTTGGATTCGCTGCCACCATTTATTACAGGAGAGGGCCCCCGTTGCAGGGCCTGGAGTTCCAACTCTTTCAACCTGAACTCGTGAGCCATCCTCCGCTCCTCTTTCTCCTGCTCCAGCTTAGCCAACTCCCATCTCAATTGCCTTTTTTCCCTCCTGTCAGTAAGCTCGGCTTCAGTTAAGCTTCCCCCAGAGGCGCTACTGCCCTTGCTGGAGTAGGACACTGGTCCTGGGAGTAGGTTTTCCCCCTCAGAGTGGAATAATCCCTCTATCTCCACAACCGTGTCCCAGTCTGCCCCTTCATCCTCCTCCTTCCCTTCTTTGTGTGCCTCCACCCAAGCCCTGAGACTGGTCTGGAGTTCCCCCTTCTTGGCACCATGCTTAAAAAATACCCCCATTTTCTGGCAGAAATCTTTCAGCTGAGCCACAGAATAGGTATCTAGGTTTTCTAATGCAAACTCCATTTTGAAATAGGCAAAACCAGATTATACACACCAGGAAATTAGAGTTGCAAGGGCAACCTAAAGCTACCTCCACCCACCACCAGGAACAAATTTGGAAAAAAAAAAATTCAAATTAGGAGGGCCGCTAGGAGAAAACTCCTGGTGTAGGCTTAGTGTATTACGTTCAATTACTACTGAGTAGCTGCAACCACAGTCAGGATCCCACCGCTAGACACCAATCTGTTGGAACCTGGGATGTCAGGTTACCTAGGGTAGCCTGGCCTAGGGTAAGACATGCATTTCAGAGGCACAAGTGTGAAGGTTGCAAACCACCCAGCAGTAAATCTACGCAATGACACTTAAAAAGGACACTACACCAATTTGTTATGAAAATATGTACTGGTTTATAAAAATAATATACTCTGCTCTTTGGTTTCAAAATTTACAACTTAGGCATTTCAGTTTGTCTTGGAAGCATTAACTATACTTTTAAATTCTAAAACATATTATCAATCAGCATTTGCAGTACATTACATTTGGTCAGACCTCCTAACCAAAACTGGCAGGTAACACTTATACTCCAATAAATCAGTTATGCATTTACTGTACTCTGCTTTACTCCTCGGCAACTTCTCTTCACAGCATTACTCTAGGAGAGAAGATCAGCACTTCTAGATTGGATAAATTAAATCATTAATCAACAACAATAGTGCGTTTTATCACACTCCAGCCTTAGTTAGAAAAGGTTACTACTAAGTGCACTATACTTGTCTCCCACAGCACCTACAACCCCCTCTCCGTGATGCACAGTCACTGAGGATTTCCTCAAGATACCCCCCACTTTATGTAACACAGCTGTGGAAACTAACAGTGTCTGGGTTATACTCTGATAACCTCTAGCGACACTCTCCCCCTTCAGTACACCTCCTTACTTGGGCCAGAATAGGCGGTGGTAGTCTTGTTGTGCCAAGGGACGTGGAAAATCACTGGGCAGGACAAAAGGGAGCCACACGCTATCAAGATTCCTCAGCCTCTGGGGCCCCTCAGCTTTCCTCTGCGTGGCGCCAAAATCCAGAGTCACAGTTACCGCCGAGTCTCCTCAGCCGCTTTTGGCCTGCACAGATCTCCCCTCCCGCTCACACCAGCCTCACTATGGGCCGCTCGAGCAGGGGAGAGAAGTTCCCTTTTTCTTCCGCCGCCGGGGGACTCCTGGCGCTCCTCCTCAGATCCTCCTCGCTCTGGCAAGGGACGCGCTATACTTCTGGGCATGCGCGAGGCGCTCACACTGCACCGCCTCTCACCTCGCTTCCAGACCCGCCTCCGCTCCCGCCTTCCACCGCGCTGGCTCCGCTGGCAAGACGCTGCTTCTTCCGGGCCTGCTCGGTCCTAGGCCCCTCCTGCACAAAGGAGTGGGATCGCTTGGGGCATGCGCGGTAGCGCTCCGTGAACTTCAAATCTGGGGCATATTCTCCACGACGCGGCCGGTGCCCCCGGGGTCCCACAGACGGCGAGATCAGCGCCGTCTCATGAAAACCGGCACCCTTCACCTACAAAGCGCCTCTTCAGCCACCACTCGGCACCGCTCCCCACGCTGAAACCAGGGCAGGATGGTATTGAGGACTAAATAAAAGGGTGGGGGCCACAAGAATTAGCCCTCCTCCGTTTGAGGGAATCACAGCAGAAGTCCTTTCTCTGGGCAGAGGACTGCACCCCACAATGCTGTAGTCTCCTTCTCCTGTCCACCTCCCTATTCTTTCAGTCCAGGGATTAGACAGGCGCCCAGGGTCTCCCTTAAACTTCCACAGCGGGGACAAGACAAGGATCCCAAAGGAGGAGTAGAGAAGTGGATTAATTAGGCTGCTTCCTAGTTCAGGAAATCAACCCTTTCACTAGCCTCCCCCCACCTTCCAAGATAGCCTGTCCACCAGCTGACTCTCTCAGGTAGACAAAATGGTTGCCCCGCATTCCGCCTTATATAGGCTGTCCCTCAGTGGTCCAGAATGGACCAGAAGGTTCTGGAACGCCCTATACTGGTCTATGGGCAAGTTCTGGGTTTGGCAGTTAAGGCAGTTGGTAGCCACCATTTTGTGTGGTTCCAACTTTTCCTGTCAGAACAGGCCTCTGGGCCTGGGGTGAAAACTATGAGGGGGAAAAAGAACACCTATCCCCTTGACCAACACCTATAAAAAGTTAGTGGACAAAAATTATCAAGGGTATAAGGGGCAAAAAGGGGACAAAAGAAATAATAAATTGGAGGGACTACGCAAAAAAAAACAGACAGGTCTAACAAAGAGGATGTAATAAATTTAGAAG
Source organism: Lissotriton helveticus (assembly GCF_964261635.1). NCBI lineage: Eukaryota > Metazoa > Chordata > Amphibia > Caudata > Salamandridae > Lissotriton > Lissotriton helveticus. The sequence goes on along the minus strand of NC_136065.1, from coordinate 272,920,010 downwards.
AATTGGAAAAGCAACTTAATCTTGAGCAAAAACAGATATATGATGAAGTGACAGAGCAGATTGAGCATGGTTTTTGTCATGAGAAAAAAGAATGCTCATGTATGTCATTTCAACCTGTCCGACTATATGTGAGTGGAGAAGCTGGAACTGGAAAAAGTTTTCTAATTAAAGTAATTGCTACATATCTACAGCAAAGAACGGACTCATCACTCTCTTATGTTGTTACTGCTCCAACTGGGTTGGCAGCACACAATATTAAAGGGATTACTTTACATCGTTTATTGATGCTGCCAGTTGAACATGAAAATAAATTGCAATACCACAAGCTATCTGGAGAAGCTTGTTGTGAAGTTTCTAGAGTCCTTAAAAAAATTAAACTTCTCATTATTGATGAGGTAAGCATGGTATCAAATCTAATGCTTGCATTTGTGCATTTAAGAATGCAACAGATTCTTAAAACAGAGTATGATGTCTTATTTGGAGGCAAACACGTCATAGTTTTTGGAGATCTACTGCAGCTAACTCCTGTAAAAGGACAACCTGTATTTAAAACTGTGATGCATGAAGACACCAGAAAGTGCCTGGGAAGTATTGGAAATGTTAATATATGGTCACATTTCAAATATACTGAACTTATTCAAAATATGCGACAGGCAAAGGATACTAAATATGGAAATATTCTCCAAGATATAAGAATTGGAAAACTAAGTGAACATGCCAAAGAAACTTTACAAACACGATTACTTTCCAATTCGTTTCCAAATGAAAATAATGTGGCAGAGAAAATATATAGTAAAGAGGCAGAAGATAAATCAGTTATATGCCTGATGCCAACTCTACACGAATGTTCTATGTTCAATGAAAAAATGTTGAAGTTAGAAAATCAAGAAATTAAGAAACTGGAAGCTAAAGATAGAATAGAGCATGAAGGAAGTACTATTATTTTGTCTGAAAGGTTGAAATTAAAATTGGATTCTTTAGAGAAATCAATATCTAAAACTGCTGGTTTAGAAAAGAATCTGTATGTATGTTTAAAATGTCGTATTATTTTACGAAGAAATTTACATGTGGAAAAAGGTTTGGTGAATGGAGCAATGGGTAATGTTGTTGGTTTTATGAATTACCCAAATAGAGATGAGATTTATTTTTTTTAAATCAAATTTGATGGAATTGAAGAGGTACAACAAGTCAGTCGTTGTTCAAATCGATTTTTGCTTGTAAAAGATTTATATGTCCGACGAAAACAGTTTCCTGTTTGTTTGGCATATGCGGTGACTATTCATAAATCTCAAGGTTTAAGTGTAGATAGTGCTTTGATAAATATTGGAAGTACTGTGTTCAAAGAGGGTATGGCTTATGTTGCTTTATCTCGTGTTAGAACTTTATCTGGATTGTATCTGATTGATTTTGATGAGACAAAGATTAGTGCAGATCTAAATTGTGTGAAAGAGTATAACAGGTTAAGAAGAGAATATGCTCCTAGTTTACCTCAATATCCTTTAATTGAAAAGTGTGTGGTAGGTCGAAAAAGGAGATATGAGGAAAAATTTACTGAAGTAGTAGAGAAACGAAGAAAAATAAATGAACCTGTGATTGGTAGCAAAAAGCAAAAAGTTACTACTGAAGAGATTGTTGGATTTAAATTTGAAAATAGTTCTGGTGTCAACTGCTATGCAAATGTAGTGGTTAATGTTGTTTTTTTTCTTAAAAGTTTACAGCAACAGATTGTTGAAAATCGGGACCAAACATTTTGTTGTTTACTAAATTCTGTGTTTCAGAAATGTAACAGTGATAATAGTCAAATAGGAAATGTTTCTGAACTTCGAAATGTTTTAGACATATGTACTGGACTAAATCAATTTTCTCAGAATATTCAGATGAAGGTATAGATATTGATAGTCTTTTTGGCCTTTCTTATAAATGGCAACATAATTGCGACAATTGTTAATTTTCAAGTTTTACTGATATACACACTGAAAGATTTATATATTTAACATTACCAGACTGTAAAGCAGTGTCTTTCAATAATCTAGTTAGAGATGCGCATCAAAACATGGTCTGTTCTCAATGTAACTCAGAAATGTTATCAACATTATTTATCAGAAGATATGGACAGTATGTAATTTTAATGTTCCAACGGTGCAGACCTGATGGAACAAAATTGACAACTTCAATAAAAAATGTTGTGGCTTTTTAACTATCAATTTCTGGAAGAACTTTTGTAACTGTAGCAATTATCTTCCATGATGGTCCTTCAACAACATCAGGACATTACACAGCTTATTTGAAATCTCCAACAGTCTGGACTCACTGTAATGATAGTCAATTGACTTTTAAAAAAAACGTTTGCCTTTTGACTTACCAAATTCTTATCTGGTGTTTTTGCAACCCAAATTTCAGTAAAATTACTTGGCGTAGGAAGATTACTACTGTTAAGAAAAGATACTAATGCGAGTGAGGGTGATGGAATTTAAAAACTGAAACTTGTATTTGGCATATTGAGAGTATCAGGTACAGGTTTAAGTAATGTTTAATGGAACAGAACACGTTGGAACATTTTATTCTAAAGGTCGGGAAAAGAATGGTTAAGAGTATAATTAAGTAATTTGCAAAATAAGGACTTTACTCATACTATTTGGCCGTGAGGAATAGTATCTGAGAACAAAATGACTACTTCAGATAAATGTTTGTAAAACATGCTTATACAGAAGTTTATTGAGAGGTATTTAAAAATAAGTCATATTATTTTATTACTTTGTGATTGTTAGATATAGCAAACTTCCACAAGAAATTGCGATTTAGAGAAAAACATTTAAGACATGTTTTCTTCTCATATTTACACTATCTAATCAAATGTTGTCTGGGTTTTTTAAACACAATCATTTTGATTGTGTTTTTTTTTCCCGCTGTTATATGATGAGTAGTATTGAGCTCACTGTTTATAGTGAAAATCAATATATTCTGAGAACAGCAAAAATAAATCATATAACATATTGTACAATTTATTTTGTATTCACAAATATTTATTATAACTGTTTTGTTTATTCTCTTCCACAGATATTACATTTATAAGGTAAGTACGACTAATAAAAAATACTTTTTCATTAGTTGTTTATTTCTGTTTCTTCTTATACTTCCCTCACTCCTTCTCTGTTACCCTAACTCCCTTCATCTCCTCACTTTGTCAGTCCCCTTCTCTCACGGTCACTCCCTTTAACTCACCTACATTTTGTCATTTACCTTTCTTTGCTCCTTCCCTGATTCCCTTCTGTCACTGTTTCATTCACTTCCTCTGTCTCTTTCCATTCTCACTCCCCTTGTCTCATACTCACTTGCCTTTATCCACCCTCTATCACCCCTGTTTCCTCGATCTCAATCCCCTTCTCTTATCCAACCTCACCCCTGTTCCCTTACTCTGCTTCCTTCACTCCTCCTCATTCTCTATACTTCAATCCATACTTCAGTTCCCTTAGCCTACTCTATTTCCGTTTGTCCATCCCTTACATTCCTTCCCTATCTCTACCCCATTCACTTTCTCTTACTCACTTTTCTTAACTCTATTTTTCTTAGTGCCTTAACACTCTTCTTAACTCATTCCTCTACCCTTAGTCCTTCTGTTTTACAAATTGTTTCTCTCATCTTCCATTTTCTCCTCACACTCTCCTTTCCTCCCTCACCATACTTTCCTTTCCACAGTCATTCTCTCAGTCCCTTCCTCTCTTTCACTCAGTCATCTAAGTCATTCATTTATACACTACTCATTCTGTCCCTTTCTCTGTCTCCCTTTCTCTTCTTTTGTTTTATTTTCTGTTTCCTGCAGTCCTACTTTTTTTATTTTATGAAATGTATATTATAACTTAATTTTTTTCTTTTCTTCCACAAATAGTATCTTTTTAAATGAAATGTACTATATGTTTGTTACTATTTCTAAGGTAAGTATGAAAAACAGAAATACTTTTTAATCAATCTCTTACTTCTCTTTGTGTCTTGGTCATTGTTAAATCTATCTCTTATTCACCTTACTTAACTGTTTTTACTTTCCTTTAGTTTCCTTTACTTATTCCCATTATTTCCCTTCTTTCTTCTTTACAGTCTTTCTTTCATTATTAATACTGTTTTTCGAGCCTCACACACCTTGTCTAACTACCTTTTTCTCTCTCTGACTTTTACTTGTCTTTCCTATCTTCTACTATCACTACGTTTGTCTTGTTTTTTTTCCATTACTCTTTTCCCCTCACTCTTATATCCCTTCCTGCACTATCACTGCCCTTTACTGAATCTCACTCGTCTAATCCCACTACATGTTCTCTTCTCTGTGCATCACTACCATTCCTTTTCTTCTTCTCCAATTTCTTCAGTACCCCTCTTTTTCTTTTCCTCACTTCATTTGTCAATCTTGCTCCCTAATTTATTTTTCTCATTCCCTTGTGCTACCTCCTTTTCATTAACTCTCTCACTCATATTTTGAATATTTTTTTCTCCTTCTTTTATTGTGTGTAACTCAGTCTAACTTCTCTTCCTGTCTGTATCTCACCCCTTTTTTCTTTTCCTCTCTCTTTCCATTACTCTCCCTCACACTCTTTCACTCATTTAATTCCTCAGGGGAAAATTTAAAAAACCCATTGCGCCTCTTTTATACTGCCTGTGCATAAGTTTTCTTACACAGTGGCAGTGCAAAAGAAGTGCCATAGTGCAGAGAGATGCATCACATTGTAAAACCCTGCACCACATGAAACCAGTCTCAGGTTTCATGTGGGCATTTCCACGCAGGGGTAGGCGTTCGGTCACAAGAACTCTTTTGAAAAATGATTCAGTAAAATCTACAAGATTTCACTGAGTCACTTCATCAACACTAATGTGTCAAAAAATTGCATCTGTTGAAGCAGGTGTAAAGGTTGACATAGCACGTTACAGATAGAGGAAGTTGGAAAAGTGCTGGAGTTGCATCATGCAACAGAATTTCAATACTGTGCAAACTTTCAGCCCTAGATGTGATGTACATCATGAGTGGTGCAAGGATTAATTTGTGTATCGCATCTTTCCTGGTGCATCTTTACTATTTTGCAGAGATGTATTGGGTAACATAAATCTGTCCCTCTGTTCCATTCCCTTTCTATGCTTTCCTAAGTCCCTTCATTCTCTTATTCAATTTTTTAATCGCTAATTTACCAATTCTCACTTTAACTTACCTCCCTTTTATCATCCTGAAATCCCCTTCCTTCATCATCTTTCCATTTCCTTTACCTTCACTCCCCTAACCCTACTCTATGTATCTCTCTTTGTCCCTTACTGTCTGTCCATATAGTGATCCTCACTTCCCTTCTGTGAGTCCTGCACCTTTACTTTCTTTTCCATACTGTTCTTCCCATAATTTTTAATTTCCTTTAACTCACTAACCTACCTTTAAACATCTTGGGGCACATTTACAAGCCCTTTACGCATCTTTTGTGCCGCTGTTGCGTCACTTTTGTGACACAGCGGCGGTGCAAAAGATGCACCATGGTGCATGTTATTTACAACGTGACGCATCTGGGAGATGCGTCACGTTGTAAAGCCCTGTGCCTTAAGGAGGCGTTATGGTGCAGGGGGGGGGCGTTCCTGCACAGGAACGCCTGCTAAAAGTGGCTAAGTGCTCAATTACTTTTAGGCCAATGCTATGTCAAAACCCTGTGTCTGATTGAAGCAGGCGTAAGGCTTGACGCAGCATTAGTTGAATGGGCCCCCCAGGAGCATTGCTGGAGCTGCATCGCGCATGCGACGCAACTCTAGCAATGCGACATCTTTACGGTACAGATGCGTCACACATCTGTGCCGTTTTTGTCCCATGGTGTGCCACATTATAAATGTGGAACATCAGTGGTGGCGCTTGGGTGGTTTTGCTTGTCGTAGGCTACTTGGCGCATCGCTGCTGATTTGCAGAGATGCACCATGTAACGTACATCTGCCTCATTGTTTCAGTCACTCTTTTACTTCACTTTCTTCAGTCACTATACTTTCTTTACCTCACTCATTTGCTCAGTCCCTTACTCCATTTTTGTCATTCATTTCAGCTAGCCATTTATACACTACACATTCATTCAAAAGAAAGATGACACAGTGCATAAGAAATAGAGCTCTTTTTTGAAAAATGAGTTATTTCTGAAAATAATTTTTTTTTTTGGTTTTGTTATTTGTATTTTTTTTTTAACAAAGTTTTATACTTTTTGGTTTTTTTTTAAATGCAAACTGAAATCCTGAACTTCAAAAGTGTTCAACAGGAACAACAAAAAACTGAAATTTAAAAAAAATGATCGCCTTCTTGTGCACACATGCTCCGTGATGCGCTTTTCAACAAGCACAAGGCTTTGTTCAGAGTATACAAGAATTTCGTTGCACTTGTTGCACCTCATGTGCACCTTCTTTAAAAAAGGCCTCAGGTCCAGTTCAGCAGTTGAAGGAGATGGAGGTGGTGCCGATGAAGTGCTGGCCACAGCTGGTGGCATTTGTGTGGCCAGGGCTCTAGTGGATGCCTTCGCAAACTGCGCAGGGTGCACTTGCCTCACATGTCTCATCATTGTGTGAATTGAAAATGAATATTTTTTGAAGGGTTTCCCCTAGAAAGGACAGTGTCACAAATGGTGCAAGTGACTTTAGGTGCATTCACCTTCTTTAGTCCTTCAGAATATTTAAAAAATTGCCAAATAAAAGATTCTTTTACTCGCCGTTGAGGAGGTCGATACTGTCCATCAGAATTAGATGACGATGATTCCTGTCTGGCTGCCATTTCAATTATTTCTCTGAGAAGCTGGAGAGGGTCCTTCTTCCCCCATTTCCCTCACTATTTGCTTTATTCTCTTGGAAGAATCACCCTTTTTGAAGCTGGAGACAGAAAAAAGAACAGGATGGCAGAAAGACAAGAAACAGCATCTTCTTCTTCTGACTCCCACATGGAATATCGTCAGCCAGCTAAGAAAGGGAAATCTTCTTTTATTTGGAAGTTTTTTACTTTACCTGAGCATCAAAAAAAGGTAAATGCTCCTAAAGTAACGTGTACCCTTTGTGGTACTGTTCTTTCAAGGGGAAACCCTCTTAAAAAATGCTCTTTTTCTATACATACGATGTTAAGACATGTGAAAAATGTGCACCCTGTGCAATATGCCCAAGCAGCCACAAGAGCTGTGGCCCAGCAGATTCCACCAGCTGTGGCCAGCACATCTAAAGCTCCACCTCCATCGCCAGCAACAGCAGAAATGGACGTTAGGCCATATTTGGGACATGTGCAAATGCGGTGCATCAAATGTTTTGATATTATTGTTCATGGAGAACAGAGCCTGAATATAATTGAACGCATGATTCAGAGTCATAAATGCTCTGAAAGGAGATAATTTTTTTTCTATTTTTCATTTATTTTGTTCCGGTTGAACAGTTTCCTTGTTGCAGTTCCTGAATTTTCTTAAAAAAAAAAAATAGTCTTAAAATTAAAAAAAAAAGAAAAAAATATATAAAACAACAAAAGAAAAAAAACAGTTCTTTTCAGAACTCATTCAATTTTCTAAAAAGAGTTATATTCTTAAACACTGTGTCGTTCATTTTTTTGAATGAAAGTGTAGTGCATAAATGAGTGATTGAAATGACTGAGGAAAGGAAGGAACTGAGTGAAAGAGTGAGAAAAGGGGAGTATGGTGAGTGAAAAAAGAGGAGTTGAAGAGTAACTGAAAGAAGGGGACTAAGGGTAGGGGCGGGAGTTAAAGGATCTGAAGAACTAAGGGAAGGGCAATAAAGAAAGGAGAAAAAACTACTTTCAGTGTTTTGATGTTGTATTTAAATTCATAATGAAAAACAAAGAATTTTACACATATTTTATTTAGGGGTTAGCATTTAAAAAACCTTGCAAATTCACTAAACAAAACATAGGTTTTACACACGTTATAGTTAGGAATTAACATTTAAAAAACCTTGCAAATTCACTGAAAAAACCATAGGTTTTACACACGTTATAGTTAGGAATTAGCATTTTAAAAAACCTTGCAAATTCACTGAAAAAACCATAGGTTTTACATACGTTATAGTTAGGAATTAGCATTTAAAAAACCTAGCAAATTCATTGAAAAAACCATAGGTTTTATATCAGTTATAGTTAGCTGGACAATTTACTCATACAAAACCCTTGAAATTCCCACGTTATAGTTAGTTGTACTCACTATACCTGGCGCGCCCGCAAAGCACTGCTAATGACATCACATATTACATCACTCATGACATAGTCAGTGACATCACTCATGACATCACTGATAACATCATCCTTGTGAAAAACTGGCAGACTCTCTCAGTGTAATATAAGTTTTGATACACACATTGAAAAATAGAATCAAATAATTACAAAACAATGAAGAAACTAATTCCACTTACAACAATCTATTCAGAAATTGCAAAATCTACATACACATTCGCTCATTCACCAACATATCTATATAGTTACTCATACACATACTCAATCATCATAAATACTCATTCATCTATACATTTTGTTACACAACGACACTCATCGTTAGAGTTACTCACACACATACTCACACAAGCAAATAAATTATAAAACAACTATACACTTGCTTATACAGCTATACATACACCACTACTCTTACTTCTACAGAAACGTACACATACTTTTTTACTACAACTATCTCTTATAGGAACAAAAAAGTATTTATACAGAAACTCTTACAATTTCTCACTCTCACACATACTTACCTATATGCATCAATTCTTACTTATAGTAATTTAAAACATATGTAGTTACTCATAAAGAAATGATTCTGACAGTCGTTCTCTCACTAACACACCCATACACACACTCATCCATCCATACAGTCGTGCACATATGCTGTCTTCAAAACATATGCAAACAGTAAGGCACTCATTCATTCATATATGCACAAAGTAATACCTCCCACCAAACTTAACAGACACTCATACTAATACTCAAAAAACGAAATATTAACCCATATAGACAATCATGTAGCTACTTACCAACCTAAGCATCCGTCTATAGATAAAGGGAGACAGTGATACAGATATTTACAACTTTAAACAATAATTGGTAATACATATATTTAGTAACATACACATAATAAGTTAGTTTTACAATCAATTAAAAAAAACATCCATTTAAACTCTAATTTAATCGTTTGTTCTTCCATCGATGTTTAGGTACACATATATAAAATATTTTTTTTTTATCAGAAAGATACACATTCACTGGATGATGTCATCAGTGATGTCATTTTAGATGTCATCAGAGATGTCATGAGTGATGTCACTGACTATGTCATGAGTGATGTAATATGTGACGTCATTAGCAGTGCTTTGCGGGCGCGCCAGTTATAGTGAGTACAACTAACTATAACGTGGGAATTTCAATGGTTTTGTATGAGTAAATTGTCCAGTTAACTATAACTGATATAAAACCTATGGTTTTTTCAATGATATATATATAGAAAGCCTTCTATATTAAAGACGCTGTGCAAATCTAAAAGTGGCCCGGACTTCTTTCTTGCATGGAGGAGAGTGTTTGGCTTAAAATATATATATATATATATATATATTCACTGAAAAAAACATAGGTTATAGACCATATATAGTTAGGAATTAGCATTTATAAAACCTTATTTTACTCACACAAAACCATTGAAATTCGCATATATAGTTAGTTGCACTAACTATACATTTCGCGCACCCGCAATCCACTGCTGATGATGTCACATATTACATCATTCATGACATGGTCAGTGACATCACTGATGACATCACTCATGACATCTCAAATGACATCACTGATGACATCACTGAAAACAACATCCAGTGTTTTTATGTTTCTGTAAAGTTTAAATATGTCTTACATATTGAAGAATGAGTGGATGTAGAAGTGTCTGGATGAAGGATTTAGTAGGTGCATGACTGACTGTATGAGTGAGTGATTAAATATGTCTCACTGAGTGCATGGGTTACTGACTAAACTGTCTTAATTTGTGCATCATTATGTCTGTTGTTCTGTAAACTGCTGCATGTGTTGATCAGTAGCTATATGAGTAACTATATGGGTTATTGATTAGTTGCCCAAGTATTTGTATGGGAGACTGAGTGTGTGTGTGGGTGGTTGAGAGGTGTATGACTCTGTGCACAGATGTGTGAGCAGTTGATTCACTAGATGTATGGGTTCAAAAGTGCATGTGGAAACAGCTGTATGGGCGGTTGACTGTGTGCATGAGTGTATTGGTGAGTGAATGGATATCTCAGTGCTACATGTCAAAGTAAAGACATATGTAAAACAGAGTATATGTGAGAGTTGACATATATAAATAACTGTGCATAAGAGCCAGTGAATGTGTGAGTGGCTGTATGGATCATTATGAAATTGTATCAGGGATTGTATAAGAGTGTAAATATGTGTTAGTATCTGTTTGAATAAGTAAGGTGTGTATAACTGTATAGTTGAGGAAATGGAGGTGTGATTGATTCTTTGCATGACTGACTAGGTGTGTGAGTAACTCCATGGATGAGTGACAGTCTGTGAGTGTCCGTTTACACTGAGTGTATATAAGGTTATATTAGAGTCAGAAGAAGTTCATCGTATTATCACATGAATGATGTCATCAGTGATGTGATCAGTCATGTCAAATGAGATGTCATCAGTGATGTCATCAGTGATGTCATTTGAGATGTCATCAGTGATGTCATCAGTGATGTCACTGACCATGTCATGAATGATGTAATATGTGACGTCATCAGCAGTGGATTGCGGGTGCGCGAAATATATAGTTAGTGCAACTAACTATATATGCGAATTTCAATGGTTTTGTGTGAGTAAAATAAGGTTTTAAAAATGCTAATTCCTAACTATATATGGTCTATAACCTATGTTTTTTTCAGTGAATTTTCAAGGTTTTGTAAATGCTAATTCCTAACTATATATGATCTATAACCTATGGTTTTTTCAGTGAATTTCAATGGTTTTTTAATAGCAAATATTAAAAGCTGTTAAATGTATTCTTCTTTTAAAGGAAAAATATATTTTATATGTATTTAATATAATTTTTTTATGTATATAATTTTTTTTTTTTTTTTAGTTTCGCTACTGGTCCGCGCACTGGGTAGCTTCCCGTTAGCTTAATTTTATGCCGCGATCCGGTCCGCACACCGGGAAACGTACCGTTTGCACAACTGCCGCGTTCGACAACAACATCGCGACGCATCGCGTAAGCGCGACGTATCGCGTTGCCGCGTAATGCGTCTTATGACGTGCCGCGTTCGCGCACTCGGAAGTGCTCCGGTGCGCGAACGAGGCACGAAGCGCAGCAGACCGGAAGCGCTCCAGGTGCGGAGCGGGACGCGTATCGTAAGCGTAACAGGTCATGTGACCTGTAAATAACACTTTTCATTGGTTTAGAACTTTTTTTTTCCCAAATGATGAAAACCCCTCCTTCTTTCCTCTCTCTGACTTTCATCTTTGTGAGAGGAAGACCTGTTTCTCCTTGTTGAAATAATGGCATCTGTAGTAGCTGCAGCTGGTGGACCCCCACCCCCACCACAACCACCTAGGAAGGAAGGACCACCTGCGCAGTTCCTTCCAAACCCAGAGGAAGAGGAAGAAGAAGAGGAAGAGGAAGTAGAGCGGAGGCAGTTCTTACGTGAAGAGCCCCGGAAATCCCACCACAAAGACAGTTTTATTTGGCAATTTTATTCATACCCTCAAGGCCAAAAAAAGGTCAATGCCCGACATGTGACATGCCTCATTTGTAAAGATGTTTTGTCTAGAGGTACAGATAAAAAGTATAGTTATGGTAACTATACTATGCACCGCCATATGCAGAGGTGGCATCCACTCAATTACAGCGTTGCAGAGATGCGTCACCTCCGAAATAACCCACCAACTCCTGTGGCCAGTACATCGGCACAGGTATCTCTATCGGGACCAGAGGCGAGGGAGACGGTCCCAAATATCCAACAGAATTTTGTGCACATGAAGATAGTGTGCCTTTATTGTGGTGACCTACTTTCATGTCCAAATATGAGTATCAATTTGATAAACAGAGCATTTGAAAACCACAAGTGCTCAAAACGCCCCAAGAAATAAAAAAAAATGTGCTCCTGTTGAGCCCTTTCTAATGCCTGTTTTTCGTTGTTCCCCCCCAAAAAAACAAAAAATAAATAAAATTGTTCAAAAAATACAACAAAAAAATGTTCAGAAAAATAAAAAAAAATATAAAACAACAAAAACATTAAAAAAAGTTCTTTTCAGAACTACCTCCCATTTAAAAAAAATTACTAACATTTTTAGCACTCTTCACTTCATTTTTCTCATGGGTGCGCTTCCCGGTACGCGCACCGGAGAGCGCCCCGTTAGCGCAATTAAAAAAAAAAGAAAAAAAAACAAGAGAAGGAGAACATAGGAGAAAAAGAAAGAGAGAGTAATGTTAAGAGACATACAGCAAGAGAGAGCAACACAGATGTACTGTGTAATACATAGTAAAACAGTGTAAAAGATATAACAAAGTGTAAGAGAGAAAATGTAAAAAATATAAGGCTGTGAAACAAAGAAAGAGAGAAGAAGAATACTAAAGCAGAGGCACATGAGGAATGTGAGTGGCTGTAAAGAGTAAAAGGAAAGAGAAAAAATGATGTACAAATAAAAGGTAATAACGGAACCAGATTTAAATAACACTGGTAAGGGAGAGAGAGAAAAAAGTAGTGTGCATAACTAAAGAGGGATAAAATAAGATGGATAACATCGAATAAAGTTAAAACATGTGGATTGACAGAGAAAAAAACTAAAAGAAGAAAAGAAGAAGTAACAGAAAGGGAATAATTGAAGCAGCAAAGAAATGTAAATAACGTAGTGTGCTTGAACTTCAGGAAGAAAGCATAATGAACAAGTAGTGAAAGAGTGAAGAGACATAGGGCCAGATGTAGGTAGGGTTTTACCGGTCGGTAACGGCCGAATTCGGCCGTTACCGACCGGTAAAAGGAATTTGAGATGTAGGGGGCAGAATCGGTAATTTTACCGTTCTGTAATTTACCGATCTGTAATTTTACAGAATCTGTAAATATACCGGTCGGTAAATTTACAGAACGGTAAAATTACAGATTCTGTAAAATCGATATGTAGGTGGGACTCTGATGAGTCCCACAAGGCCTAAGAAATCGGTATTTTACCATCAAATTCAATTTGATGGTGAAATACCGATTCAGGTGAGCATGCAAATGTGTGCATGCACACCTGTGCCATATGACAGGCAGACCTGCCCTTAGGGCAGGTATGCCTGCCATATGGCCCCCGAACCTTTTTTGGGGGTGCTAGAGGGTGTCAAAGTGACACCCCCTGCACCCTTGCCAAAAATCTGTATTTACCGATCGGTAAATACCGACCTGTAATGCCCCATTCATTCCTATGGGCTTCAAAGCCCATAGGAATGAATGGAGCATTACAGGTCGGTATTTACCGAATCGGTAAATACCGACTTTTAAAGAATCGGTAAATCCACATCTGGATTTACCTACATCTCGGTACATCTATTTTACCGACTCTTAAATACCGAATCGGTAAAATTCGGTATTTAAGTGTCGGTAAAATAGATTTACCTACATCTGGCCCATAGACAATTACAGTAAGATAGATGGACTGAGTGAATGGGAATGAAGAACTGTGAGAACAGAGGTACTGAGAAAAGGAGTGGAAGGAGTGCAGTAAGTAAATCACCCACACAACACAACAGCTACCCTACCTCAAAGCACTCTAAAATAATTTTTTACTGTTTCTCTTTGTTTTCCCCTTGTTACGCTCCCCGGTGCGCTACCCATAGTAAAAGTAAAGAGGGGTGATAGAGGGAGAAATATTGAATTAGGATAACACATGGTGAGTGACAAAGAGAGAGGACAAAGAGAGTAAAGGGAACAGTACCTGAATGGGCTTGAGTACAACAGCAAAAAAAGATAAGTAATGCAGTGTGTGTGACTTACAGGGAGTTAGTGGGTGTAGGTCAAAGTGTGGGTGTGTAAGGTGTGTCTGTGGGTGTGGTTGTGTGGAGTGTTTTGGTGTGGGTAGAGATGAGGGTGTGTGAAATATGTGTGAGAAGTGTATGAGTGTGGGGTGTTCGATGTATGTGTGTGTATGGAATGTGTGTGTGTTTTTGAGGAGTGTGTGTGGGAGTTTTTTTTGTGTGTATGATGTGTAGGTGTGGTGTGTGTGTGGGGTGTATGTTACAGGTGTTTGTATGTGTTGGGAGGGGGATGAGGTATATGTGTAGGAGTAAGGTAAATAATTAAGAAAAAGAGATTGAGTAAATAAGCACAGGAAGGGAACAGAGGGTAAGTGAAGTAAAGAATAGGGATCAAAAGAAGTTGAATATGAGAGGGTAAATAATGAAAGGGGAGTAAACATGGAGAATAAAAATAAGTGAGAGAAGCAGAGTAAAAACACAGGAGTGAGGTAGATTGAGAAAATATTAGTGACCTTAAAGCAAAGGGTGATAACAAACTAAATTTTTTTAGTCATACTTACCATATAATAAATCTAACTATTATTTTTTTTACTACAGTTGGTATATGTGAAAGAGAGAAAAAAAATATAAGTTATAATTAGTAAAATATGTATTTTAAATTAAAAGATACAAATGAAGAGCTAAAAACATCATAACACTCTATTTAGAAATAAAGTGAGAGTGAAGAACACAGAAAGAGAAATAAACTAAGGTAGAAGGACAAAAAAAGGGAAAAAGAAATAGAAGGAGAGCAAATTACAATGAGTAAGGCATATAGATTCACTAAGAAAAAGAGAGAGAAGTACAGAGAAATGAACTGAAGGTAAGAAAGATACTAAAACATTGTGAGTTAGCAAAACTAAATCAGGAAACACAAGTAAGTAAAAAGATAATGACTGAGACAGAAAACAGTCTAATTAATGATGCATTTAGAAGAATGAGGAATAGAAGATAACTGAGAGTAAGTGAAGAACAGTCATAGAGTGAAAGGATGAAGGGAGACAGAATAATATACAACAATTTAAGGAAATGGACTGAGGAAGTTATAAGGTAGACACACTAAGAGAAAAACAGAGTGAGGTGGAGTACAATGAGTAAGAAAAGAAAAAAAGGAAGTGAGCAAAAAAAAGGAAAGAGAGGAGAACACGACTAAAACAGTGCTACTGAGAAAAAATAATTTGGTGATGAAAGTAAAGAGAAGGACATTGAAAGAAAGGAAATGATGGATAGTAACGGAACCAGAGTAAAAGAAATGGTAGAAGGTAGATAAACACAAGTGAAAATAACACAAGTAGAGTGAGGCACTGAGCACAGAGAAGTAGTGAACGAAAAATAGAGAGAAGAGGTCAAAAGTAAGAAGCAAACAAAGATAAGCGAGGGAGAGTGGATGTCAGAGAATGGGAATACAATTTAATTTACACAATCCAAAGTATAGAATAATTTCTACAACATGTTACAAAGTTTATTTTTGCTGTTCTCAGAATATATTGAATTTCACTTAAAGCAGTGAGTTCAAATTAGTCATCATATGACAGCGGGGAAAAAAAACACAATCTAAAAGATTGTGTTTTAAAAAAAAACTTACATACTGACAAATGACAAATGTACGCTAATCTTTGATTGACTTACTTTTCCTTGAGGCCAAATAGTATATCATGGAGGTCCTTTTCTCGTTGCAAAGTACTTTGCTGTTCAGTAAAAAATCCATTTCATCGACTTTCTAGAAGAAAAACTCCAAGAACATCTGAAATATTTTCAATATTTTCATATACTCCTTTTTTTCAGTCATGACTCTTTTCTCATTCCTGCACCTTTCCATTTGGCCACATAGTGTCAGATGTATGAGTATATATCAGTACTCCTCCCGTCTTCATAGGCCAATTACCTTTACCTAAATTTTGACTGTAAAAACACTAGATATGAATTTATAAAGCCAAAAGGCAAACGTTGTTTGAAAGTCAAATGATTGTCGTTACATTGGGTCCATCCTTTACAACTTTTTAAATAGCATGTGTAATGCCCTGATGTTGTAGAAGGACCGTCATGAAAAATAATAGCTACAGTTGCAAAGGTTCTTCCTGATATCGATAAGTGAGAAGCCACAAAGTTTTTAATAGAAGTTGTCAATTTAGTTCCATCAGGTCTACATCGTTGTAACATTAAAATAACATAGTGACCATAATTTTGTAGAAATAATGTGGACAGCATTGCAGACTTACATTGGGTACACACCATATTGTGATCCGCTGCTTTAACTAGATTATTGAAAGACACTGATTTGCAGTCTGGTAAAGTTAAATATATTAATCTTTCAGAGTCTATTCTAGTAGTACTTGATGAAGCACAGTTATCACAGTCATGTTGCCATTGATAAGAAAGGCCAAATAGATTTTTATATCTACTCCTTCATCTTGTAATACATCAAACATATACATTAAAAATTCCTGACAATCCTGCTGAATATTCTGTGAAAATTGATTTTGCCTGAACATATATCTAGGAGATTTCTAATTTCTGAAACACTTTCTATTTTAGCTCTATCACTACTACATTTCTCTAACACAGAATTCAATAAACAGCACAATGTTTGTTGCCGATTTTCAACAATCTGTCTTTGTAAATTTTGAAGAAAAAAAACAACATTAACTACTACATTAGCATAGCAGTTGACACCAGAACTGTTTTCAAACTGAAATCCAACAACATCTTCAACAGAATCATTTTTGTTTCTCTTTACAATTACACTTGTATCTACTTTATGCCTTTTTGCTGATACCTCACTGCAATTACTCTCATTTCTTCTTTTTCGGCCTACCACACGTTTTTCAATCAGAGGATATTGAGGCAAATGTGGAGCATACTCTCTTCTTAACCTATTTATTCTTTTACACAATCTAAATCTGCACAAATCTTTGTTTCATCAGACTCAATCAAGTACAATCCTGCTAAAGTTCTGACTTGTGATAATGCCACATATGCCATACCCTCTTTAAACACAGAACTTCCAATGTTCACCAAAGCGCTATCCACACTTAAACCTTGAGACTTATGAATTGTCACCGCATATGCCAAACAAATAGGAAACTGTTTTCGGCAAACATATAAGTCTTTCACGAGCAAAAATCTAGCTGAACAACGACAAATTTGTTCTATTTCATCAATGTCATCAAATTTAATTTTTAAAATTTCAATTCCATCTCTATTTTTGTAATTCTGAAAACCAACAACATAACCCATTGCTCCATTTACTAGACCTCTTTCAACATTTAAATTCCTTCTTAAAATGACACGACAATTCAAACACACATTCAGAGTCTTTTCAAAACCAGCAGTTTTAGATATAGTCTTCTCTAATGAATCCAATTTTGATTTCAAATTTTCAGACAAAATAATTGTTGCTCCCATATGCTCTATTTTATCAATAGCTTCCAGTTTCACTATCTCTTCATTTTCTAACTGTAACATTTTGTTGTTGAACATGGACCATTCTTTCAGAGTTGGCAACAAACATATGCCAGATTTCTTCTCGTTAATTTTCTTAAATATGTTCTCTGGAAGAATGTTTTCATTTGGGTACAAATTTGAAATTAATCGTGCATGTAAAGCTTCTTTCCCTTGCTGACTTACTTTTCCGATCCTTACATCTTGTAGAATATTTTTATAATCTTCATCATTTGCCTGCCGCATATTTTGAAGCAGTTCTGCATATTTAAAGTTTAACCATATATTAACGTTTACGATGCTCCCTAAGCACTTCCTGGTATCTTCATGTGTGAGCATTTTGAACACAGGTTGTCCTTTCACTGGAGTCAACTGCAGAAGATCTCCAAAAACAATAATATGTTTTCCACCAAATAAGACATCATAGTCTGTTCTAAGAATTTATTGCATTCTCAAATGCAC
Organism: Lissotriton helveticus; assembly: GCF_964261635.1. NCBI lineage: Eukaryota > Metazoa > Chordata > Amphibia > Caudata > Salamandridae > Lissotriton > Lissotriton helveticus. The sequence continues at coordinate 272,902,095 of NC_136065.1, read as the reverse complement.
AAAAGCAAGCATGATATTTGACACCATGCTTACTTCATCAATGATAAGAAGTTTAATTTTCTTCAGGACTCTCGAAACTTCGGAACACGCATCTCCTGATAGCTTGTGATACTCCAATTTGTTATCATGCTCCACTGGCAGCATCAGTAAACGATGTAAAGTAATCCCTTTAATGTTATGTGCTGCCAGCCCAGTTGGAGCATTAACAACACAAGACAGCGGTGATTCAGTCCTTTTCTGCAGATAAGTTGCAATGGCTTTAATCAGAAAACTTTTTCCAGTTCCCGCTTCTCCACTCACGTACAGTTGGACAGGCTTAAATGATGTACATGAGCACTCTTTTTTCTCATGACTGAATCCATGTTCAATCTGTTCTGTGACTTCGTCATATATCTGTTTCTGCTCAAGGTTTAATTGTTTCACCAAATCTTCTAAGTTAACTTCATCATCTTGACCTTGTTCCATAGCTTTTTCCACTCATCCATGGCAGCAGCAGCTTCATTTTAGATAATTGGTCCTCCAAGTTGATCCTGACTCAATGAAGCAGAACTCTGACTGCCTTGAGAACTGTCTCTCGCAATCTCTGCAGCAATTGTGGCTTCTTGCTCTATTTCTTCATTCAACATTTGCAGATAATTTGGAAAAACAGGACATTCTATGGTATCCTTCGTTGCATTAAAGGAGTCTTCATAACAGAGAAAATCTCCAAGACGTTCCTCTTCTTCACGCCATGGTTTAAACAGTTGCAAAAGAGCCAAATAATAAAATTCTCTTTTATCTGGATTATCACAACTCAATTTGCGATGATTAATCAAATGACCTTTTTTCTGTTTCACTAGACATCCTTCACATCCAATGACTACATATATTCCATTATTGATATCTTCTCTGATGTTCCTCTTATAAATATATCTCTGCAGGTTACATAAAAACCAATGGAGACACTTTCACCAAATATAGAATAGGCCATACTACATACCAGTCCCTACCATTTTCCCAAATTCGGTGGAATTCCATTCAGCCATTTGGCCTGTAGCCCTGTCTAAATATCCTGAGGTAAATTACATAAAAAAAACACATCTGAAGTGTTAGAATTGACAACCAATTAAAATGTTACTTTCATTTTCTATTTTTTTTCCCCTGACATTTGATTGGTTATGTACATGAATATAAATGACAAATGAGAGGGAAACACGGCCATTTTGACTACAACTACCTGTGGTACATCTTGAAAGGATTTTCACATTTTTTCTTCTCCACCTCTCTCTAAAGTAAGTTGATAATTTGTAAGGGGCACTTTAAGTTAATTTGTAAAAACGTTTTCTGATAATTATTTACTGTCCCTCTGCTATAGTTGTAGATAGAGATAGGCTCCTCTGTTATATTTATTGATTGACTTAGGCTTCTCTGCTATAAATATGAATTTACTTACTCTTCTTCACAAGCACTTTTTTTTATGTCTACTTCCTGCCTGTTACCATACACTACCCAAAGTTAACTTAACTGTTAAAAAAACAGAACTACCTGTCTGAACTTAAACACAACACTGCCCTAAATCTACTGATATAGTTATTTTTTATGCAATTTACAGCAAAAAAATGGAAGGGAAGCAAGAAAATATCAATATTTCCTTCGAGATTACATCTGAGGAGATTCTAAATGAAGATTTTTTGGATGAAGATTTTATGGATCAGTCTTTGGATGAACAATTTATTGAATGTTTACAAGACATAGAAACATGCATGTTTGAGGAGATTCCAGATGATGTAATGCTGGAAGTTTTATTGAACTATGAAAATTCTGACCAATACATTTTTATTTAATAATTAAAAATTGTTTGAGACATTATTCATTTTTATATCTAATTCATGAAGTACTACCAAATAATTATGTTTATATTATAGTATAAAGTGAAACTTACAATATACTGTGCAATTTTAAAACATCATAAGGGAGCAGGGTAGACTACCCATGATCCCGTATGTCTTGTCAGGGAGTACTTAAAGGATCTGTTTCTGCTTTCCTGACAGACTATGGTATGGATTCCATATACCACAATAACTTCTATAACAACATGCAAATTATCTACAGAGTAAACGGTGTACATTGAATTTAAGACTCTGCATTGGTACCTACATGTTGGTACTTAAATCACCCACACAACACAACAACTCTATTCAGAGATACCCTACCTCTAAGCACTTTAAATGATTATTTTAGTGTTTCACTGAGTTTTCCCCATGTGTGGGGGTGGGGGAGGTGTGTGTGGGGGATGTGCGGGGGGTGTCTGTGAGGTGTGTATGTGTGTGTCTGTGTGTCTAGGGGGGATGAGGTGTATAGGTGCGTGGGGTATATGGATGTGGGTGGGGATATTGGTATGTAAGGTGTGTGTGTGGTTGTGGGTGTGTGGGGTGTTTGAGTGTAGGTGGGAGTGTGGGTGTGTGAGGTGTGTGTGGGGTGTGGGAGGTATGTGTTTAGGATGTGTATGTATGTATGAGATGTGTGGATGTGTCTGTGAGTTGTCTCTGTGTGTGTTGGGGGGGAGATGTGTGTGTGGGATGTGTGGGGTGTGTCTGTGAGATATGTGTGTATGTGCATGTGTGTGTGTGTGTGGTGGAAGGGGGGGTGAGGTGTGTGTTTGAATGTGGGTGTGTGGGATGTGGGTGTAGCTGTGGATGTGTAAGGTGTCGATGTGGGGGTGTGGGGTGTTTAACTGTGGGTGGAAGTGTGCATGTGTGAAGTGTGTGTGGGGAGTGTGTGGGTGTGTGGGTGTGGGGTTGTGTGCATGTGGGTGTGTGTGGGACACACTTGTAGGTACCTAAAACAGCCACAGAACCCAAAAGCTCTTTTCAGAGCTACCCTACCTGTAATCACTCAAAATGATTATTTTACACTATTATTTTCACTATTTTTCACCTAAGTATGCTCCCTGGTACGCTCCCCGGTGCGCGTACCGGGCGCTCCCCCCGCGAAAATCGATTTTTGTCCCACGGGACCCTTTTATGGCCCCCACATCAAACCTAAGGGGTCAGGGGGGTGTACCCTGCCCCCTTTTGCTCATTTCCCCCTTTGATTTTTGCCACCTCTTGTATCTCAATCCTACCGAGACACAAGATGGCGGCCGCTGCTGACTGTTTCGAATGTTTACAGACACCCGAGAACCAATCAGCTTGCCGTGCGCAAGTCGCCTGGCGCCCGGAGCGCTCCCCGGTACGCGTACCGGGGCGCGCTTACAGATATATACATTTTTTTAAACCTAAATTACTCAAAATCCACTGGAGCACATATCTTGAGACATAGCAAAGGCACATCGGGCTACCAGTCCCTACAATTTTGCCAAGTTTGGTGAAAATCCATTCAGCCGTTCGAGCTAAAACTGCGACAGACCGCCCTATGGAAATTAACATGGAGAAAACACGTTTTGGGACCCCCCTTTTATCTCAGCCCCCGCTTGACGAATCCCCCCCAAACTTTCAGGAAAGGAGCGGAGAGCCGCAAGGCAAAGTTGCTGAAAGATTCAGCCTGATTGCTCAACCGGCGCCAAAGTTATTCCAAATAGAATGTTGCAATTTCCCTATGGAAATCGATCCTAACTATATATACCTACTGACGACCGCCAGTAGGTAATATATATATATATATATATATATATATATATATATATATATATATATATATATATATATATACACACACACATATATATATATATATATAGCACTGGGCTAATCCTGTGCTTAGAAACAGACATTTGAGGTGAGCAGATTCCGAGTGTCAATGGCATTGTAGGGTGCTCCATATAAAGGAGCTGTTCTCCACCTAAACTTGGGAACTAACCAGGGTTTCCTGCTTACTTTTTAACTTAATTTATGCAGCACTCCAAGACTGAAAGGGTACAGCCTTGACTTATTCTGTGTGCTCCCTTGTGTCTGGACAAAGCTATACCTCTTTGATGAGCTCTAACTAGAGCAAAACACATGTTTCAGGGGTTGCTTTTATTCATTCTGGTTTGGCTTGGATGGTATTTTACCAATCCAATGCTATAATACTGTGCCTAGAGGGGTATAAGGCTTTTGTTTTTTCCAGTTCTGCGCAGATGGCACTGTTGTAATCCTATGCTGAAGACTTTGCTGCAAAAATGGCAAAAGGCTTATTCACATTTTAGCCAGGCGTGTATGGTACTGTGCTAATCTTATGAGAAGAAACTCTGTTATGGAAACAGACATTTGAGGGGTGCAGATTCAGAGTGTTGTGGTGTTGTAGGGTAAGCCATATAAAGGAGCTGCTCTGCATTTAACTGAGTTTCTCTGTCGCAGCACCAATAATTTGGAACTCTCTCCCTAACATTAGAAAAATCTCGTCCATCGCTGCTTTTAAAAATGCAGCCAAATCCTTTTTTATGAGCACATTCTTTCCATAACTCCAGCAGACTTGACATTATCAGAGGACCTTCTTGTTCAATGCACACACTACCACACATCGACCACTAACATCAGCCTGGTCTTGTAAATATGAATGTTAAGCACAAATGTTTCTCTCACATTTCAATGTACAATTAATTTATGACTTTGTGGCATTTCTGTTTCTAGTAACTTGCTGTATACTGATTAGGTTTACTGAAACTGCATGGCGTTTGTGTTGTTCCAAGTGGAAAGATATGTAAACGTAAAGCACTCTGATACCCTATTAGGGTCATGTCCGCGCTATATAAAACATCAAACAAAGATAAAAAAAAAGGACACATTTTAACTTAGGAACTACCCTGGGTCCCTTGCTTATTGTTTTTGCATCCATCTATCTATCTATCTATCTATCTATCTATCTATCTATCTATCTATCTATCTATCTATCTATCTATCTATCTATCTATCTATCTATCTATCTATCTATCTATCTATCTATCTATCTATCTATCTATCTATCTATCTATCTATCTATCTATCTATCTATCTATCCATCCATCCATCCATCCATCTATCTATCTATCTATCTATTCATCCATCCATCCATCTATCTATCTATCTATCTATCAATCTATCTATCTATCTATCTATCTATCTATCTATCTATCTATCTATCTCTCTCTCTCTCTCTCTCTCTCTCCCTCTCTCTCTCTCTTCTCTCTCTCTCTCTCTCTCTCTCTCTCTCTCTCTCTCTCTCTCTCTCTCTCTCTCTCTATATATATATATATATATATATATATGTATCAAAGCTCCAACATGAAATGGGGCACTCACAGGGGCATTAAAGTCGATAATTCATTATGAACTATGAGTATTGAGACATTGCCTTTCCAACATGGTGGGCAGTATTGATTGAAAATCCTTGCAGTCCTTTATTGCTTGCCATCATTTTGAACTTACCAATGAGAAGGATGTTTATATTGTTTAAATGAACTCAATGTTATACTCCATGAACATGCATTTAGAGCACTGAGGAAGGCTAATCGCTGAAACGCGTATGCATAAATGAATGTATGATTAAAGTGACCCTGTGAGAGCCCCATTAATGTTGGAGCTTTGATGTGGATCATGAGTCCTACCCTCACGTAATGGAAGGCTCCCACCTTAAGAGTTTGGCAGCTTCTGGTGGGATCTGAGCCGTGATTTATTTGCAAGCTGCCTGAACCGTCTTAAGGAAGCTCCGTCGACCGAGGTTGTGGGTTAGCCAAATCTAGGGATAGCGGTAATTTCACTGCAGCCTGCGGATTTATCCTGGCTTACCAACAAGCGGCAAGGCGAGGGGTGTACAGGGCAAGAAAGCATTAGAAGCCCATGTAGGGAGGAATTACAAGAAGTGACTGACACACAATGTGGCATGCTACGAAAGTAAAGACAGTGATGGAATACTCACCTATTAAGGCATTTGGGTCGATAATTCATTATGACCTATGAGTATTAAGACATTGCCTTTCCAGCATGGCGTCCAATATTGATTGAAAATCCTTGCAGTCCTTTCTTGTTTGCCATCATATCAAACTCACCAATGAGAAGGGTGTGTATATTATTTAAATGAACTCAATGTTATGCACAATGAACATGCATTTAGAGCACTGAGGAAGGCTTATCGCTGAAACGCTTATGCATAAATAAATGTATGATGGAAGTGACCCCAGGAGTGCCCCATTAATGTTGGAACTTTGATGTGGACATGAGTCCTACCCTCACGTAATGGGAGGCACCACCTTAAGAGTTTGGCAGCTGCTGGTAGGATCTGAGCCGTGATTTATTTACAAGCTGCCTGAACCATTGCTTAAGGAATTTCCGTCGACCAAGGTCATGGATTATCCAAATCTAGGGATAGTGGTAATTTAACACTGCCTGCGGGTTTATCCTGGTTTACCAACAAGTGGCAAGGCGAGGGGTGTACAATGCAAGAAAACATTGCAGAACCCCATGTAGGGTGGAATTACAAGAAGTGACTGGCATACAAACAATGTGGCATGCTACGAAAGTAAGGAGAATGATGGAATACTCACCCATTGAGACAGAATGTTTTATTGGACATTTGTGTCGATAATTCATTATGACCTATGAGTATTAAGACATTGCCTTTCCAACATGGCGGCCAATATTGATTGAAAATTCTTGCAGTCCTTTCTTGCTTGCCATCATTTTAAACTCACCGATGAGAGGGGTGTGTATATTATTTAAATTAACTCAATGTTATGCGCCATGAACATGCATTTAGAGCACTGTGGAAGGTTTATCTCTGAAACGTTTATGCATAAATAAATGTATGATGGAAGTGACCATGCAAGTGACCCATTAATGTTGGAGCTTTGATGTGGAACGTGATTCCTTACCTCACATAATGGAAGGCACCCACCTTAACAGTTCGGCAGCTGCTGGTAGAATCTGAGCCGTGATTTATGTACAAGCTGCCTGAACCGTCGCTTAAAGAAGCTCTGTCAACCGAGGTCATGGGTTATCCTAACCTAGGGATTGTGGTAATTTGACTGCTGGCTGCGGATTTATCCTGGTTTACCAACAAGCAGAAAGGCGAGGGGTGTACAGCGCAAGAAAACATTGCAGAAGCCCATGTTGGGCGGAATTAGAAGAAGTGACTGGCACGCAATGTGGCATGCTACGAAAGTAAGGACAATGATGGAATACTCACCCATTGAGGTAGAATGTTCTATTGGGGCATTTGAGTCAATAATTCATTGTGAACTATGAGTATTAAGACATTGCCTTTCCAACATGGTGGCCGATATTGATTGAAAATCCTTGCAGTCCTTTCTTGCTTGCCATCGTTTTAAACTCACCAATGCGAAGGGTGTGTATATTATTTAAATGAACTCAATGTTTTGCGCCATGAACATGCATTTAGAGCACTGTGGAAGGTTTATCGCTGAAACACTTATGCATAAATAAATGTATGATGGAAGTGACCCCCTGAGTGTCCCATTAATGTTGGCACTTTGATGTGGAACGAGTCCTACCCTCACGTAATGGGAGGCACCCACCTTAAGAGTTCAGCAGCTGCTGGTGGGCTCTGAGCCTTGAGATATATATATATATATTTAATGAAAAAACCATAGGTTTCACACCAGTTAAAGTTAGGAATTAGCATTTTAAAAACCTATTAAATTCACTGAAAAAACCATAGGTTTCACACCAGTTATAGTTACCTGGAAATTTTACTGACATAAAACCATTGAAATTCCCACGTTATAGTTAGTTGGACTCACTATAACTTGCGCGTGTAATGCACTGCTGATGACATCACATATTACATCACTCATGACATGGTCAGTGACATCACTCATGACATCACTGATGACACCATCCAGTGAATGTGTGTCTTTCTGAAAAATAAAATATGTTTTATATATGTATATGTAAAGGTCGATGGAAGAATACATGTTTAAATAAGTGTCTTAATGGATGTTTAAAAAAAAAAAATGATTGGTTAACTGGCTTATTAAGTGTATCTTAGTGAATACATATATTAGCGAGTATTGTTTAAATATTTAAATGTTTTTATCAGTGTTTCATTTTGTGTATAATTGGTTGCATGGGTTGGTGACTGATTCACTGTTTGTATGAGTTTTTAAGACAGCATATGTGCAGGACTGTATGGGTGGATGAGTGCGTATATGTGTGTGTTAGTGAGTGAATGACTGTCACACTAGTATCTTTATCATTAACTACATTTGTTCTAATCTAGTATATGTGAGTATTGATGTATATAAGTGAGTATATGTGAGAGTGAGAGATTGAAAGAGTTCTTGTTTAAATAAGTATGTGTTTCTATAAGTGATTGTTTAAGAGAGTAAGTATGTGTAAGTTTCCTTAGAAGTAAGGTGGTAGTGTGTGTATAGCTGTATATGCAAATAAATGGATGTTCAATAGTTTATTTGCATGTGTGAGTATGTGTGTGAGTAACTTTTTGATGACTGTCGGTGTCTAACAGGATGTATAGGTGTATCACTACATATGATGAGTGAGTATATGTATGAGTGACTATATAGAACTATTGATGAATGAGTGGATGTGTATATAGATCGTGATAATACTGAATTGGTTGTAACTGGTATGGATATCTCTTTTTTTTGGAAAATTTTAGTTTCTTTTTTTGAATATGTGTTTCAAGGGTTACATTACACTGAAAGGAGGTCTGTAACTGTGTCACAAGGATGGTGTCATCAGTGATGTCATGAGTGATGTCACTGACCATGTCATGAGTGATGTAATATGTGATGTCATCAGCAGTGCATTACACACGCAAGTTATAGTGAGTCCAACTAACTATAACGTGGGAATTTCAATGGTTTTATGTCAGTAAAATTTCCAGGTAACTATAACTGGTGTGAAACCTATGGTTTTTTCAGTGAAATTAATAGGTTTTTAAAATGCTAATCCCTAACTATAACTGGTGTGAAACCTATGGTTTTTTCATTAAATTTCATCAGTTTTTTAAATGCTAATTCCTGACTATAACTGGTGTGAAACCTATGTTTTTTTTCAGTGAATTTCTTAGGTTTTTTAAATGCTAATTCCTAACTATATGTATGGGAGATTGAGTGTGTGTGGGGGTGGCTGGGAGGTGTGTGACTCTGTGCATAGATTTGTGAGCAGTTGATTCACTAGGTGTATGAGTTCAAGAGTGCATGTGGAAACAGCTACATGGGCGGTTGACTGTGTGCATGAGTGTATTGAAGAGTGAATGGATATCTGAATGCTACATGTCATAGTAAGTACATATGTAAAACACAGTGCATGTGAAAGTTGGCATATATAAATAACTGTGCATGAGAGCCAATGAATGTGTGAGTGGCTGTATGGATCATTGTGAACTTGTATCAGGGATTGTATAAGAGAGTAAATATGTGTTAGTATATGTTTGAATAAGTAAGGAGTGTATTACTGTATAGTTGAGGAAATGGAGGTGAGATTGATTCTTTGCATGACTGACTAGGTGTGTGAGTAACTCCATGGATGACTGACAGTGTGTGAGTGTCTGTATACACTGAGTGTATCAAAGGTTATATTAGAGTCTGAAGAGGTTCATCGTATTAGCACAAGAATGATGTCATCAGTGATGTGATCAATGATGTCAAATGAGATGTCATCAGTGGTGTCATCAGTGATGTCATTTAAGATGTCATCAGTGATGTCATCAGTGATGTCATTTGAGATGTCATCAGTGATGTCATCAGTAATGTCTCTGACCATGTCATGAATGATGTAATATGTGACATCATCAGCAGTGAATTACGGGTGGGCGAAATATATAGTTAGTGCAACTAACTATATATGGAAATTTCATTGGTTTTGTATGATTAAAATATTCACCTAACTATATATGGTCTCAAACCTATGGGTTTTTCTGTGAATTTCAATGGTTTTTTAATAACAAATATCAATAGCTGTAAAATAGATACTTCATTAAAATGAATAATGTATTTTATATTTTTTTAATACAATTTATTTGTTTAATTATTATTATTTTTTTTTTTGCCCTGGTGCGCTCCGGGCAGTGCACCGGTAAGCGCAACTCTATTCAGCGCCCCGGTGCGCGTAACGGTGAGCGCCCCGTCAGCGTAATTGCAGCGAACGAAAACAACATCGTGACGCGCCGCGTAAGCGTGACGTATCGCGTAACCGCGTGATGTGTTCTTTCGGCGTGCTGCGTAAACGCACCCAGAAGCGCTCCGTGGTGCGACCCGGAGCGCGAAACGTAAGCGCGCCGGGGCGCGTAGCGTAAGCGCGTCGGGACATGTGACCTGAAAATAACACTTTTCATTGGTTCTCAACTTTTTTTTCTCCAAATGATGAAAGCCCCCTCCTTTTTTCCTCATTCTTACTTTCTTCTTTGAGAAAGCAAGAGCTATTTGTGAGCAGAGAAATGGCTTCAGTAGTAGCTGCAGCTGGGGCACCCCCACCACCACCACCCCACCCAGAAAGGAAGGTCCACCACCCCAGATCCTTCCAGGAGTTGAAGAAGAGGAGGAAGAAGATGATGAGGAGGAACAGCCTAGGAGATTCTTCCGGGAAGAACCTAGGGAAAGGCATGTGAAAGTGCATTTTATATGGAAGTACTTCTCCATCCCTGCTGGGCAAAAAAAAGTGAATGCTCCACATGTCACCTGTTTGATTTGCGACACAGTCCTCTCCAGGGGCAACCCAAATAAAAAGTATTCCTTTGGGAATTATACAATGATCCGCCACATGGAGAGGTGGCATCCTAACAATTTGGCACAGGCTGAGGTACGGGCCATGCTTCAGAAGAACAGAGATCCTCAGGCCAGCACCTCCACAGGTGAATTTTCGGTTGCAGCACCAGAAGGGCGCCAAATGGTGCCAAACATACAAAAAAAATTGGGTGTATTAAAGATGGTCATCATTTTTTGTGGAAAGACCCTCTGCTACGGGCAACTAAGTATTTCCCTCATTAATGATTCTGTAGACAACCACCACTGCGGCAAGAAAAGAAAGCAGTAGCTTTTTTTTTTTTTTTGCTCCTGTCGAGCCACTGTTAATTCCCAGTTTTTTGTTTCGTCCCTAAAAAAATATAAAATAGTTCATAAAAACCAAAAAAAACAAAAAATGTTCAGAAAAAAAAAATATATAAAACAACAAAAAGAATTAAAAAAAGTTCTTATCAGAACTACCTCACATTTATAAAATTAAACCTATATTTTTAAAGGATCTCTGTCAATTTTTTCTCCTTAGGGTACGCGTACCGGGGCGCGCCCTGCCCCCCCAAAAAAAAAAAAAAATAATGAAACAGTTAGCATGAGGAAAGGACACAAACAGAGTTATGTTAAGAGAAAAAGAGCTACAAGATGACCACAGAGGGATTGTTTATTACATAGTAAAAAATTAGAGAAGGTGTAATTGGATGAAAGTGAAAAAAGTAAAATGACTAAAGGAGCGAAAGAAAGGAAGAGAGAGGAAGAACACTAAAGTAGAGATAGTGTGAGACTGTGATTGGCTGTTAAAAGAAAAAGAAAGGACAGTAAAAAATGGAGAATGAAGGGTAGTGGCTGAATCACGATAAATAAAGAACAATGAGGAAAAGTGAGAAAAGACCAGGTAGTATAAGTAAAGAGGGGTGAAAGAGGGAGAAAAATTGAATTACGAAAACACATGTGGAGTGACAAAGAGAAAGGACAAAGAGAGTAAAGGAAACAGTACCTGAATGGGCTTGAGTAAAACAGCAAAAAAAGATAAGTAATGCAGTGTGTGTGACTTATAGGGAGTCAGTGGGTGTAGGTCGCAGTGTGGGTGTGTAAGCTGTGTCTGTGGGTGTGGCTGTGTGGAGTGTTTCGGTGTGGGTGGAGGTGAGGGTGTGTGAAATATGTGTGAGGAGTGTATGAGTGTGGGGTGTATATGTGTTCGATGTATGTGTGTGTATGGAATGTGTGTGTGTGTTTCAGGAGTGTGTGTGGGGGGATTTTTTGTGTGTATGAGGTTTGTGTGTGGTGTGTGTGGGGTGTATGTTACAGGTGTGTGTATGTGTTGGAATGGGGATGAGGTGTATGTGTAGGAGTAAGGTAAATAATTAAGAGAATGAGTGAAGAAGCAAAGGAAGGGATTAGAGGGTAAGTAAAGAAAAGAAAAGGGATTGAAAGAAGTTGAATATGAGATGGGAAATCGGAAAAGGGGAGTAAACATGTAGAATAAGAATAAGTGAGTGAAGCAGAGTAAAGACACAGGAGTGTGGTAGATTAAGAAAATGTTAGTAAGCTTAAAGCAAAGGGTGATCACAAACTACATTTTTTTAGTCATACTTACCATATAATAAATACAAATTTTAACTACACTTTGTATCTGTGAAAGAGAGAAGAAAAAATAAGTTATAATTAGTAAAATATGTATTTTAAATTAAAAGATCCAAATGAAGAGGTTAAAAATCATAACGCTCTATTTAGAAATAAAGTTAGAGTGAAGAACACAAAAAGGGAAATAAACTAAGGTAGAAGGACAAAAAGAGGGAAAAAGAAATAGAAGGAGAGCAAATTACAAAGAGTAAGGCATATAGATTCACTGAGAAAAAGAGAGAGAAGAACAGAGAAATAAAATGAAGGTAAGAAAGATACTAAAACAATGTGAGTTACCAAAACTAAATCAGGAAACAGGAGTAAGTAAAAAGATAATGACTGAGACAGAAAACAGTCTAATTAAGGATGCATTTAGAAGAATGAGGAATACAAGATAACTGAGAGTAAATGAAGAACAGTCATAGAGTGAAAGGATGAAGGGAGACAGGATAATATACAACGATTGAGGAAAATGGACTGAGAAAGTTATAAGGTAGACACACTAAAAAGTGAGTGAGGTGGAGTACAATGAGTGAGAAAAGGAAATGAATAAGTGAGCAAAAAGAAGGACAGAAAGGAGAAGACGACTAAAACAGTGGTACTGAGAAAAAATAATTTGGTGATGAAAGTAAATAGAAGGACATTGAAAGAAAAGAAATGAGGGATAGTAATGGAACCAGAGTAAAAGAAATGGGATGAAGAACGATGAGAAAGGAGCAGTGAAGTTGTTGTAAAAGAAGTGATAGAAGGTAGATAAACACAAGTGAACATAACACAAGTAGAGTGAGGCACTGAGGACATAGAAGTAGTGAACGAAAAACAGAGAGAAGAGGTCAAAAGTAAGGAGCAAACAAAGATAAGCTAAGGAGAGTGGGTGATTTATAGTGATAGAGTGCAATAATACTGCTGAGTGAGTAAACAGGAATTACTAAAAGAGCAAAAGAGGAAAACACGGAAAAGAGAAGTAAAGCAGAAAGACTGAAAGCTGAAATGTTATGCAAGGGAGAGACGGGATACAATGAAAATGAGGGGTTGTCAAAGAAGTGGAGTAAGGGAACGGGGGTTACAGAGAGTGAGAGAAAGACATTATAAGTGAGTAAAAAGAGCTGAAAGAGGATGGAAAAAGGAAAGTAAATGTCAGAGAATGGGAATACAATTTAATTTACACAATCCAAAGTATAAAATAACTTGTACAACATGTTACAAAGTTTATTTTTGCTGTTCTCAGAATATATTGAATTTCACTTAAAAGAGTGAGTTCAAATTACTCATCATATGACAGCGGGAAAAAAAACACAATCTAAAAGTTTGTGTTTTAAAAAAAAACCTTAGATACTGACAAATGACAAATGTACGCTAAAGTTAGATTGACTTACTTTTCCTTGAGGCCAAATACTGTATCATGGTGGTCCTTTTCTCGTTGGAAAGTACTTTGCTGTTCACTTAAAAATCCATTTCATCGACTTTCTAGAAGAAAAGCTCCAAGAACATCTGAAATATTTTCAATATTTTCATATACTCCTTTTTTCAGTCATGACTCTTTACTCATTCCTGCACCTTTCCATTTGGCCAAATAGTGTCAGATGTATGAGTATATGTTCAAATTAATTCTAAGGCACTCTGAAATGATCTTTTTCCCGACGTTCTGAAAGAAAGGCTCTACAACATTTTCACAATATTTAATTATTTGTATAAACATCTCTGACTCACTCATGTTCATCATTTTGTATAATACTAACTTCACTTATTATGAGATCCAATTACAGTACCTGTATGACAAGTCAATTTTTTATATTGCCTGGAACACTTTTACTCAGAATATATTTTTAAACAGCAAAATAACCTTTATGAACTACTCCCGTCTTCATATGCCAATTACTTTTACCTAAATTTTGGCTGTAAAAACACTAGGTATGAATTTATAAAGCCAAAAGGCAAACGTTGTTTGAAAGTCAAATGAGTGTCGTTACATTGGGTCCAACCGTTAGAAGTTTTTAAATAGCGTGTGTAATGCCCTAATGTTGTAGAAGGACCATCATGAAAAATAATAGCTACAGTTGCAAAGGTTCTTCCTGATATCGATAACTGTGAAGCCACGAAATTTTTAATAGAAGTTGTCAATTTAGTTACATCAGGTCTACATCGTTGGAACATTAAAATGACATAGTGACCATAATTTTGTAGAAATAATGTGGACAGCATTGTAGACTTACATTGGGTACACACCATATTGTGATCAGCTGCTTTAACTAGATTATTAAAAGGCACTGATTTGCAGTCTGGTGAAGTCAAATATATAAATCTTTCAGTGTCTATTCTAGTAGTACTTGATGAAGCACAGTTATCACAGTCATTTTGCCATTGATAAGAAAGATTAAAAAGATTTTTTATATCTACTCCTTCATCTTCCAATACATCAAACATATACATTAAAAATTCCTGACAATCCTGCTGAATTATCTGTGAAAATTGATTTTGACCTGAACATATGTCTACAAGATTCCTAATTTCTGAAACACTTTCTATTTTTCCTCTATCACTACTACATTTCTCTAACACAGAATTCAATAAACAGCACAATGTTTGTTCTCGATTTTCGACAATCTGTTTTTGTACATTTTGAAGAAAAAAAACAACATTAACTACTACATTAGCATAGCAGTTGACACCAGAACTGTTTTCAAACTGAAATCCAACAACATCTTCAACAGAATCATTTTTCTTTCTACTTACAATTACAGTTTCATCTAGTATCTACTACCTTACTGCAATTACTCTCATTTCTTCTATTTCGGCCTACCACACGTTTTTCAATCAGAGGATATTGAGGCAAATGTGGAGCATACTCTCTTCTTAACCTATTGTATTCTTTAACACAATCTAGATCAGCACAAATCTTTGTTTCATCACACTCCATCAACTACACTCCTGATAAAGTTCTCACTCGTGATAATGCCACATATGCCATACCCTCTTTAAACACAGAACTTCCATGGTTCACCAAAGCACTATCTACACTTAAACCTTGAGATTTATGAATTGTCACTGCATATGCCAAACAAACAGGAAACTGTTTTCGGCGAACATATACGTCTTTCACAAGCAAAAATCTTGCTGAACAACAACAAATGTGTCCTATTTCGTCAATGCCCTCAAATTTAATTTTTAAAATTTCAATTCCATCTCTATTTTTGTAATTCACAAAACCAACAACATGACCCATTGCTCCATTTACCAGACCTCTTTCAACATTTAAATTCCTTCTCAAAATATTACGACAATTTAAACACACATTCAGAGTCTTTTCAAAACCAGCAGTTTTAGATATAGTCTTCTCCAATGAATCCAATTTTGATTTCAAATTTTCTGACAAAATAATTGTTGCTCCCATATGCTCTATTTTATCTATAGCTTCCAGTTTCACTATCTCCTCATTTTCTAACTTCAGCATTTTGTTGTTGAACATGGAACATTCTTTCAGAGTAGGCATCAAACATATGGCAGATTTCTTCTCGTTAATTTTCTTAAAAATATTCTCTGGAAGAATGTTTTCATTTGGGTACAAATTAGAAATTAACCGTCCATGTAAAGCTTCTTTCCCTTGCTGACTTATTTTTCCTACTCTTACATCTTGTAAAATATTTTTATAATCTTCATCCTTTGCCTGCCGCATATTTTGAAGCAGTTCTGCATATTTGAAGTTTAACTATATATTAACGTTTCCAATGCTTCCTAGGCACTTCCTGGTATCTTCATGTGTGAGCATTTTGAACACAGGTTGTCCTTTCACTGGAGTCAACTGCAGAAGATCTCCAAAAACAATAATATGTTTTCCTCCAAATAAAACATCATAGTCTGTTCTAAGAATTTCTTGCATTCTCAAATGCACAAAAGCAAGCATTATATTTGACACCATGCTTACTTCATCAATGATAAGAAGTTTCATTTTCTTCAGGACTCTCGAAACTTTGGAACACGCATCTCCAGATAGCTTGTGATATTGCAATTTGTTATCATGCTCCACTGGCAGCATCAGTAAACGATGTAAAGTAATCCCTTTAATATTATGTGCTGCCAGCCCAGTTGGAGCGATAACAACACAAGACAGCGGTGATTCAGTCCTTTTCTGCAGATAAGATGCAATTGCTTTAATCAGAAAACTTTTTCCAGTTCCCGCTTCTCCAATCACATACAGTCGGACAGGCTTAAATGATGTACATGAGCACTCTTTCTTCTCATGACTCAATCCATGTTCAACCTGTTCTGTGACTTCGTCATATATCAGTTTCTGCTCAAGGTTTAATTGTTTCACCAAATCTTCTAAATTAATTACATCCTCTTGAGCTTGCTCCATAGCTCTTTCCACTTCATCCATGGCAGTGGCAGCTTCATTTTGGATAATTGGTCCTCCTAGTGGATCCTGACTCAATAAAGCAGAACTCTGACTGACTTGAGAACTATCTCTCGCAATCTCTGCAGCAATTGTTGATTCTTGCTCTATTTCTTCATTCAACATTTGCAGATAATTTGGAAAAACAGGACATTCTATGGTGTCCTTCGTAGCATTAAAAGAGTCTTCATAACAGAGAAAATCTCCAAGTAGTTCCTCTTCTTCTCGCCATGGTTTAAAGAGTTGCAAAAGAGCCAAATAGTAAAATTCTCTTTTGTCTGGATTTTCACAACTCAATTTTTGATGATTAATCAAATGACCTTTTTTCTGTTTCACTAGACATCCTTCACATCCAATGATTCCATATATTCCATTATTGATATCTTCTCTGATGTTCCTCTTATAAATATATCTTTGCAGAACTTCATAGAGACAAGCGTTCTCAAGGTGAGGACTTCTATTTGGATAGTATGTATCCAACATGGTTGTCTTCAAAATATCTGTACTTTCTAGTTCTTTCTCCGCCAAATACTCTATTTCTTGTACAGATTTCAAAACTCGATTTCGTGTTGCAGCAAGACCTAGACTCACCCAAATGCTGGTTCTAGATTTGGCATATAGACTTGCTGATGACAATCGATCAGAACATTCATATGCTCCAATTTCTCGATGCGACAACATCTTCAGACTGTAACTGTATAATTTCTTGCTTAGACTCTTTTCATGTGAAATGTCCTCCCACATTTCCTTCAATTCTGTCTTTTCTTTTTTTGTGATGTAAGACGTCACATATCGAGCCACAGCAATAGAGTTGTCAGCAACAAATTGAATATCCATGTTAGCATTCCACATGGACAAAATCACTGGGTTGTAGTCATTGATGTACTTGGACTCTTCGTTTCTTTTTAAATTATATGTATTTTTTGGTGATTTCCTCGTCACAGTATGTCGCAGAGAAGACATCAAATTATTTACTCTTCCTTTAGAAATCACTGGTCGTGGAAAGGCGAAACGACATTTTGTGTAGAACTTGTCCTTGTTTCTGAATTTTCGACGACAGTACTTTCCACAACGATGGGATTGAAAGCGTAAAACTTGTTGCCTTAAACTGTTTTCTTCAGTAGTTTTCGGAACAGCACATGTTGAATACTCTTCAATAAAGCTCATCACTGTCTCATCCGAATCTGTTCCAAATTTGGGTGCATCTTTAATCCACAACAACATATGTATGTGAGGAGCACCTCTCGCTTGATACTCCTTTCTCCAAAAGAAATCCAAAACCTCTCCAAGGGGAGGATTTTTTTTGTTGGTAATAAAAGACATCATAGCTTCAAATCTATGATTGAAATATCTGCATACAATTACTGGATCCAAAGAACACAGTTCTCCAGGTGTTTTGAATTCTATATTTTGTATATTTGCATTTGCCTCTCGTAGAAATTGAAGTAAGTCATCCCATGCATACTCGGCACAGCTAAGAGTGAGGAACCATGTAGGAGTTCCTAAGTTTCTTAGCATACATTTCAATTCCTCATGACGACGGTACCAATACTCGTTTGTACCACGCTGACATGCCATGAGATTGATTAGATGAGATTCCAAAATATTATCTTGCAGATTCACTTTCTCCATAAAGTCCCTCGCCGAAACATTTTGCAGATGTGCTCCACTTTTCAGTATATGGTTTACGGCATAAGAAAGCCCAGACAAGTCACTTTCATACAGTAGATGAAACAAATAGGGAATGCATTGGCGAAACCTTGGATCTTCAGCATATAATCTTACAGTTCGATATTCAGATGCAGGAATTTTAAGTGGTCGATCGTCATATCGTCCACCTCGACCTGTTGGAAATAGCTGTGGAAAACAACGAGCTTCCAAACTTTCTTCCCATACACTAACGGGACTTCCTTTTGCTGCTTTCGTTTGAAACAATTCAATTGCATTCCCCATTACTTCTTTGGAATGCAAAGGATGAACAGTATAATGTTCATATATTTCTTCACTTCTAGAGACATCAACTTTTTCAATTTGGCCGACTGAACAATCACTGTCTTCATCTGCAGCTGTTTCCTCTGCTGCAACACATACATGTTTATAATACTCATTGTTTTTGACTAAATACAACGGTGCCTTTTTGACTTTCCTAACATCCACTAAATCTTGCCAGATTTTTTTACTCTTTGTCGGAACCCCTTTAACTAGAATAACTAAAGGTTCCTCTTCTACTTTTTCTATACCAATTGTATCAATATTTTTTTTGAAATCTAGAGGCAAATAAACAACTCTTCCCTTTAATCCTCTCTGCAAATCTGTAGGAGGCAATTTCCCTATCTTAGGCTCCATGCGAACAATTGCCTGAAAAGGGTGGACACATTGAATCAAAATAGACTCATATGTATTTAAATCCATCAATTCAGGGGGAATGTCTACCAACTCCAGATTATTATGAACAGCTCTAGCAGGCATTCTGTTTTGATTTAATTTATCATAACAATATTTACAAATACGCTGATCAGAACTCAAATCAAAACAATTCTCCACCCACAAATAAGTTGCTAAATCTTTCCACTCATAATTATTCATCTTTTCGCTTTTTACATATAAATCAACTAATCTAGTTTGATGATTATAATGACTTCATCGACAACACACACAAGTAAAATTCGGCCTTTCACTTGATTTCACCTTAAACCTGGTAATTTCCTGCTCAAACTTTTCTGTATTTGAAATCTGTACATTGTCTTCCACATTACCTTGAATTGCTGTCTCAATTTCTACACTGTCCTCTTTTTCACCAAAATAACAAATCTCAATTTCTTCACAAATCTTCTTCACATCTAATTCAGTTCCATGCAAAAGAGCACTGTTTAATTGTTTAAGCTTAAGTGCTGGACTTTTTGCATAATACAACATTCTCACTAATTTCCTCATTTTGGTATGATGCACTGCTAACATCCTAAAATGATGAAAAACACTCTGACAGACTTTTCTAGTAAGATAAGCCAGTGAATGCCCTTGCAAACCTGTGTTTTCTCTCACTCTACAAGGATCTAAGTCTTGCAACAACTTCATTTTCTGCTTTAGACTTTTCTTACTATATATACGTAAGAAATTAGAAAACAAATCAATTGATTCCTGTCGCACACTACAAATACTACTACACTTCCAAGTGTACACTTGACCCTTAGTACGTCTCCCTAAAACTTCATCAGTTAACACCTCTTCTGGTTCTCTAGGCACAAGTTTCTCTTTTTCAATCGGACAACCGTCTTTCACTTCATACGCTCGACCACAGGTGTCAACTGCATGCACTAAATCATTATCCTGGAAGTAACTCTCCTCATTAAAAAATGGCTCACAACTTGAACTGTGCATCCATTCTCCTGAAAAAACTTTACAAAAATTAGTCCGATTAATTACTCTTTTCCATCTACTGTTTGATTTGAAAACATCAATTGTCTTGTTAAGTGTCCTAATTCTATTGATTATTAAAATAAATAATTTTTTCTTAACTTCAAAAGCCTGATCAACCATCTTCTCTACACTTTTCTTTTTCTTATAAAAAGCAGCTCTCTGTTTACCTTTCCTAATGTTTTTTAACAAATTTAAAACCACCCTATTGCGAAACATTCGTCTACGAATGTCTCTAAACTGATTCTGCCTTCTATTCCTATACATATTATTCTCTCCTGCTCCAGTTGTAGGATTCTTTGAGGTTCTCTCCTTCCTTTTCAAATTTACTCTCTCATTTTCTTTTTCTACATGCTGTCCATTATTTTTTTTTAAAGTACATATGTTCTGAATAAAAGACTTAGTTGTCTTACCAGGAGCTTGGTTCCTGTTTTTTGAAGTATTTGTTGTGGAAGAGTACTGTAATTCCGTTGCTGTTTTTGATTTTTCTCGGTTACGTTGTTTTCTTGTCCTTTCCCTTGTGGGCATGTTTGCTAACTCTTGAAATCTTGATTTCAATCTGTGTTAAAGAAAAAAATAGCACATTATAGACCACTATTACCAAACAACAAAGCAATGACAAAAAGCAAACGATCTATTCAGGGTTACAGATCAGGTGAGGATTCTCCAGGGGTACACAAAAGGTGAGGCCTGTATTGAAGAGTATAGTGGAAGACAGCTCTGTCCACAGGTACAAAGAAGATGAGACCTGTGTCTAAGTCCACTGCACTCTTATACACAGGCTTCACCACCTATGCTTCCCGGGAAAGCCCTCTCTCCCACTACAGTCTTGATCATAAACCTCACCTCCTCTGTCCCTCTGGACATGTCTCACCTCATCTGCACAATCTACTTCCTAATCTCAGGTAACACAGATGACATAATTGATCCTCATTTATAAAGCCATGCGTCAGTTTTGCGCTACTGAAGCATCACTTTTTGTGACGCATTGGCATCATAAAACATGTGCCTTGTTGCACCATATTTAAAAAGTGACGCATGTAGGTAGATGCGTCATTTTTAAAACCTTTTGCACCACATTATACCTCTGTCAAGTGTAATGTACAGAGAGGGGTCATTTCTCTGCAAAAAGCCTCGTAATAATGACACAGTGAAATCTATAAAACTTCACTGCGTCACTTTTAGGAAACTGTTATGTCAAAATCTTGCACCTGCCTCACAGTAGGGATAAGACTGAGGCAAACGCTTTCACATGGGGCTTTCCCCATGTGATACGATTCTCACACCTAAGCAGGAGTGCAGATGAGATGAAGACTCTCCAGGGGAGCAGAAAACGTGAGGCTTGTGTCCAAGAGTGCAGTGGACAGGACTAAACTGGAGTAGTGTGCAAGAAAAAGATGAGCCTCATTTATAAAGCCATGCGTCAGTTTTGCGCTACTGATGCATCACTTTTTGTGACGCATTGGCGGTATAAAACATGTGCCTTGTTGCACCATATTTAAAAAGTGACACATGTAGGTAGATGCGTCACTTTTCAAACCTCTGCGCCACATTATACCTCTGTCAAGTGTTATGTACTTTACAATGATGTTACCTGTGTTAACTCAGTGTAGGAAGCATATTGAGTTTGTTTGCATAGAGGAATTGTATTTTGTAAAATAGTGAGGTTTCAGTAATGACATGGAATGCTTGTACATAGGACCTGTGCTGTGCTTCCTAAATGTGATATCAAACACGATTTTGAGGAAAATGAATGGCTTTTATATTTTTGAGTGGCGCAGAGGTTTAAAAAGTGACGCATCAACCTACATGCGTCACTTTTTAAAAATAGCACAAAAAGGTACATGTTTGGGCTTTCCTGGGGAGCGTAGGTGATGAAGCTTGTGTCTAAGAGTGCAGTGGACTAGGCTTCATGAAGCCTATCCCTGACTGCACTCTTAGACACAGGCGTCAATTTGACTCTTTACAATGATGTTACCTGTGTTAACTCAGTGTAGGAACCATATTCAGTTTGTTTGCATAGAGGAATTGTATTTTGTAAAATAGTGAGGTTTCAGTAATGACATGGAATGCTGGTACATAAGACATGTGCTGTGTTTCCTAAATGTGATGTCAAAAACGATTTTGGGGAAAATGAATGGTTTTTACATTTTTGAACATAATGTGGCGCAGAGGTTTAAAAAGTGACGCATCTACCTACATGCGTCACTTTTTAAATATGGCGCAAAAAGGTACATATTTGGGCTTTCCTGGGGAGCGTCGGTGGTGAGGCTTGTGTCTAAGAGTGCAGTGGACTAGGCTTCATGAAGCCTATGCTTGTACATAGAACCTGTGCTGTGTTTCCTAAATGTGATGTCAAAAACGATTTTGGGTAAAATGAATGGCTTTTACATTTTTGAGTATAATGTGGCGCAGAGGTTTAAAAAGAGACGCATCTATTTTTTTTTTTCCCAAAATCGTTTATGACATCACATTTAGTAAACACAGCACAGGTCCTATGTACAAGCATCTGCCTCACAGCAGAGTTAAGACTGAGGCAAACGCTTTCACATGGAGCTTCACAATTTTACAAAATACAATTCCTCTATGCAAACAAACTCAATATGCTTCCTACACTAAGTTAACACAGGTAACATCATTGTAAAGAGTCAAATTGACACCTGTATCTAAGAATGCAGACGGGGATAGGTTTCATGAAGCCTAGTCCACTGCACTCTTAGATAGAAGCCTCACCACCTACGCTCCCCAGGAAAGCCCAAACATGTACCTTTTTGCACCATATTTAAAAAGTGACGCATGTAGTTAGATGCGTCACTTTTTAAACCTCTGCGCCACATTATACTCAAAAATATAAAAACCATTCATTTTCCACAAAATAGCATAGATCCTATGTACAAACATCTGCCTCACAGCAGGGATAAGACTGAGGCAAAAGCTTTCACATGGAGCTTCACAATTTTACAAAACACAATTCCTCTATGCAAACAAACTCAATATGCTTACTACACTGAGTTAACACAGGTAACATCATTGTAAAGAGTCAAATTGACACCTGTGTCTAAGAGTGCAGTCGGGGATAGGCTTCATGAAGCCTAGTCCACTGCACTCTTAGACACAAGCCTCACCACCTACGCTCCCCAGGAAACCCCAAACATGTACCTTTTTGCACCATATTTAGAAAATGTCGCATGTAGGTAGATGCGTCACTTTTTAAACCTCTGCGCCACCATATAATCAAAGATGTAAAAACCATTAATTTTCCCCAAAATAGCACAGATCCTATGTACAACCATCTGCCTCACAGCAGGGATAAGACTGAGGCAAACGCTTTCACATGGAGCTTCACAATTTTACAAAATACAATTCCTCTATGCAAACAAACTCAATATGCTTCCTACACTGAGTTAACACAGGTAACATAATTGTAAAGAGTCAAATTGACACCTGTGTCTAAGAGTGCAGTCGGGGATAGGCTTCATGAAGCCTAGTCCACTGCACTCTTAGACACAAGCCTCACCACCTACGCTCCCCAGGAAACCCCAAACATGTACCTTTTTGCACCATATTTAAAAAGTGACGCATGTAGGTAGATGCGTCACTTTTTAAACCTCTGCGCCACAATATACTCAAAGATGTAAAAACCATTAATTTTCCCCAAAATAGCACAGATCCTATGTACAACCATCTGCCTCACAGCAGGGATAAGACTGAGGCAAACACTTTCACATGGAGCTTCACAATTTTACAAAATACAATTCCTCTATGCAAACAAACTTAATATGCTTCCTACACTGAGTTAACACAGGTAACATCATTGTAAAGAGTCAAATTGACACCTGTGTCTAAGAGTGCAGTCGGGGATAGGCTTCATGGAGCCTAGTCCACTGCACTCTTAGACACAAACCTCACCACCTACGCTCCCAGGAAAACCCAAACATGTACCTTTTTGCGCCATATTTAAAAAGTGACGCATGTAGGTAGATGCGTCACTTTTCAAACCTCTGCGCCACATTATACCTCTGTCAAGTGTTATGTACTTTACAATGATGTTTCCTGTGTTAACTCAGTGTAGGAAGCATATTGAGTTTGTTTGCATAGAGGAATTGTATTTTGTAAAATAGTGAGGTTTCAGTAATGACATGGAATGCTTGTACATAGGACCTGTGCTGTGCTTCCTAAATGTGATGTCAAACACGATTTTGAGGAAAATGAATGGCTTTTATATTTTTGAGTATAATGTGGCGCAGAGGTTTAAAAAGTGACGCATCAACCTACATGCGTCACTTTTTAAAAATAGCGCAAAAAGTTACATGTTTGGGCTTTCCTGGGGAGCGTAGGTGATGAAGCTTGTGTCTAAGAGTGCAGTGGACTAGGCTTCATGAAGCCTATCCCTGACTGCACTCTTAGACACAGGCGTCAATTTGACTCTTTACAATGATGTTACCTGTGTTACCTCAGTGTAGGAACCATATTCAGTTTGTTTGCATAGAGGAATTGTATTTTGTAAAATAGTGAGGTTTCAGTAATGACATGGAATGCTTGTACATAAGACCTGTGCTGTGTTTCCTAAATGTGATGTCAAAAACGATTTTGGGGAAAATGAATGGTTTTTACATTTTTGAGTATAATGTGGCGCAGAGGTTTAAAAAGTGACGCATCTACCTTGCAAGCGTCACTTTTTAAATATGGCGCAAAAAGGTACATATTTGGGCTTTCCTGGGGAGCGTTGGTGGTGAGGCTTGTGTCTAAGAGTGCAGTGGACTAGGCTTCATGAAGCCTATGCTTGTACATAGGACCTGTGCTGTGTTTCCTAAATGTGATGTCAAAAACGATTTTGGGTAAAATGAATGGCTTTTACATTTTTGAGTATAATGTGGCGCAGAGGTTTAAAAAGAGACGCATCTACCTACATGCGTCACTTTTTAAATATGGCGCAAAAAGGTACATGTTTGGGCTTTCCTGGGAAGCGTAGGTGGTGAGGCCTGTGTCTAAGAGTGCAGTGGACTAGGCTTCATGAAGCCTATGCTTGTACATAGGACCTGTGCTGTGTTTCCTAAATGTGATGTCAAAAACTATTTTGGGAAAAATAAATGGCTTTTACATTTTTGAGTATAATGTGGCGCAGAGGTTTAAAAACAGACGCATCTATTTTTTTTTATTTTCCCCAAAATCGTTTATGACATCACATTTAGTAAACACAGCACAGGTCCTATGTACAAGCATCTGCCTCACAGCAGAGTTAAGACTGAGGCAAACGCTTTCACATGGAGCTTCACAATTTTACAAAATACAATTCCTCTATGCAAACAAACTCAATATGCTTCCTAGACTGAGTTAACACAGGTAACATCATTGTAAAGAGTCAAATTGACACCTGTGTCTAAAAATGCAGACGGGGATAGGCTTCATGAAGCCTATGCTTGTACATAGGACCTGTGCTGTGTTTCCTAAATGTGATGTCAAAAACGATTTTGGGGAAAATAAATGGCTTTTAAATTTTTGAGGATAATGTGGTGCAGAGGTTTAAAAACAGACGCATCTATTTTTTTTTTCCCCAAAATCGTTTATGACATCACATTTAGTAAACACAGCACAGGTCCTATGTACAAGCATCTGCCTCACAGCAGAGTTAAGACTGAGGCAAACGCTTTCACATGGAGCTTCACAATTTTACAAAATACAATTCCTCTATGCAAACAAACTCAATATGCTTCCTACACTAAGTTAACACAGGTAACATCATTGTAAAGAGTCAAATTGACACCTGTATCTAAGAATGCAGACGGGGATAGGTTTCATGAAGCCTAGTCCACTGCACTCTTAGATACAAACCTCACCACCTACGCTCCCCAGGAAAGCCCAAACATGTACCTTTTTGCACCATATTTAAAAAGTGACGCATGTAGTTAGATGCGTCACTTTTTAAACCTCTGCGCCACATTATACTCAAAAATATAAAAACCATTCATTTTCCACAAAATAGCATAGATCCTATGTACAAACATCTGCCTCACAGCAGGGATAAGACTGAGGCAAAAGCTTTCACATGGAGCTTCACAATTTTACAAAACACAATTCCTCTATGCAAACAAACTCAATATGCTTACTACACTGAGTTAACACAGGTAACATCATTGTAAAGAGTCAAATTGACACCTGTGTCTAAGAGTGCAGTCGGGGATAGGCTTCATGAAGCCTAGTCCACTGCACTCTTAGACACAAGCCTCACCACCTACGCTCCCCAGGAAACCCCAAACATGTACCTTTTTGCACCATATTTAAAAAGTGACGCATGTAGGTAGATGCGTCACTTTTTAAACCTCTGCGCCGCAATATACTCAAAGATGTAAAAACCATTCATTTTCCCCAAAATAGCACAGATCCTATGTACAACCATCTGCCTCACAGCAGGGATAAGACTGAGGCAAACGCTTTCACATGGAGCTTCACAATTTTACAAAATACAATTCCTCTATGCAAACAAACTCAATATGCTTCCTACACTGAGTTAACACAGGTAACATCATTGTAAAGAGTCAAATTGACACCTGTGTCTAAGAGTGCAGTCGGGGATAGGCTTCACGAAGCCTAGTCCACTGCACTGTTAGACACAAGCCTCACCACCTACGCTCCCCAGGAAACCCCAAACATGTACCTTTTTGCACCATATTTAAAAAGTGACGCATGTAGGTAGATGCGTCACTTTTTAAACCTCTGCGCCACAATATACTCAAAGATGTAAAAACCATTCATTTTCCCCAAAATAGCACAGATCCTATGTACAACCATCTGCCTCGCAGCAGGGATAAGACTGAGGCAAACGCTTTCACATGGAGCTTCACAATTTTACAAAATACAATTCCTCTATGCAAACAAACTCAATATGCTTCCTACACTGAGTTAACACAGGTAACATCATTGTAAAGAGTCAAATTGACACCTGTGTCTAAGAGTGCAGTCGGGGATAGGCTTCATGGAGCCTACTCCACTGCACTCTTAGACACAAGCCTCACCACCTACGCTCCCCAGGAAAACCCAAACATGTACCTTTTTGCGCCATATTTAAAAAGTGACGCATGTAGTTAGATGCGTCACTTTTTAAACCTCTGCGCCACATTATACTCAAAAATGTAAAAACCATTCATTTTCCCCAAAATAGCACAGATCCTATGTACAAACATCTGCCTCACAGCAGGGATAAGACCGAGGCAAACGCTTTCACATGGAGCTTCACAATTTTACAAAATACAATTCCTCTATGCAAACAAACTCAATATGCTTCCTACACTGAGTTAACACAGATAACATCATTGTAAAGAGTCAAATTGACACCTCTGTCTAAGAATGCAGACGGGGATAGGCCTCATGGAGCCTAGTCCACTGCACTCTTAGATACAAGCCTCACATCCTACGCTCCCCAGGAAAGCCCAAACATGTACTTTTTTGCACCATATTTAAAAAGTGACGCATGTAGTTAGATGCATCACTTTTTAAACCTCTGCGCCACATTATACTCAAAAATGTAAAAACCATTAATTTTCCCCAAAATAGCACAGATCCTATGTACAAACATCTGCCTCACAACAGGGATAAGACTGAGGCAAAAGCTTTCACATGGAGCTTCACAATTTTACAAAATACAATTCCTCTATGCAAACAAACTCAATATGCTTCCTACACTGAGTTAACACAGGTAACATCATTGTAAAGAGTCAAATGTATTTCTTTAAACATGCACACATTCTTTATTCCTTTTAAAAAATGTAAAAGCCATTCATTTTTCCCAAAATCGTTTTTGACATCACATTTACAAAACACAGCACAGGTCCTATGTAGAAGCATTCCATGTCACGACTAAAACTTCACAATTTTACAAAATACAATTACTCAATGCAGTAAAAACTTTTTACCAAGCATTATCAAAAAGCATGACACAAAGCAACATTAAAAAACCACAATATGCTTCCAAATCTTCTCCATAGAGTATACAAGTCTCTATGTATATTAAATGAATCATAACTCACCTTTACAAATATTTTAGGAGATTCAGAACAGTGTCAGATACACACACCAATATTTCTTTAGCAGAGCAAAAGGTATGTTCTCCAGGCACTGCAAACCATAAAGGCACAGAAAACCTGTAATTCTACACACATATTGCTCATGGTAACCAATCAAATCTCTTCCCTCTGTATTTTCAAACCAACACCCTTCCCCCCCTCAGCCCTTATTACCTGTTACCATAGCAACTCCCTCCTCACTGAGCTCCCAGGGTTAAAAGTTTATTCTACAATGTTGCAAATCACCTCATCAAGGATGTTTGACCTGCGAATACACCAGCTTTTCTCGTGCAAGGTTTCTTTAAATGACTTTTTTTTAACCATTCAAATTACTTCTTACACAGAACACAACCATGCACCCTAACTTTCAGTTTTCAACTATCGCATTCTCCCAATCATTGCTTGTGATTCAAGAGCACTGAAACTCCACAGTTTTCTTTTTGCAAACTCCTATTGTTCCAACTGCCATTTCTTTTCCACACTTCATCTGACTGCATCAGAATCTCCTCTCACCATGTATTCTGTCTGGATTATTGGACATAGCTATATCCACTGGGCTCAAAGGTATGCAGCTACCAGAAATTTTCACAACCTTGCCTTACCAAATGTGGAGATTAAATAGATTGGCCAGAGAGGATTGAAATGTCACCAATTGATACCATTGGTGAAAACCTTTTTGCATTTGCCACACCCTGACCTTTTAATTGTGCACTGTGGAGGAAATGACTTGGGCACTTTGACTGGGGTAGGTCTGGAAATGCTTTTAAAGGACACCTTTGATCAATTGATGGCAGTTTTTCCTCAAACTGCCTTGGTATATTCCAATATATGCCAAAGACAGAAATGGAAGTGGTCCAATCAATTTTGTTCACAATTTGAGAAAGAACGGAAACATGTGAATAAATCTGTTTCTGCTTACATGAGAGACTATGGAATGGGTTAAATATACAATAATAACTTGCGTTACAACATGCAAGATATCTACAGGGGAGATGGTGTGCACTTTTCAGATGAGGGGAATAGAATATTCCTCCTGAATTTAAGACTGTGCATTGGTACCTACTTGTAGGTACCTAAATCAGCCACAGAACCCAAAAGCCCTTTTCAGGGCTACCCTATCTCTGATCACTCCAAATGATTATCTTTTTCAAACTTTTTTCACTATTTTTCACCATAGTACGCTCCCAGGTACGCTTCCCGGTGCGCGTACCGGGCGCTCCCCCCGCGAAAAATAATTTTTTTTTTTTGCCTATTTGGGCCTCCTAAGACCCCCTCACAAAACATAGAGGGTCAAGGAGTGCCTACGATGCCCCCTTATACCCATTCCCAACGTTGTTTGTCCTCAATTTTCTGTCTTAAATCTACCGAAAACAAAATGGAGGACTGCCGTAGTGCTGCCGGTACGCGTACCGGGGCGCGCACCGGGAAGCGCTCTAAAAAAAATGTTAAAAGTTAATTTACACAAAAACCACTGGAGACACTTTCACCAAATATAGAATAGCTCATACTACATAACAATCCCTACCATTTTTCCAAATTCGATGGAATTCCATTGAGCCATTTAGCCTGTAGACCTCTCTAAATACCCTGAGGTAAATTACTTCACAAAAATACATCTGAAGTGTTAGAATTTACAACTAATTAAAATGTTACTTTCATTTTCTACTTTTTTTTCCTGACATTTGATTGGTTATGTACATGAATATAAATGAAAAATGAGAGGGAAACACGGCCATTTTGACTACAACTACTTGAGGTACATCTTGAAAGGATTTTCGCATTTTGTCTTCTTCACCTCTCTGTAAAGTAAGTTGATAATTTGTAAGGGGCACTTTAAGTTAATTTGTAAAAACGTTTTCTGATAGTTATTTACTGTCCCTCTGCTATAGTTATAGATAGAGATAGGCTCCTCTGTTATATTTATGGATTGACTTAGGCTTCTCTGCTATAATTATGAATTTACTTACGTTTCTTCACAGGCACTTTTTTATATTTCTACTTCCTGCCTGTTACCATACATTGCCCAAAGTTAACTTCACTGTTAAAAAATCAAAACTACCTGTCTGAACTTAAACCCAACAGTGCCATATTTCTACTGATTTTTTTTTATGCAAATTTCAGCACAAAAATGGAAGGAGAACAGAACGTTTCCTTTGAAATTGTCCTAGAGATGAACAATGAAGAAATCATTTAACCCAATGACTTGGAATTCATGGATGAATCACGGGACCATGAACTTCTACAATGTGTAGAATCTGTGGATTTGTTAATTCAATATGAGGACGTTTCTGACAGTCAAATGTTGGAAGTTATGTTCACTCAAAAAGAGGACATTTCGGACAGTCAAATGTTAGACGTTCTATCAAATTTTGAAAATGAATCTCAAAAATAAATGTATATTTAATAATTCTAAAATTGTTTGAGACATTATTCATTTTTATATGTAATTCTTAAACTAGTACCAAATTGATTATAATGTAAAGTCAGACTTATACTATACTGTGCAACTTTTTTGTTTTACATAGTAATTTTGCTCATAGATACTTCCTTTCTCCCACTATATTATCTCCAATGTGTATTTGACATCTCTTTTTCATCTCCTGCCTCCATGTTCTTTATGCTTTCCTGACAGACTATGGTATGGATTCCATATACCACAATAACTTCTATAACAACATGCAAATTATCTACAGAGGAAACGGTGTACATTGAATTTAAGACTCTGCATTGGTACCTACATGTTGGTACTTAAATCACCCACACAACACAACAACTCTATTCCGAGATACCCTATCTCTAAGCACTTTAAATTATTATTTTAGTGTTTCACTGAGTTTTCCCCATGTGTGGGGGTTGGGGGTGTGTGTGGGGGATGTGTGGGGTGTGTCTGTGAGGTGTGTATGTGTGTGTGTGTGTGTCTGGGGGGGATGAGGTGTATAGGTTTGTGGGGTATGTGGGTGTGGGTGGGGATGTGGGTGTGTAAGGTGTGTGTGTGGGTGTGGGTGTGTGGGGTGTTTGGGTGTAGGTGGAAGTGTGGGTGTGTGAGGTATGTGTGGGGTGTGTGTGGGTGTGGGGGGTATGTGTGTAGGATGTGTGTGTATGTGTGGGATGTGTGAGTGTGTCAGTGAGGTGTGCGTGTGTGTGTGGGGGGAGGTGTGTGTGTGGGATGTGTGAGGTGTGTCTGTGAGATATCTGTGTGTGCGTGTGTGTGTGTTGGGGGGGTGAGGTGTGTGTGTGTGTCTGGGTGTGTGGGATGTGTGGTTGTGGGTGTGGATGTGTAAGGTGTCGGTGTGGGGGTGTGGGGTGTTTGGGTGTGGGTGGAGGTGTGCGTGTGTGAGGTGTGTGTGGGGAGTGTGTGGGTGTGGGGGTGTGGGGTTATGTGCGTGTGGTTGTGTGTGGGACGTACTTGTAGGTACCTAAAACAGCCACAGAACCCAAAAGCTCTTTTCAGAGCTACCCTACCTGTAATCACTCAAAATGATTATATTACACTATTATTTTCACTATTTTTCACCAAAGTACGCTCCCCGGTACGCTCCCCGGTGCGCTCCCCGGTGCGCGTACCGGGCGCTCCCCCTGCGAAAATCGAAAAAAAATTTAAACATTTTTTTTACCCGAGGGACCCTTTTATGGCCCCCACATCAAACCTAGGGGGTATGGGGGGGTGTACCCTGCCCCCTTTTGGTCATTTCCCCCCTTGTTTTTTGCCACCTCTTGTGTCTCGATCCTACCGAGACACAAGATGGCGGCCGCTGCGGACTGTTTCGAATGTTTACAGACACCCGAGAGCCAATCAGCTTCCCGTGCGCCCGGAGCGCCCGGAGCGCTCCCCGGTACGCGCACCGGGGCGCGCTTACAGATATATAAATTTTTTTTAACCTGAATTACTCAAAATCCTCTGGAGCACACATCTTGAGACATAGCAAAGGCACATCGGGCTACCAGTCCCTACAATTTTGCCAAGTTTGGTGAAAATCCATTCAGCCGTTCGAGCTAAAAATGCGACAGACCGCCCTATGGAAATTAACATGGGGAAAACACGTTTTGGGACCCCCCTTTTATCTCGGCCCCCGCTTGATGAATCCCCCCCAAACTTTCAGGAAAGGAGCGGAGAGCCGCGAGGCAAAGTTGCTGACAAATTCAGGCTGATTCCTCAACCGGCGACAAAGTTATTCCAAATAGAATGTTGTGATTTCCCTATGGAAATCAATCCTAACTATAACTACCTACTGGCGACTGCCAGTAGGTAATATATATATATATATATATATATATATATATATATATATATATATATATATGTATATATATATATATATTCACTTCACATAGCAAAAACAGTTCAAAGTTTGCTGCAATTGAAAAGCACACACGGAGCTCGTTGTAAAGCTAAAAATGCTTTATTTGGTGCATAGGTCCTCTCCCCCAAATCCCCTTCGACAGACGCGTTTCGCCTCGCGGCTTTCTCAATGTCGATTATCTTTTTGTGAATCAACCATTTTGAACCCTCCAAAAACGTTATCACAGCCATGAAAACTGAAGATGGACTCTAAACCCAGAACCAACAATAACATCTTGTGTGGGAGCCATCTTGTAGGAGGTTAAAAAATGCATTAACAATTTCATTTTATAAAGTGCAAGTGCTGCAAAGTGTAACAAAATGAATAAATCAAAATATTTTGATTAAAAACAAGATATATCGTGAGACAGTTATATTTTTGTAAGCAGAATGATTATGCTATCTGCATTATACTTCGCCTGTCTCGAATCTTGATCACAGTAGGTAAAAAGGGAGATCATATGATATCCACCTGTCAAGTAAACATTAGATCTGATTCCCACGTTACTAAACCGACTGTGTTAACATAATTGTGCCCTGTATGGGCTGCATCTCATTTAGACATGTCTAGCAAAAGTTGCTGCTGTAGGATATTCCTACCAAATACAATTCCCATATGGAAACAAAGGAATGCGAGGTATTCATGGAATAAATGTGCCTTTTCAAGCATGACATTAATTTTCCGTATTCTTGCAATTCAATTACACATATTAAACCAATTGCCCAACACTGTAGCTGTCTGTTATATATGTCATCCTGCTGTCACATTTTACTCGAGGTGTGTCCAAAGTTCCTCATCATTGTTGAGTCCAGCCGGACTCATACTTTGAAGTTCTATAATATACCGAGATTCTTTGGCTCTGAGTTTTTTTAGTCTGTCACCACCCCTTTCATGCTTCTCTACCCCGTCGATGCAATAATATTGCAGCAGATCCCTGTTGCTTTGATGGTAAATTTCAAAATGTCTAGCGACGGGGTATGCTGGGTCCTTGTTGGTAATTGCCCTCATATGTTCTAAAATTCGTTTTTTGGTGGGGTTCTTGGTGCTCCCTATATATCTTTTGTTACAAAGACAGACTAAACAGTAAATGGTATACTCAGAGTTACAATTATAGAAATTCTTGATGGTCCTAATTGACTTCGGACCCCTTGGTCCACCTTCAAAAGTGGTCACTTTCTTGCTAAATTTGCAGGCTTTACATTTTCTACATGGGAAAAACCCATTGATCCCCAATTTTTTCTGCACGATGTTAGATTTAGTAAAGTGACTATGTACAAGATGGTCTCCTAATGATGGACACCTTTTGTAAGTGATGGGCGGGCGTTCTGGAATGTTAGTTTTAAGAACTTGATCTGTTTGGAGGATGTGCCAGTTCTTCTTGAAAATTTGGACGATATAGCAAACTGCAGTGTCCCGGGGGTGGGCATTCGGGACATTGGAAAAGCCGGCCCTGGGTGGTCTTCAGGGCCAGGGGTCCGTCACGGACCCCCAAATTAGCATATTAGTGCCCCGGGGAGGTGGCAGTCCCCAGGGCGTGTGGGGGTCCATGTGCCCCCCTGCCAATCATTAACAAAAGACCCAGGGGGTGGTTGTCCCCCGGGCTTGGGGGACCTGTGAGGCCCCCCACACATTTTAAAATTAGAGTGGCCACACCAGCATATTTGGGCCCTCTGGGACGTTGCACCTAGAGCAAATTGAAGATGGAAACAATCAACGTGAGGCGGCACAAACGGGGTACAGAGACTGAGTAATTATGCTAACTGGGGGTGTACATACCGCTCAAAGCATGTCGATTTCCAATGACCCACCCTCTTAATAGTTTCCTCTGGGAGGCCTAGGGCCGCCACTGTTGTGGCTGCGCCGATGGGGAACGAATGGAATGTGAAATGAGTCGTGTCTACCCCCAGGCCTTCCAGAGCAAGCTTGCATACCCTAGTGAACTGAAATCTGGTGAGGGGAATGCCGTCGACATGCAATAGTACTCTGTTGTCGCCCCCCTTTGGTCTGATCCGTAGAACATTCCTTGCCAGGCTTACCGGGCAACATATCGCCCCTACTATTGATCTTAACTGGAACAAGGTCCCCCTACCCAACTGATCAGTTTTTGATCTCCGCACCCTGACCTGAGGGGATTCCCCGGTCAAAATTTAATCCTTGTATCGCATACCCCCCTCTTTGTCTGACTTTGACGCTGGTAGCAACTCTGAAATCCTAAATGCCCCGAAAAAAGCTAGTGAGTATGCTACTCTAAATAACTGTCTCGTACAGCGTGAAGCAAATTCTGGGAAGTATTTCCAGGATATTTGTTAACCTGCTCGCATCTATGGGTCTCCTACTGTCCTTCATCCCTGGTGTCAGTCGCTCCCAACCCTTCATAGCTCTTCTCACCCTCTGGTCTTTTGTTGGGTCTGCCACCCCCTCCTAAACCGGCATAGAATGCTATTGCCGACAGTTGCCTCCTCACCATCGCTGATGACTTTCCACTCGCTTTCTGATGAACTATAAATTCTAGGACACTTAAAGGTGAGAACCCCTCTACTATCCCTGCCCCCTTTAAAAAAGCCTGATATGCCTGCCATGACCTCTCATACATACTCTTAGTCTTGGGGGCCAGGGACGCTGTAAATCAACTCCGGGACTGTGGGGCACCAAGCTTCCATAGTCCCGCCGGGAAGTCCGTCATCTCTCTGTCTGCTTGCAGCCATCGGATGCGAAACTCTGCAAACTTAAAACGGGACAATGCATCAGCGACTGTGTTATCCACCCCCGGCACGTGTCTGGCAGTAAAACATACATTACGCTGTAGACATTGCAACACTAGCTCCTTCAACAGGCGCAGCACCCAGGTGCATTTTGCTCTCTGATTGATTGTTAATTGCCATCACTACTGACATGCTGTCAAACCAAAATACTATATGTCTATTTGCCAAAATGCCCCCCCACAGATGCAAAGCCACAATGACCTGACAGCGCCCATTCCTCCGGCCAGTGCTGCATGCACCACCTGGGCCCCAACACGGCCCTAAAACCCACACTGCCCACTGCATCTGTGAATAATTCCAACTCTGTGTTGGGGCAACTCGGCATTTGCCACACCACTGTCCCATTGAATTTTTCCAGGAAGCCTTTCCATATAGTTAAGTCGCTCCTTACTTCCACTGAGAGCCTGGTATGATGATGTTTGGCGCACAGCCCCGACATTGCCCTTACTATACTCCTAGAAAAGGCCCTGCCCATAGGTATAACTCGAAGTGCAAAGTTCAACTGCCCCACCAGGACTTGTAATTGGTGCAGCGTCACCTTCCAGGTCAACAAACAGGCCTCAATGGCTGCCTTGAAAGCTGCTACTTTCTCCTGAGGGAGCCTGCATAACCCTTCTCTAGTGTCTATCTCAATGCATAGGAATGTTAAATGAGTAGTTGGCCCCTCTGTCTTCTCTGCGGCCAATGGCACGCCCAGTGCTCTTGCCAGATACTGGAAGCCCAGCAGGGCCTTCCTGCATGCTAGGGAGCCCTGCGGTCCCAGGAGCAAGAAATCATCTAAGTCGTGCACCACTTCGCATGATGTTCTGGATGTTAGGAATTGCCGTACTGCCAACTCCAAGAACCTGCTGAAAGTCTCAAACACTGCGCACGCGATCGAACACCCCATTGGCATGCAAAGGTCAATGAAATACTCCCCCTTGAAGGTGAAACCCAGGAGTTTGATGTCCTCAGGGTGTAGTGGCAGGAGACGAAAGGCTGCCTTGATATCTGATTTAGCCATCAAACCTCCTTCGCCCAGCGCCTGTAACTTCTGGATTGCGGTGTCAAAGGTGGTGTAGCGCACTGTGCACAGATCTGGGTCAAGTTTGTCATTGACTGATAAACCTGGTGGGCTTGACAAGTTGTGAATCAAATGGAATTTCCCTTTCTCCTTTTTAGGTACCAACCCCGATGGTGAGCATACCAGGTCAGGCCTTGGTAACTGTTGGAAGGGTCCCGCCACCCTCCCCAGCGCAACCTCTCTCGCGATTTTTTGCTTCGCCACTTCCATGTTCTGGAGCACTGAGTGTTGGTTGCGCGGGGGAGCCGTGGATGGGGTAGCCGAGGATGGGATGCGAAAGCCGAACCGAAAACCATTATGTACAAACTGGGCATCTTGCAATTTGTCACACTTGCTAAGGAGGTGTGTCAGCACGTGAAGTCGAATGGGCGTCGGCAAGCCCCTAGGGTGCTTGTGGAGGCCGTTCCTTGGCTTGGGTATGGGAGAGCTGCTCTTTTGGTCTTCCCAATTTCTTGAAACATCTACTTTCTGGGTGTGCCGGTCCGCCACAAAAGGAGCAACAGTGCTTGAACTTACATGCTGTGCCCCGGGTGCACTCATTCTTGTTGACCTGCCAGCAGGCCAGTTTTTTATCTCCCGCCCCCCCTGTCCCCCCGAAATGACTGACTGGGAGAGGGGTGACTGGTCCTATTCGCGGGTACTGTTGAATAAAATACTGCGTGCCATACATTAATTTCACGCTGGTCCGATGCTACCTCAGGGTGCACTGCCTTCATTTGCCTAAACTTGGTGTTGTATTGGAGCCATTGTGTCCCTGGGAATTCAGACGCCGCCCCGTGAATTAGGGATATGTAGCTGATTAATTGGGGTGCCACTGGCGGGGTACCTCTCTGCAGTGATAGCCGCGTAGATTGCAAACCCCGTAATCCAGTTCTTTATCGACCAATCTACCCATACCTTCCTCTGCTTATACTCCCCTTCCTTTCCTACCCTGGTTTTCCCCGGGACCACCCCGGAATTTATGAGATCAAAAACATCTATAAACTCGCCCTTCAGAATCGTCTCCTTGGTCTCCACAGGCACATGCCATGTGATCCCGGCCGAGGGCGATAACGCCATGCACGCGGACCCATAGATTAAAGGGCTGAATGCTAATGTTGGCTGCCCCATGACCACTGGCCCCACCGCCCCAGGATAGGAATTCGCGGGCACCCCTGAGCCAGCTGCGCAATGAATGACCGCTTGCCCTTGCGACGTTGCTGCTACTACCATTGGGGATTGCCCCATAGCTACTGGCCCTACCGCCCCAGGATAGGCCATTGTGAGAACCATTGACCCTGCTGCGCCATTACTATGCGCCTGACCATGCAACGTTGCTGCCACTACCCCTGGGGATTGTGCCACACCCCCTGACAGAACCCACACTTGCGCTATACCACTGCCTGGATGTGCGACCACTGGTGGCGTGGTTTGCGGGGCAATTTGCATCGTGGGTACCTCCGTGGTTGAGAACGGTACCCCCCCACCTGTTAGCCATTGTTCGTTGTGTTGGTTCCCCCGGTCGGGCCCGTCGGTGGAACATTCCTTGCTTGCACTGTGTCCGACCCCAAGCCTGCTGTATCTAACACCCCTACCTCACCTGAGGATGTGACCTGAGAGTCACCCGCTCTGTAGCGCTTTTCGGTTGGCGCATCTTTAAACCTTTCCGGTGTACGCCGGGCCCGTTTGCCCCGTGCTGTTTCTTCTTGTGTACTCGTTCCGGCCCCTTCCTTCAATGTCTTTAGCGCCCAATCCACGCCTTTCTCCTTAGTGACCTCCAACAGCTCTGTCAATGCCCGATAGTCCTTTATGGCCTGGGCTTCCTTGCCCTTCCGTGCGCGTCTGGGTGGCATTCTGCACTTAATAAAACAAAGAAGCGTTAGACATCCACACTTTACTCCCTTATCCCCTGTTACCTGGAACGTGTGGCGCCCCCTCACTGCACCCTCCTTTCCGCGCCTGACATGGTCCTCCATCCTTCTGCCTTTGCGCCCCCTTACTCTGTCAGGGCCCGCATTACCACTGCCAGTCACTCACCCTCGCCTCTGGAACTTACCTGCGAGTGCCATTCTACCCCCCCCCGTCTATGCCTCGCTGCACGGCCCCCCATCGCAGCGCACCCAGACTCGCCTGCCCTAGATACGTCCTCTGACACCGCATCGACTTTGTAAACAATGCACCTATCTGTCCGCCTCGTGCCGTGATTAGGCTAATTGTGGCTACTAATCACCTCCCCAGTCTCGTACTCGTCGGCGCGAACGCCACGTCCTCCTTTATAGCCCAAGCGTACTTCCTAATCAATCCGGCTCGCACCCGGCAGCCTTCTAGCCTCCTAGCGTACAATGCCTCGTCGTGTACACTTCGGTGAGTACACCCCAGCCTCAAGCGTACCTTCTCGCCATTACGCCTCGCACCCAGCAGCCCTACGACACGTACCCACAAGCGTACCCATGCCAGCGCACCAATGCATCGTCGTGTACAATTCGGTGCGTACGCCCCAGCCTCCAGCATACCTTTCCGCCATTATGCCTCGCACCCGGCAGCCCTACGACACGTACCTTCAAGCGTACCTCTGGTGCATACTCCTTAGCCTCCACTACCGCACCAGCGTACCTCCTCACACCCGGCAGCCCTACGACACGTACCTTCAAGCGTACCTTTGGTGCATACTCCTTAGCCTCCACTACCGCACCAGCGTACCTCCCCACAACTATGGCTCGCACCTGGCAGCCATGTGACGCGTCCAATCTCGGCATTCACGCAATCGCACCACACCGGATTCGCTACGATCCGCACTCACGACTCGCACCCCATGCGCCCGCCGAGACGCCTTCAATCGCGCATCGCACCACAATGCACTACACGCACTACCCGCACTACACACACCACATCACACTGTGAGGCCCTCTCACCTGCCACTTGGGTCACGCGGACGCTCCTCCTCCGGCCGCCGATTCTGCACACGGTCACACAGTAACTCTGACGCGACCTCCGACCCTCGTGCAGGAGAGTGGACAAAGAGGGCGCCACTACCGCCGCCCTGCCTTTTAAACCCCCGCCAATAGTTGATTGCTTCCGGGTCATTCCGTGACGCTTGTCCGGTCTGCCTGGCTGCACCAGGGATTCCTACATTGCTCAGGCCCTTTGCTGCCACTAAAGGCGCCACGCCCCTTAGGTGGGGTGACACCCCTCATTTTGAAGATCATATTAAAAAATATACATCGTGGTGGCAACGATGTTTTTTTGAACAGTAAGATTTGTTTCCATTTAGCATCAAGGTCATCTGAACAATACATAATCTACATATATGAAAGAAAGTGCTATATAAACTCTAGTACAGATGGTGGGCTACATAAACTGAGAGAGGGCCTAGAGAGGAAGAGGAGAAATGAGGATTTGTGTGGGGTCAGGAATGGTTTGGGAGCCAAACGGTGTGGTAGGTGATGCGAAAAACACTGGACAGTGTTGGAAAGGCGAATCGAGAATGTATTCAAGGGTGAAGAAGGAGAACAAGAAGCCAAAGAAGAGGCTATGACAACAGCCTCGATGTCAGAGGACTAGGGTATTGACCAATGCTGTGACAGAGTGGACTGAAAGTTCTTTCCACACATTTAAAAAATGTATGAGTTGTGAGAAGATAAGGGGGTTGAGATGGAAGAGGTGCATGTTGTAATGAACCCAAAGATATCCATGTGACAAAAAGAAAACTAACAGGAAATAAAGAAGATGGCGTGGGAATAGCGTACAGGTCAAGTTGGTTTTTGTGAGATGAGCATAAGACAGACCCTGGTCAGCCAATGTTGACGTACAGTAAAAGTGTTAATTGGTTTGCCTTGAAAATGAGATGTAGGGGTGAACTAAATTATTTGAGTGTCTTTAGTGAACAGGTGATATATATATCTGAATATAAATATGATGTGACCCAAACAGTGGTGTATGCTAGAGGATTAGGGGCCAAGTCAGAGCCTTGGTACACAGCGATAGATTTCGGTAATAGAGCAGTATTAGGAAATGGAAAAACAGCCACCATGGCTCTATGATCCAACTAAAACAATAGAGTATGGCACGATGCATTATGTGTGCCTCTTGCCCATGTGCCTGTGTGTCTGCCGGTGTGCCTCTGTGCCTATGTGTGTCTGTCTGTGTGTTTGTCTGTGTTTCAGAATGTGCCTGTGGGTATATGTTCACATGCAAGTGTGTGTGTTTATGTCTGTGCGTGTGGAGGGGCAGGTTTGTGAGGGAGTCTGTTTGCCTGTGGGCCTGCCTCAGTGTCCCTGTTCGTCTTTCTCTGTGTGTGCCTGTCTATGTATCAGAGTGTGGCTTTGAGTGTATTTATGTATGTGACTGCTTGTAAGTGTGTCCCTAACTATGTGCCATCTCTGTACCTGTTTGCGAACATATCTGAGAGTTTCTGTGTCTTTGTGCATGTCGTTGTGCGTCTGTGATCATGTTGGCATTGTGGAATTCAAAACTATTGCACTAGTGTAAAGGTAGAATCTGCCGCAGTTTTCTTGCGCAATGCTAAACCAATGCTACCAAGGTGTGCTCGTCTCCGATGTGTAATTCCACACTCCCATATTCTGGCATGGGAGGCAAGAATTTTCAAACAGCTTGCTTAGTTCTGAAAGTTTACATTTGTGTATCAGTTTAACCCGTTGGCTGCTGCTGTCAGCCAACGGCCGTCTCAAGCACTACCTCGGTAGTGCTGCGCACGTCCGTTGGCCGACGTGGCCCCGCCCGTTTTATAAATTGTTCCGCACTGGCGCAGGATGTTCAGCGCAGCCAACGGGTTAAAGGTCAAGTGTATACTATCCCACGTTTTCGGTTTTTGTCCAGTATAGTCTTTAGTGTCAGTTTGTCCCATTATCTCCATTGGATCCCTATTTATGAAATAATTTACATTTACATTGTGTGTCTGTACGCTGTCTCTTTTATAATCATGGACTGCACGGGGATTCCTTTGTTGCCCACCTATGTGATTCACAGACTATTTTTCTCCTTTTTCAAAAACAATTTAAGACTTCTGAGATCGGCTCGAATGAAGTTCAATAGCATGCTTTTGTAGCTAATGATGTGCTGCATTTTTGAATGTGTGCACAATATACACCTCTCTTTGCTGCATGTGTGTGCTTTTCTATGCCTTTGTGTGTGTGTGTGTGTGTGTGTGTGTGTATGTGTGTGTGGAGCAGATGAATTTTGACTCCACTCTTACACTCTTACACATCACCTATTTACTTTGTTTTGTGCAGATTGGCACAATCTATATTATGTGTTATCTAATATTTTAATAAACAATGGAGCTTCAAATATATTTCTGAAATGTTCCATGCTAGAATAATAGAATCATTTAATGTGTGCATACTATTGTTACTAGATATATGAATGTTTTAAGAAGTAGTTATATGTAACCATGATTTATTCCACATAATATTCATTTATATGTACTAATTGTGAATGTGCATGAAACCTTTATTCAAATGTCACCTGCACTTTAACTGCTGAGCTGACTTAGCATAACTGGAGGCCTTACGTTCCTGAGTTTCGATGTTTAAACGTTCACGTGAGAATTGTTTTGCTTGCATGTTCTCTCCTCTGCAGGTGAGGATACAAGGCTTCATTAGTTAGTGGACAGCATTGTTTAGTAAGGTATGGGAGGAAATGTTGGCAAGAAGAAGACACGTTAATGAAGTTGGAGATGAGTTCTAATGGCGGACAAAGGATGGTCAAGATCCATTTGAAGGTGTGGGAGAAGAGGTGAATGTTGCCGAATTCTGCAGAGGATGATGAAAATGTACTGGAGATGATTACCTGTGTTACCTTGAATACTTTGTGTGTTAATAGGTATTGCATTGTTAGTTAGAGGCAAAGGCCCTTAGGATTTCATGAAGTACAGACCTCTTTGCTATTCCTCTCATTGTGTGGTTCATGCTATACACTCCTTAGACTTAGAGTACTTTTACAAGAGACTCCATTACACTGATACCTGTTCCTTGCTTCCCATAGCCTAATTAGGGTTTTCCGAAGTTTAGTATAGAGTAGGGTAAAATAGATTATCTCAGCGATACTAGTTATTTAGGCAGGAGGATCGAATTCTGCAATTTAATCTTCAGATTCTCTTCCTCATTTTCTGTATCGCTGCTACCGAGTTTTTGGTGTGCTTTCTACTGTTTAGACTGAGTTTACTCAGGAGATTTGGATTCATTCTTGTGATACTATATTTTTATGATATGCTTGTTTCTGAGTCTGTAATAAACCCCTTAAACTATATTTAGTAGTCCTGGCCTTATTGTGTGACTAGTTTGTAACACAAATATTGTGATTTGGAATTCATGTTAACTCCCTCTAACCTCTCATGCATCTAATAAAAGGTCCACCGACTGAAGATAAATCAGCAAGTGTAGAGCATTCTCATGTGTGTGTCTATGTATTTGCTTGTATTCCTGCCTTTGTATGCCTCTTTGTTTGTCCCAGTACCTGTTTGCGCACCTTTGTCTATTTGTGCATCTCTGTGCTGATGATGTCTGCCTGTGTACCTTTGTATGTGCCTTGATACATACAAAAGACAGGGACGTAAATGGTGGTGGTTAAAAAGTTCTTACTTTAATTTATTGGGCTCTTCAAAATAGTGTGTTCTCTGAATGCGTTTAGTTTCATTGAAATGATTCCCTGTCATTCCTGTCAAGTTGAGTGGATGTATGGATGGAACAGAATATAAAACAGTGTGTACCTTGATAGCTCGGAGATTTTAGAGATGTGCGATGATTTTATTCTTGGTATCTTTGTAAAGGGACTTTCCCATTAAATTCGGAACTTTGCATATATGCAGTCACAGCAAAAATGGTTGAGTCGAATCTGCCCTTTGAAGGGAAACAATTAGGTTTTTTCATCACCACAACACTGCCATGCATAGAAGAGTTCCGAAAAAACTGCGGAATATTTTGTTTAAAAAACTTTTTTATTAAATTGATTTTAGGGAGTGTCCAGACGTTGGCACAGATTGAAAACTAAAGCATCCTAAGGTCACTATTTATAATTACAGTGATAAGGTTTGACATCAAAGACAGCAGTCTCATTGTCCAAAATAGTCAAGAAATTCTGCCCACACCTGGTTGAGGCAATGCTGACTCCCACGGATCAAGGGCCCGATTCACAGAACTAACAAGACAAAATCCTAAACTTACTACCATTTTGGTATTCACAGAAGGCACTTACTCATTTCGGTATTCACAGAAGTTAGGAGTCCTAACTTTAGGACTCCTAAATGCCTTCTGTGAATACCGAAAGTCTTAAAATTAGGATTTTTCTCAGTTTAGGAGTCTTAAAGTTAGTAGTCCTAACTTTACTACTACTAAATTGATAAAAATCCTAATTTTAAGACTTTCAGTATTCACAGAAGGCATTTAGGAGTCCTAAAGTTAGGAGTCCTAACTTTACTACTACTAAACTGAGAAAAATCCTAATTTTGAGACTTTCGGTATTCACAGAAGGCATTTAGGAGTCCAAAGTTAGGACTCCTAACTTCTGTGAATACTGAAATGAGTAAGTGTCTTCTGTGAATACCAAAATGAGTA
The DNA here is from genome assembly GCF_964261635.1 of Lissotriton helveticus. Classification (NCBI taxonomy): domain Eukaryota; kingdom Metazoa; phylum Chordata; class Amphibia; order Caudata; family Salamandridae; genus Lissotriton; species Lissotriton helveticus. Next base: position 272,858,245 of record NC_136065.1, on the reverse strand, counting down.
AGTGCCTTCTGTGAATACGAAAATGGTAGTAAGTTTAGGATTTTGTCTTAAGTTAGTTCTGTGAATCGGGCCCTATCAGTCAAAGTCATCTTGCCGGAAGAAGTTCAGTTTAGTGTGCGCCAAACCTGAGTTTCTGGTCTTCCATAGAAATTGACATTGTGGTCATAGATAACGACCACAACCTAAGGTTGTGAACTTTAGGGCCTCTTTGCAAAGGCAAATATACATGTTTATATTTACTCATGTGTATATTTACTATTACACCCAGGTGTAACCCCACATTCTTTTGCTATTATACATAGGAGAAGATCTTTGGCACAGTGGAGGTGATCTCCGTGTGTGATTGATTGATCGATTGATTGAAAGTATAGGGACAATTATTAAAGTTTATTTTACTTTACTGTACTTTACAAAATAAGCAAATGCATAACAGAATGGTAAAATAATTTCAAATATTTATTTTTAACCTAGAACTAATATAATATGCTACAGTGCCTTAATTTACTAAACTAATAACCTAAATGTGCATGAAATATTTAAATAATTTACATAAATTGAATATATGGTCGTTTTTAAACAATAATTTTTAAATATCCTGTCCTCACCAATATTTTTATTTGTGTTTATTATTTATGAAATTTGTTAAAAGTTAAGGGCCATATGTATCATACTACCGTTTTGCGAATTCCAAATAGCGAATTTTAAGGAATCGCTATTTGGAATTCGCAAAACGGTATGTATGTACAAAATCGCTATTAAATAGCGATTCTTTACCATTCTTAATTTGCGATTAGCAAATTGCTAATCGCAAATTACCCATTCATTTCTATGGGCCAGGAGGCCCATAGGAATGAAGGTGCAATTTGCGATTAGCAATTAGCTAATTGCAAATTAGGAATTTCTTCAAGGGTGCAGGGGTGTCTCAAGAACACCCTGCTGCACCCCTAAAAAAGACATTTGGGGGCATATGGCGCACATACATGCCCTAAGGGCATGTATGGGCGTCATATGGCACCTTTTTTTTTTGGGAAAAATGCTTTTTGTAAAGAATTCGCAAATTACCACCAACTAGAAGTTGGTGGTAATTTGCGAATCCTTAATGGCATTTTTTGAATATTTTTTGTTTGATACATTGCATTTAAGGAATCGCAAAATTTGCGATTCCTTAGGTGCAATCGCAAAATAAGGAATTGCAAATTTTGCTATTCCTTATTTTGCATCAAACATGTTTGATACATACCATTTGTCAAATTAGCATTCGCAAAGGCCGAAATTCGCAGAATTTCGGCCTTTGCGAATGCTAATTAGCTTGATACATATGGCCCTAAGTCTATACATAATTTGATTCACTTTAAAAGGTAATTTATTTTTTTAAATAAAATTATATTTTACATTAGAAAATATTATATTTAAATAATAATTGCAAATAAATACTTTTATATTACAAATATGTGTATAATTTAAATGATTACGCAATTTTATTTATTTGAGTGGTATTTTATTTCAATGGCTCCATTGCTTTCTATGAGAGTGTGCTGCAATACCTGTAAGTGGCCATGCGTGGTGCTTGACCTACTCAAAGGTCTAGCAATAGTACATCAACACTTGTTTTGACAACTTTGTGGCTGTCATAACTTTAGAAGCGTAGTTTGTGAATTGCAATTTGTCCACTTTTTTTGTGAGTGTGTTTTGCACTAGTCTCTCTCTCTCCTTAGGTCCTTCCCTAATTTCCCCTCACCCCTCCTATTTAGTAGTAAGTATTCCCTATTTCCCAGCTACTCCCTCTTGTCCTACCCACATTTATTACCAACACGTGTACCAGTGGTTGTTGCGATCTCCGCCACCATGGTGGAGATCTCCACACAGACAAGATAGGAGAAGCGGAGGCAAATGTCTCAACCTGTGGTTTTGTGGACAGCGTTTTTTTAGTACGATAATAATACTACTCTAGTACTACTTTATATATTGCAAACTACAGTTTTGAATATTCCTATTTATAGTTTAGAAGATATGACATAAAAATTGAGTATGTTTTATAATGCAGAACTCTGTTTATTTTATACAGTAGGCAATCGTGTATAAATAAAGAATTAAGTTAACAAAAAGTGTAAGTCTAATAGGTGTAGGCACCCACTTTCTCCATTTACCATCCCATTTATCTACATAAAAAGGGGTTGTATATTAGATTATCGTTGACAAAAATCTAGGGATATATTCACAAAAAAGTTGGACAAGTACAGCAGACATCCGTCTCCACCAGCACATATTTTCCAACTTTTACTTTTTCACCAACATTTCTAGGAGATTGTCTGGAAGCCCCTTTCCATGCCAGGCATAGGCTCCCAGGCGTACTCCTGGGAAGGTCAGGTGCCCTTCGCAGTTGGCTCATATTCCCTCTATAATAGCAAATAGATAGTATAATAGCAAATAAATAATGTATTATATAATATAAATAAATACTACATATAAAATAAATAAAATAATATAAATAAATAATATAATGTACATAATATAATATAAATATAATAGTATAATATAATAGTATAATATAATATCAATAATAAATATCATATAAATAAATAATATAATAGCAAAGAAAGAAAGCATAACAAAGAACTTTACATGAGGGAACAGCATCCCCTGTGCAAATGCACAATTTGTTTTACTCTGGGAGAATATATTTTCCCCGTGTTGAAAGGAGGGTAGTGGGTTGTGATCCATTCCCTTATCCACATGAAAACATAGCTATGCCAACCATGTGATGGGATACATTTCTAACAGTTCCTGGTTCAAAGGGGACAAAGAGGAGTTTGTGCATGCCCTCAAATGTACATTTGCAGTCATTCGCCAACATCCAAGGCAAACCATGTCTTCCAACTCCCACATCCCTCCTTTTGAGTGAGGTTTATGAGAGCAGATATATCTGAATTCATGGCAGAGATCTCTGCAATTATAATATTAATATGTTTACCAGAAAGTCCTTTGTAAGTTACTGGCAGGCATAAAAAGAAGTTCATTTGGTGTGAAACTTACATTTACCACTAAATTGACCTTTGTGAGGACAGCATATGGTCTGACATAAATATAGTGTCCAAAATATATTTTACAAAAAATATGGCTCCATCAGGTGTAGAGTTTCTATGATTAACACCAATGGGGTGATATTTTTGTGAACCATATTTATGACTCAATATTTTGATCAGTTGATGGTATTCTCATTCTATACCATCAAAAGTTACACTATCATTTCGCAGTCAAAATATCAACTTACAGATATATTGTAACCATAGCATCGACTCCCAAAATATTGTAACCCAGACGTTATTAGTCCTAAATCTACATTCGCCTTGAGGATATTTTGGTAGTTAATATACCTTGTGGTCAATATTTCAACTGCCATTGCAGAATACATTTATCAACAGTAAGAGTGTTGGGGGGGCGTGGCCGAACAGCCACGATGGCGGACGGTCTCTGCTAGATCTCCGTGCCCGGCCGGGCTTTCTCCGTAAAATACAGACCTGCGGGGATCATCGGCCTGCCGAGAGACGCAGACCTGAGGCAGAATTCCGCCTGGAGTGCGAGACACGGAGCGGCGGCGGGGTAAAACGCTGAGAAGACTATCCCGTGGAACGCGCTGAGGCCCACGGTGCGGGGCCTTTGAAGCCGGGAGGTGGAGTGGAGCGGAGACCCGGCGGCGGTCCTACGAATCCTGGGGACCGTTTGGAGGTAGGCGCCGGACTTGATGGGCGGGACCGGCACCCGGCGGATGTTGACGACGGCTGCCTGGACCCCGCAGACACCACCGGTCGGCGGTAGAGCCGACAGAGCACGGTGAGGGGGGCGAGAGAAGACACGCCCTGTGAGCCGGCCCTGAGTCAGGTAAAGCCGCCATTTTGCGAGGACCGACCGAGGAGAAGCCCCGAGACAGCGGTCTGGCCCTCGCAGTGCAGGGACCTTCGAGGACCTCCCACGGCCCTGTCCCCCCCTCGGACCTCCTGAATTCGAAAGACCAGCCCCACTGGGGGTCGGGGGGGCACGCAAGCCGAGAGACGAGGCGGTGCTGCCTAGTAACCACGGGCTCACGCACGGGGTGGCAGCCGTGGCGGGGAGCTGCTCCCGCTTGCAGAACTCAGCCTGTACTGGTCTTTAGATGGGAGAAGCGTTGCTACGGCGCGACCTGGTGCCTGCTATAACCCCGGTGAGGAGTCGGACCCGCTACGAGGCAACCCGGTTGGAGCTGGAATATCCTGCTAGTCGGCTTTCTCCACCCAGGAGCTCGGTGTGAGATCATTGCAGCTGGTACACGGAGAGTCGGGGGCATACTGGCTGAATTGAAGGGCCCGGGTGGCCGGAACATCTCCAGGACAGAAACGTACTACGGGTCAAGCGCAACATGGTCAGGAAGGACCAGAGAAAAGTGGACGGCCCGGGGAGCCGACGGGATCCGGCCCACAGACGAGAGCTGGAGCGAGCGGAGGCGGATCTGGCCTGGTTGACCAGACAGGATCGAGCACTCAACAAACAGACAAACTGGACCTTATCCTTCAGGAGATCCGTGACTCCCGACAAGCGCTGGAACACCAATTGGGGACCCTCACCAATAACCTATCCCTCTTAAAAGCGGACCACGGCAAGCTAGCGGGCAAAGTCAAGGACCACGGGCTTGCAATCGCAGACCTTACACCCACGGTGGCTGACCACGGCAAATCTATCCAGGACATCCAAGGTCAAGTGGCTGCGCTGATGGAACGGGTTGAGGACGCAGAAGGACGCAATCGGAGAAATAATACAAGGTTAATCGGCCTGCCAGAAAAATGTGAGGAACCGCGGGCTGAAGAGTTCATGGAGCAGTGGTTCAGAGAACACGTAGCGACAGATGGACTCTCCCCATATTTCTGTGTGGAACGGGCACACAGGATTCTGACAGCACAGCCTCGGCCGGGGCGCCCTCCTCGCCCTCTCATTGTCCGTATCCTTAATTATCGTGATAGGGATGCCCTACTGAGGAAAGCCCGAGAGAGATCCACCATGCATTTTGAAAACCAGAGGGTGCCGCTCTACCCGGATTATACGAACATGGTGCAAAAACAGAGAGCCTCCTATATGGAGGTGAAGAAGAAACTGAGAAGCGCGCAACTGAAATACGCTTTGCTCTTCCCCACCCGCTTGAAAGTTATTCACGGGAAGAAATCTCACTTCTTCGAGAGCCCTGCGGACGCTGAAGAGTGGCTAGAGGTGATGGGACTGGACGGCAGTCAGGAGGCATCCCAGGAAGCGGTGGCAAGAGCGTCAGAAAGGAACTCGGGAGGTAGCCGCCACTCCTCGTCTGGATCCGGAATGGGAAACGCTGAGCGCCGCCCGTCGCGGAACCACCAGAGGGACGAACGAAGGGAGGCCATCTCACTCGCCGGCACCTTCAGGGAGGATCCGGCGAAAATAACCACAGACTCTGATGATACCACAGGACACTCAGACTCTGACAACAGCGTGCTGCTCTTTCCTACAATCACTCCTAGAACCGCGGACGACCTCATAGACAGCTAACCTGTCGGGTGACATCCCGAATCGACTCCTCTGCAGCAGTAAATGCATGGTATCGTTTTTTATTATATCTTGGCCCCGGGTACCGGACCCCGATTGGGTATCGGGGTGTGTGGGAGGTGGGTGAGAGGAACGATGAACAGACACTGACTCGCTCCCTAATGCACAACACATCCTTTGGAATTGACACTGTACTGGGTGCCTCGGGGTGTGGATCGAGTCCGCCTATTGCCAAGCATGCAAGTTCTGTGTGTAATTACATTGCACTTTCTTTTCAGCATTAAGCGCCCGGCCGGGCCACCGTTAAGCCGGTAGAGACCGGAACTGGTAACAAAATGACTACATGTGTGCTGGCTCAACCCCCCCATGGTGAAGGCACGAATATTTGGTTCTCTATGTTCCTATTGTTAAAGTTGGGCTCGGCTATGTCCTATGGCTGCGCCAAGTTTGTTTTAGAAATGTTAATAGTCTTTCTAGGTGCACTCTCCTGGGTTCAGCTCCCCGGTGTTCTCAACACACGACCACCCCCGGGAATGGTTCTACCACCCACTGATCATGGCTGAACAATCTGGAGTGTACAGGGTTACCACCTGGAATGTGCGAGGGCTGGGGGCAGTGCAGAAAAGACACAGGGTCCACTCTTACCTCCTTAGACAGCAGACACAAATCGCCTTCTTACAAGAAACACACCTCACGGTCTCGGAAGCGCAGAAGCTACGGAAGAAATGGAGAGGGACTATATACTCTACGTCATACTCAGCATTTTCTTGGGGGGCCACTATCTGGGTGCGACACGGGACACCATTTACTGCAATAGAGAGGAAAGTGGATGAGCAGGGCAGATATATCCTGGTTAAAGGGGCCCTAGATGGCAAATTGATGGTCCTGGGCTGCATTTACGCCCCAAATTACGATCAGGAACTATTCCTACAGAGGGTTGGGAGAGCACTCTCCCCATGGGCAGATATTCCCTGGGTGCTCGGAGGAGACTGGAACGCTGTGTTGGATCTGGCCCTGGATAGATCACAACCACCCCTACAGGCTGCCGGCGCTACCAAGCTTACTGACACATTCAGGGCATGGGTGGAGGGCTGGAGACATAGTGATGTATGGCGGGAGGTACATCCCACACACAAAGAATACTCCTTCTACTCCCCCGTACACGACTTGCACACATGTATCAACCGACTCCTATGCTCCCATTCGCTGGTCCCACTGATGAGTGCCCCAGAATACTTAGCAAAGACTTTCTCGGACCACAGGCCCCTCAAATGTACTATCTCCTGGGGCAGAGTCCCGACTCCAGTCCCTACATGGCGACTCAACCCCCAGCACTTGGAAGACGGTCCATTTAAAGCAACTCTCTCAGAGGCCCTGACACAGTACTGGGAGGTTAACTGGGATACTGCCTTTTCCTACTTAGTGGTCTGGGATGCGATGAAAGTGGTTGTGCGGGGAGTGGCGATTGGGAAGTTGGTGGGCGCTAGGCAAGAGATCCACCGGAAATTGTGTGAGATGGAGGATCGACTAGCGGAGCTTGAACGGGAAGCAGTGGAGGACCTGGGGAAAAAACAGGCTCTACAGGAACAGAATATTATACACGCTGAGACGTTAGAAACACTGCGCAACATAGATTACAAGGCCTATTTACAACGACAACACACGGAGGCGGACCGTTCTGGGGTGTTGCTGGCCCGCTTAATACGCGACAAGCCGGACACCCCAGTCATTACTCAAATCCGAAACCAAGGGGGGCGACTTAGTGGACACACAATCTGACATCAACCGGGCATTCCACGACCACTTACAGGCTCTGTATGCCCGAACTGGGACGGAAGATCCTACACACATAACTGATTTCATGCAGGACCTCCCCTTCCCCCATCTGACAGCAGAGGTACAAAAATCAATGGAGGGCCCCATCACTCAACACGAAATACGCGCTGCGATCACACACTGAAACAGAAACAAGACTCCGGGCATGGATGGACTCCCGGTGGAGTTCTATTAAACTTATGCCGACATATTAGTACCGGTTCTGGAACGAATTTATAGGGAGGGCTTCGAGAGGGGTCATCTGCCGCACACAACCATGCAGGCCATAGTGATTTCTATCCCTAAGCCAGATAGAGACACTCTGGAGATTGCGAATTATAGGCCTTTATCTATGCTGGCCACAGAATATAAAATCCTGAGCAAAGCTATTGCCCTACGTATCCAGCCCCATTTGACTACACTTATACACTGCGACCAGTGTGGATTCCTCCCGGGGCGCAGTACTTCCCTCAACATGAGACGCCCGCACGCAATCATGACAGCGTCACCGGCCGAGCTGGCGCGGGCGGGCTGTATCGCGTTAGACCTCAAACAAGCGTTTGATTCGCTCTCTTGGCCCTTTATGTTTAAAGCCCTGAGCCGATTTGGGTTTATAGCCTTGCTGATACGGTGGATTAGGTTGCTGTACACCGATCCCACGGCCAGGGCAAGAACCGGACGTTATGTGTCGGCTGAATACCTAGTCCACCGGGGCACCAGGCAGGGATGCCCCTTGTCCCCATTATTGTTTTTGTTGGCGTTGGAACCACTAGCCATCGCTCTCCGCCAATACGCGGAGGCGATGGGAGTACCAGTGGCGGGGACGTCCCACCTCCTATCCGTATACGCAGATGATATGTTATTGTACCTCCGAGACCTAGAAGCTGACCACATGCTTGTATATGACACCTTCCGCCGATTTGAAACAACATCGGGACTGGCCATTAACCCGGACAAATCTGTGGGATTTTACTTCCGCGAGGGGCCTTGTCCGCCCTCTCTGCCGTTTGGCACTTACATGATCCCGGTAGCCCAAACCATATAAATATCTGGGGATCCGCATATACAGGAAGTCGGAGGACCAGCTGGATGGTAAATTTTCTAGGGCCATTACTGGTCTCCGGGGTAGTATCGGCTTTTGGACCTCGCTCCCCTTGTCTGTTATGGGCCGCATTGCGATAGCAAACATGGTAATGTTACCACGTCTGCTTTACTATTTCGTGAACCTGCCCATATGCATTCCGCGCCGTACCTTTGAGTCCCTTAAATCCTTACTGATTACCCTTATATGGGGGTCGGGCAGACGCCGGATTACCTTGCGGAAATTACAACTCAGCACCTCTCAGGGGGGACTGGGTGCCCCCGACTTCCAAGGCTATTTTTACGCAAGTCAACTCCAATGGTTGTCTCACTGGCTGGCGGGGAGAAATCTCCACCAAATCGGATGGACAGCAGGCCGGCTGGATTGGGGTGACTTACACGCCTTACTGCTACCCAGGAGTAGAATTCCGCGAGAGTGCCACCCACTGCTCCGTACTGCCCTTCTATGTTGGAAGAAGGCCTTAGCTTACACGTCCACGGTCAAGCCATACGCTGATAATAATCCACTGCTGGGTATCCCGACACCACAGGGACGACTTACCAAATACGCCCTCAGGGATTGGACGGCGAATGGGATTGAGGGAGTGGGCAGTTTCTTCGGGGACGACCTATTGTTAGACCACCGCACCTTCGTGCACGTGACTGGGACCTCGGACAGACATTACATGTTACATGCCACTGTCTCTCATTACATCAGGACGACTTGGGCGCCACAACACATCCACCCACAGCAACACAAACTAGTACACCTGGTACACCACATGGGGGACGGTGGTCACTTGGTAAGATGGCTGTACACCGGGATTAGGAGTCATGCTGCACTCTCCCTTGACACACTGCGGGAGACCTGGTCACGGGATACAGGGGAGGAATTTACAGATACGACTTGGCGGCTGGCCCTGGAACATCCAAGGAGGGTCTCCAGAAATGTGAAATTTAAATACATTCAGGCCATGATTCTTCACAGGGCATACCTCACCCCGGTGAGGATCCACAAGATGTTCCCCATGCCTCCCACCAGTGCCCACGATGTGGGGCAGACGAGGCAGACTTCCTCCATATGCTTTGGTCGTGCCCACGGTTGAGCGGGTACTGGGGCGAGGTGTGCCAGACGCTACGAGAGGTGTGTCAGATACAAGTGAGGGAGTGTGCACTGTACTGCCTGGCAGGAAGGAGGAAGAAGGTGGGAGGCGAAAAATTCCGATGGCACTGGACTGGGAGGTCATGCTATTAGAATTGGATGGTATGGACCGGCCCTTGTCCCAGGACAACTGAACGCACTGTGGCCCTGAGAGAATATTGTAGAATGTATTGGGCCCTGAGGCGGGACGAGGTGGTTGAAAGAGCTTCTATTTCATAATCCTGATCTGGAGGACGAAGCGCTGCTCTTTATATGCAGACTGGGAGAAAATTGAAAAGCGTGATGTATTGCATATCTGCTGTAAATACTGTACACAACTGTGATGAATATACATTCACGAATAAAGTTCTTTAAAAAAAAAAAGACGTAAGAGTGTCAAGTAATAACTCGTGAACCTCAGAGATGGATGTTGCCTGGCTATGTGGAAAAAGTCTACATGCAATGGCATTGTAATGCCATGTATTTGGAGATACTTAAAGAATTAATTGAGTGGTATTTGATGTTGGACTTGTCAGTTGGTAAAAGTCTTCAGTAGATCAATTAGAAATAATTTTGACATAAACGCTAGCATTTTATTTTTGGAGTGTTTATAGTCCTCATTTGAAACGATTGGCAGAAGTACATCATTCCCTGATTGCGCCATCAACCACGTATTTTAGGTACTTTAAAGTTCCTAAGAATAACATTGGAAATTGGGTAATTCCCAACAAATTTGTAATAAAAATAAATAGAAAAACATTATGCCTCAAGAGTTTTCAATATGCCCAAATAAATGCTGAAATTACCAAGTTAAGATGCTTGAAAAATGTAGCGGGACATCTAGCAGCGATTCCCCAGTTCTTGAATATTTGGTACCATTGCTATTATGGACAAATTTGTTAGGCTAAGTAGCATAGCTGCAAATGCCTTCATCTCTTGGGTATCATGCATTCTTGTAGCAGTCGATCATAGTGTGCTTTGAACATTGTGTTAGATTCCTGACATAAAGTGATGCCTATATATCTTGCTTGGGGATTACTGCAGGGAAATGTGATAGTTTGATTGTGAGGTAGGGGTATTTGTTTTTATGAGAGTTTATTAGGTAACCTGAGACTTCTTCATATATAGCTACTTTTCTTCCGTTGGGAGTACTGAACAGCCTGGACTTGGCGTGCAGATTGGAACATCAACTACATGAGGTAACATGTTTATTTCACATCCTGCATGTTCAACATGGGTTTTCTGATGTGCTAAAGTGATTGATTGAATAAATGGTTCCATATATAACTGGTAACTGGACACCATGTTTGCATACACAAGTAGTGCCAAAAATTGCTTAATCTGATTGGTTGATGTAAATACATGTGAGAGAGTTCATCTGTACAACATTGATGAAGTAAGTGAAATGGGTAAGGATCTTCATAGCTCTCATTAACAGCCATAGGTATGGCCACTCAACCTGGTTAATTGCTTTCTACGCTTTGAGGCTCGTTTATGCCAGAAGAGTGTATCAGCCAGATTCATCATTGTCCCGTTTTGCGAGTCCTTAATAGCGATTATTAAGGAATCGCTATTAAGGACTTGCAAAACGGGATTCATGTAGGAATTGCACAAAAAATTGCGATTCCTACATCTTCCTTATTTGCGATTAGCAATTTGCTAATCGCAAATAAGGATGCAATTTCAAGGATGCTTGGGGTGTCCAAAGGACACCCTGTAGCACCCCTGAAAAGCAAATGTACACAGGTGTTGCGCACACACACATGTCCAAAGGACATGCGTGTGTGTAACATACAACTTAGATAAATGCACTAAAGTGCATTTTTCAAATTTTTCGCTATTTACCACGAAGTCAGACTTTGTGGTAAATAGCGGCCAAAAATTGTGAATTCGCAATTTAAAAAAGGTGAATGAAATGCATTTAAGGAATCTCAAATAGAGATTCCTTAAATGCAATTCCTCGCAATTTTGCGATTTTGCTATTAGCGATTTTTGCATTTGGGATGATGAATCCCAAATGTAAAAATTGCGCTCGCAAAGGGCCAGATTCTCAGAATCTGGCCCTTTGCGAGCGCAATTTGCAATGATGAATCTGGCTGTAAATCTCTGCCTAATCTAGAAAGGCTAGTGCCTCAGTAATTTAATCCACCATACCCTTGCCTCATACGAAACCATGGTGAGTTGCCCCAGCCTCACACACTATCATTGTTAGTTCCCAAACAAATAGTATCTTGTTTAATCAAGTAGCTAACACATTGGCATATATTTTTGCATCTGTGTTTCTCAAAAAAGGGCTCCTTGCTGAATTCAGGAGACAAGAGAAAGCAACATTTGAATAATTGGGTGGTCAACAGGCAATTTAACGATGCTAGCAGATTTAGATTTATGTGCTCTACAGATAGTGTCTTGGAAGTCCATTAATATGAAGGGGATGTATGACGTTACAACGTATACTTTTACAACGCCTACCTTTACATCACAAGTTTTACAACGCATACCATTACAACGCATAATGCTTTTGGGCGCTGGATAGTGAATAGTTTAATTTACTATTCCAACTCCAGTCCCCGTGGACACTAGGGAAGGTTATTGGATAGTAAATTAACCTATTCCCTATCCTAGAGCGCCCCCAAGCGCTATGCGTTGTAGTAGTTTGCGTTGTAAAAGTTGCATCATAATGGTAGTGCGTTGTAAAAGTTTCGTTGTAAAGGATGTTTCCCATATGAAGGTACTGCCTAGTCTATCATTAATTATAGAAGACAGAATTGTACAAGAAAATCATGCATTCTGTCCCCTTCAATATTGATCTTAAATGTATAAAGTATTTTTTATTGAATTGCAAAATTACAGGGATTCTGAATGGTCACTCTTGCGTTACCATCTATAGATTGGATGGAGCATTTTGACTTCTATTTCTGAAATCAAAGTGCTAGGAGTTTTCTCCATAAAATCAAATTTTTTATGTTTGTATTTTATTTATTTCCCCTTGCTGCTGTTAGCAAAATGTAGTCACTTTTGACCCTGCACTGCAAAGCTGCGGTTTCGCCTGTCTCCAGATTGCCTGGCCAAGGCCACTCTCTAGGTTCACCAAATTCTCACATAGCTGCTTCTGATATAGTCCATTCTGCTTATTTTGTTTAATAACAAACAACGGATCCTGCCCACAAATGGAAACTTTGATAGCATCCCACATAGCTGTGAACCTTGCAGTCTGTTCATGTGTATGAGAGCATTTCTCCAGTGATTGACCACACTACTTCAGAATTTACTCTGCTTCAGCAGTGACTGCTGAAAGGTCCAAAGTGTGGGGCCCTCTAAATGTCTTGGGCTTTCACTGCATTAACAGTGTGGTCGGAGATTATTATTGGTACATTTCTGTCTGCACACACAGTACTTGAACCTTCTGAAACATATTGTAGTCAATTTAGTAATGTTGCTAATGTAAATTTGGAAAAAGTTGTAGGCATGGCATGTGTGGTGATTAATGCACCGCACATGCACCGAGGATGTACTATTCTTGTCCTGCCATTTATATCTTAATTGCATCTTGACTCTACCATGAAGAATCTATATATTTAATTTGCTGTATTTCATGCAAGACCTCATATACAGTTAAGGTCCCTGCGCAGGATTACTCAATGATTTATCTGAGCACCTTCTTGTATCAGCCATTTAAATCAATGTTAGTAGAGAATAAATAAGTGATTACTACTCCCTTGTAAAGAAACATTTGAAGAGGAGATTACTACCCTGCTCCAACCCACACCCTGAGAAAGTTCTTGGTATACTCACAGAGTATCCTGTAAGCAGGCAATATCTAATCATATCATGGGTATTTCCTTCAATATTAACTATTGTTTCTACCTCATATTCAACCCATTTATGTTCCATCATCATCCCAAACTAATCCAGATGTTTAATTGTTGCCATTTACCAATCCCTAAACACCTTTCACCCGGTGTCTCTCCCTCCACTGGGCTCGCCCCCCGCCTCCCAAGGACCCTACTCAGTACTCCACAGGCCCATCACCTTGGAGAATCACGTATGGCATCCATATAGGACTGACGCTAGAGGTGAAGAGGAGCTGGCACTGAAAGCTTCTTCAGCAGAATGGGCCCATTTCTCCATCAACTACGTCCCTCACAGAGCATGGCAATCCAGCAACTGCCGTCACTTTGGAGCTAATGGAGGGGCTAAACGCGATGTTTTCCAACAAAAGCCAACTGCCAGTGAAGACTCTGTAGTAAGTTGGAGAAGTTATAAAACAGAAGGCTATGGGCCTGCTCTATGATACAAAATCCAGGCAAGAAGAAATGTAACTACAAAATAAACAGTATTCACTTACTCCTCTAAAGCACACCTAACCTAATTATGCACAAAATACTCTTGTTTACTCAAAAAATTGTAGGATTTAGGACTAATCCCCAGCTCACCTACCTGGTTCTGCACAATTTCCACACATTATCATTTGTGTACAATATAGTTTTGTCAGTAAACTGTGCTCTACCAAACAATGATTTAATTACATTAAGAAATTGCACGCCATATGTCCATTAAAACTCATGGGTCACACAAGCTTGTCATGCTAAAAAGTGGATTGTGGTTCTAAAAAGTTTGGGAAGCACTGTGCTAGAGTTATATTGCTTAAAAGTAGTAGATGAGGGTATTTGTGCTACAGAATACATAGCAAGAATGTTGAAGTAACATTACTTATAAACTTCCTTGCTGCCCTATTATTTATCTCTTTTTTTGGCATTGTGTGCACTAGACTGAGGGGCATATTCATGGCAAAGTAACGCAACGCACCCCAGCAAGTCATCTTAAGCACTGCATTACAGGGAAAGGGCAGGATTGCGCTGTATTTAAAAGTATATAATGCGTTCCTTTCCTTCAGCCGCGGCCGGTAGTGGGAGTACCGGCCGGGCGGTGACGTGGGGAGGGAGAGGGGCAGGGTGGGGGGTAGTAATGTATGGATTACGGACTTTAACAGGTAAGTAATCATAAAAATAAATCAAACGAATTTCGTTGCGCGCACTGCATCACCAAATGCGATGCAGTGCGCGCAACGAAATTTGTTTTATGTATTTTTATGTGTACTTACCTGTTAAAGTCCGTAATCCATACATTACTACCCCCCACCCTGCCCCTCCCACTCCCCACGTCACCGCCCAGCCGGTACTCCCACTACCGGCCACAGCTGCTTTCCTTGTCCCTGCACTGGTGCCGTTTTGGCTGCCTGGCGCCCACGCAGACTCCTTGCACCATGAAACAAGGGTGGCTGCGTTGCAGACAGGATTGGTTTGTGCAGGAAGGGACAGCTTCCTGTGCAAAAACAATCCTGAGAGGCAAATTCATCTTTCTCTGTGTGCTGCAAAATACAGCACCCAGAGAAAGAGGAAGTAACGAGGAGAAATAAAGATATTTTCCCATTGTTACGCCTCACCTGGAGAGGCATATCAATTTGGCACATTTTCAGGTTAGCCAGTTCTGGTAAATATGGGAATGTATCAAAAACCATGGGAGTTGCGTAGGAGCATCCACACAACGACCATGGAATGCCTCCCTGATGCAGAGCAAGGCAATGCAGGGATTTGCGCTGCTTTGCTATACTTGAGATTTATGAAGCCAATTAGGGCCACACAAGGTGGCCTTGCGTGGCTTCATAAATCTCTTTTTTGAGTTGCGTCGCTCTTGCACCACATTGAATGGTGCAAGAATGATGCAACGGGGCTTGTAAATATGCCCTTAGACTTTTAGTTTTAAAAGAAATATTTTAAAATGTGCATTCCATTGTATAATTATTCTTACCTCTGGCTCTAGAAAGCTGTAGAGAATCTAACAAGCCTCCTAGAATACATACATCTGTACATTTTAATGTGCAAGAATTAACTCATATTAAAGCAGACTTCAGTACACCAATTCCAAAATTGGATTCAGAAAGATAGTGCTTCCAAGCATGTGATCACTTAATCAAGTTTCTGCTGTGCACATTTTTCCAAGAGAAACGTCCTGAAATTCTGCCAGCAGGCCAAGACATTTATTTTAGAAAGTCCTTCAACAGTACCGAAATTGTCTCATTTTGTTCTGAATAGGCCGGCTGGGCAGCTGATTTAATCCAACTACTCAAATAATTTTTGACATGTCCCCAACTCTCGAAAAATAACAAAATAGGGGTCTGATCCTCTGTCGTCACTGGACTGTTGCGATAAATTGATAGAGCTCTTTTAACATCCTAGGTACTCAGTAACTGTTCCTCCACATATGGAGAGCGATAGAAAGAAGGAAGAACAGGCTTCTGGGAAATATGAGAAGAGTTAATTTGGGAATAGGACGGTTCACGTTTTAGAAATACCCCATCTGGATAAAAATCTCAAAAAAGGATAACATAATAAAGTTGAACATTCCCCTATCATAGAAGCAGGAGTGATAGTTACAAAGAAAGAAACTTTGAAAGGAAGGTATTTTAGATCTACAGAATCTAATGGCTCAAAAGGAGCAACCTGCTAGACCGTTTAAGACTGGAAGATCCCAAGTAGGAGGGACAGTGTAGGAAAATGGTCATGAAATAGCAAATCTCTTAAAAAGTCTTGAAGCCTACATGTCTGCTTCACTTGAAGTTTCTGCAAAATCATGAAAGACTTTAATGGCCACCTGTTGTATCCTGGGGGTAGAAAGAGAGAGTGATTAAGGTAAAGCACATCCAAAAGAAATTAAAGAACACAGGCAAAAAGGACATGGGGCAGCAGTAGACTGTATATAGAGCACCACTCACTTCTCAAAAGAAACCCAGAATTGCTGAGGATAACATTTTAGAACAGAAAGCCTCCTTGATCTTGGCATGGTTTTAGACAAATGAGTAGGAGGAACTTTTTTCAAAAGGATGCAGCCTCTCAACTTCAAGTACAACAGAGAGGTCGATTTGAGAGGTAGAAGGAAAGCTGAAGATCTGAGAGGAGAAGGACACATTGGCATACTCCAAGAAGGATGAGTCAAGGGATATCTCAGAAGTGAAAAACACATTGTTCTTGGCCAATAAGGAACTCTTGAAATCATCTTTCTGGCTTTTCCCCTGAAATCTTAGAAAGGAGCTTTGGGATCAGTGGGAAAAGAGCGAATGCATATAGTACCTTCTTGGCCCATTTTACAAAAATGCATTCACTTCCCATGCTCTCTCTTCTGAAAACCTGTGCAAATCCATTATAGAATAGCGCTGTCCCTTAAAGCAAATAGGTTCAGGCATGGAGGTCTGAATCACCTGAATATTTTCTGAAAGGTCAACAGGGACAGATTCTGAGCTTTTCAAAAAGATCCTGTTCAATTAATCTGTCTTTCCCCCTGATGTGAATTACTGACAATACTAACATATGAGTCTCTGCCCAAGCACCCTATTGAGTTACTACAAGGCTTAGAAATCTAGAATGAATGTTCCCTTGATGGTTGACATATGCCACAGTGACTGTATTGTTGAATGTGACTTTTGATGAATTTGACTCTGGCAATCTTGCAGGACTCACAAACCTGCAGTTAGCTCCTTCCAGTTCGAAGATTTGTGACTCTCCTCTAGAATCAGGTGGGGGGCACAGGGTGAAGTGACCGATTCTTTCCCTGTGGAACGTGGGGTAAGGCAGGGGTGTGTCTTGGCCCCCACACTGTTTTCCATATACATTAATGGTATTGTGGATTACTTAAGAAGGTCCCCCACAGATGCACCAGTTCTAGCAGGGGCTTGTGTGCCAGTCCTTATGTTTGCGGACGACACATTGATAGTATCACAAACTCCTAGTGGGCTCCAGAAGGCAGTTAATGCATTTGGTGAGTTTTGTCAAAACCGCGGTCTAGAGTTGAATACTTCTAATACCAAGTTTATGTGTATGAAACAATCGAAAACATTCAAAGGCTCAATTACTTTTAATGGTACCCCTCTAGAGCAGGTAGAGGCTTTTACATATCTAGGAATATCCCTTCAGGGTAACATGAGATGGAAGAATCACATCGACATGATAGTTCTAAAATTCAACCAGTTAGCGGGTGTGGTAGCTCTTAAACACAGAGCCTCATTGACTAAACCAATCACCCCCGCTTTAGAAATGTATAATATGAAGGTGATAAGTGCCTCACTGTACGGATCGGAATTATGGGGATTCTCTAATTTGAAGGACCTGTCACTGGCAGAGAATAGGTTCTTGCAGCACCTAGTTGGGGTACCACAAAGTACTCCCACTGTTCCTCTGTTGTATGATCTTGGTAGGAAAAGTATAGAGGACTTAGCTCGTCTACGCCCTCTGTTATATTGGAGACGGTTAATGACAACCCCGGAACTAGCTCACTATGCTGCCGCATTAGCGGATATCATCAAGGCAGACCGCTTTCATACCATCTTGTGGCTTAAAGAAATACGGGGTCTATTATCTAAGCTGGACCTAGACCATCTATGGGCTAATACCAATGTATCATGTTTTCCATCAAAGACCATTTTGAAGGAAAAGTATTGGGACATGGTTCGGTCATCTGTTTTTTGTACTAGATCCAACTCCAAATTGACCCGTCGTTTTCTTGATATTAAAACAGTACCATCTTGTGAACCCTACTGGAACATCATTGAAAAGCCGCTTGACTGTATTTTCAATTTAGATCCGGAACTCTTCCCATAAATGAATTTACACAAAACTGGTCTGCGAACCGGGATGAGAAATGTTATTATTGTAAAGACTTAACCGAGAATGTTGCTCACTTACTGTTTGCTTGCCCTCTTTATGATTGCCCGTGTCGCAAATGGATAAAACCAGTGTGCCTTAATTTAGGAACACGCAGGCACATAGAGGCGCTTAGAATACTGGAAACAGATTGCACACCCTACTTTGCGATTGCTGTTGCAAAATCTTTAGGATGGGCCTGGACTATTCGCACCCGCACTTTACAACTAACTGATGCAGCTTAATGAATTATCGTCACCATGGTTTTTATGTATGATCAATTTTTTACAGTAATTCTTGTTGGAATATTTTATATTGTGTATTGGAAGTGACAGCATAAAGTGTTTAATGTGTGTTTTAAAATAATATGAATTTTAGGATAGTATTTATTGACTAATGTTAGGATGTAAAATGCTTGTATGACTTGCTGTCGAATAAAGCTTTGAAATTTGAATTTGACACTCCTCTATTGAACATTTGAACTGGCAGGATTGAAGCTCCCCCTCTAAGATAACTGGCACCTGTAGTCAGGACTAAGAGTGGCTCTGAATGCATGTCCACCTCTTAGAGACATTGTTCACATCCAGCCACCACTTCAGATCTTCTCATATCTCCTGTGTGACAGGGACTAGATTCTGCAAGGATTGAACACATGGAGACCAGAACCTCTGCAGGCGCTACAGAGGGGATGACGATGGAATCTCACTCACAGCACTGTAAAAACACAGGCTGCCATTTGTATCCGAATCTTCATCCACATCCTGGCAGGAGCTTCATCCTTGTTCAACAAGTTGGTTAACAACACTTGAAGGTACATCAGTCTGGTTTCTGATATAAAATATTTTCCCAAAGTCATCTGATGGTTGGAGTTGACACTTGAGCACATTCTGAATGTGCCCCAGTTAATTTAGCATTGTCTTTATTGGCTCCAATATGTGCACTGTCTCTTCCTCTGTTGCTGCACAGATCATCCAATCATCCAGATACTGAAATGCCCTGAAGATGTAGGTGGGCAACTATCAAAGCAACTACTTTTGTGAATACTCTGCATGCAGATTTCATATCAAACAGGAGCACATTGAGCAGCTAATAAAGATCCTGTATGCTGAATTGTAGACATTTCTGGTGGCATTTCACTATAGGTATGTGCAAACAAGCATCCATAAGGCTGATGGTGGCCAAGAAATTATTCAATTGGATCAATGGTATGATGTGTAGCAGGGATTCCATCTTGAAATGAACAACATGAACAAAACTGATCACCCTCTTCAGACCTACAACCACTTGATAACCACCTGTGACCTTTGATACCAGAAAAATAATAGAATTCACCCCTATTCCTTGTGCCACCATTGAGACTGGAATAGTTACTTCTTTCTTCTCTCCAATAATGCCCTGTTTTTAATATGGCACCTCTGCACAGGTGTAGATATGATCCCTGAGAATAGAGGCTGAAACTGAAATTGTAACTATTCTTGATTACATCCAGCACCTATTGTCTCAGGTTAATCCTTGTCACTCCAGGAAGAACAGAATAACACCTCCAATCTGTAACCCACAGTCATTGCCTTCCATAAAACTGATATAGTCAGGACTGAGGCTGTTTATTAACTGGATCTTTCTTCCTGTTTTTAAAGATTTAAAAGAAAGAGACTCCCCTTGGAACTTGAAACCTTGATCCAAGAGCCGTTGTCTTTAGGAGGGTTGTCTAAATGAAAACATTTGTTTAGGTGAAACAGAGGACTTGGATGATTGTTGCCTGAATGAAGCTAATGCTTCCTCCCTTTAAACATATGATGTAACTTGTCCTCTAATATGTGACTAAACAAATAAGCACCTTCAAATGTGGGGCCTCATTTATGAAAAGTGACACATGGCTGCAAGAAAACAGTGATGCGTCACTTTTCATTGCGTCCTCCTTGCGACATCAATGATGTGTCATGTTTACAGTATGATGCATCATGTCGCAAGGAGTTACAGATACGTCAGAACCATCTGTGTTCCGGTCCTTCAGGTACAGATTGCAGTGAGCCACAATGGAAGCTCCACCAACCAAAGCTGGTGATCTCACTGCAAGAATGAAAACATCCAATAGAAACTATCCTTAGCACTGCATACCTTCTAACAATCTGGAACATTCAGGGGCAGATTTACAAGCCCCCTGCACCACCGGTACGTCACTTTTTTGTGAGGTACCGGTGGCGTATTTTACTACTTCATATTTACATGGACAGGAAAAGCCACCCTGCGTGGCTTTTCCTGTCCTTGTAAATATGGCCCCTTTACGCGCAGCACTTTGCGTGAAAGGGGCATTCCATGAGTGTTGCTGTGGGTGTTCCCACGCAACACCTATGGAGCAAGATACATTTCCAGAATCTGGAAATGCGTCTGAATGCTACGCCTTGCATAACGAGGAGAAATGTTTTCATTTCTCCTCGTTTTTTCCTCTTTCAATGCGTGCTGTCTCCTATAGCACGCATTGAAAGAGGAAAATGCCTGTAGTGATTGTTTTTGTGCAGGAAGGTGCACCTTCCTGCACAAAAACAATCTCCCCATGACGTAGGCATCCTTGCCCCATGGTGCAAGGGTGCAAGGTTGCCGGCGCATGGCATCTGTTTGCACACCAGCGCTGGGGAGAGCACAGTAATGCAACATATTAGGGTAAATATGTCGCATTCCTGTGCTTTGGATGTGCCGCAGCATGGCGCAGCCAAAGGGTTTGCGTTGCCGCGCTGTGGCACTTCCTCGTAAATCTGGCCCCAGTACATTGCTGTACTGCCTAAAACAACAATTTAAAATATGAGATGAGAGATGGAGTCATATAAGCACCATAATGCAGGGGCGGTGGGTGAGATTTGAAAGTGGTGAGGCACAAAGTGATTAGCATCCAGCAGTGTAGCGAGCGAGCGCAGCGAGCGAGGCCAAACCCCAAAAGGGAGGTTTGGGGGATTACCCCCCCCCCCAAGAAAATTTTGAAAAAAAAGAAGAAAAATCGTGCATTTTCAAGCAAATTTGAGAAAGCAGGAAGGTTAATAAAGCAATTGTGAAAGTGCAGTTATTACATTAATAGATGGCATAACATAGGTAGCTGCTTATTCAGTATAACCACAGAGCTTCATACAAGGGGATATGGGTGCAGCTTCAGAGGACATTAAGGGTATGACCACTCCTCTCAGGCCCACATCCTTCCACAAACAAACAAGGCAGGGAGGAAAATTGAGAGGGACCGCAGGAACAGCAGTGTGGGGAGCCTGCCTTTATATGATCTGTACCAGTCCAGACATCATGTTCAAAATCAAACTCAAAGATTAAGGCAGGGCCCCTCCGCGACCTCCCCCCTCCTTCACTCGTCTCGGACTCTGCTCCGTCCGCCCTCATATGCCTGCCCTGCCCATGCCCACAAGCGACCTGGCTGCACCTACTATTCGACATAATGTTCAAAATCAAAGTCAAAGATTAAGGCAGGGCCCCTCCGTGGACTCCCCCCTCCTTCACTCGGACTCTGCTCCGTCCGCCCTCATATGCTGGCCTGCCCTGCCCATGCCCACAAGCGACCTGCACCTGCTAATTAGACCTTAATGCACTTTTAACAAAATATTAATTAGCCTCATCGTTGTCATAATGAAGACTAGACTAAAAGCCGAATGTACAAGGTGCTGTTGAGTTTGTATGCCCTCTTGAACATAGTTTACCTACAGGCGTTTGTCATGTACTCACACTACAGGCATGCACAAGGATGTTTGTGTTGGCCAACATACACAGACCCGTTTCAAACACACAGCACAAATTCACTCCCAGCAGCAGCAACAACCCCCACAACAACAACATATTTTCTTCTTGCTTTCTTTGGGGCTCTTTAAACTCGGCCAGTTGTTTAGAAAGCGGGCGAGCCTTCTTGACGACTTGCCCCGTGAACAGGAGTAAGCGTGGACGTCTGGGGTTGTCCGAGATGCTTACAGCTGTGTACCTGTACAGCAGTCAGTGCCAGGAGGCCCAGACTGAGGCTTTCCAATAAATAATTTAGAAACAACCAGACATCCTGTTGGACAGAACCCCCTGGCATTTCTCCGCAATGAGAGAGCACACAAAGAGAATGGGTGCAGCCGGGCCCTCCTCACACAAACCATATGATCTCATTAAAAATGCAGCAACGACTTCATCCTTTTAAGTGAAATAAAAACTTCCCACTCCGCCCTTTTCAGACAATGCAATGCACACTCTGGAGGAAATAACGTGCAACGCCAAACACTTCCACCGGTAGCGTCGACTGATTTGGCCGTAAAGTGACATTGTTAAAACATTTCCTTAAAAAGAGATTTCTAATGCGGGCCAAGAAAGGCGAGATAATGAGGCTGAAAAGTGCAAAGGGAGAGGGGATGAGTTGCTTGTCGTGAAAAGGTGCTGGCATCACTTGATGCAAAAGAGGAGGAGCCATGGACAAGAGCGGTACACCTGTCGGAGCATCCTTTGGACCAAGAGGGTGTGGATGTGCTGTCACAGTATGCAAAAATTACCGCCAACTTAAACTGGAGCTCTGCAGGGGGTAGTGACCGCCATTTGCACATGATTATGCCAAGGGCAATGTTTCTGTTTTATTACCGCCAACTATGTGAATACAGTCAGTGGATCACAGATGTTAATGGATTGAACTGCAGGACAAATACCGCAGAGGTTAACATTTACCGCCAACGGTATTCTTTCCACCAGTTTTCTAATAATGCTGTGGCGTAATGGCAAGGAATTATGATTTTAACACGTTGTGACAGAGGCCAGGGGGCGTGTGTATCCTCACGTATGAAGTCATGTCTGCAGTTAACAGTGTTTGTAGGGAGTTCCCGTTATTTAAGCAGTTGTATCTGCATGGTGTTGTACCTGAATTGGGCGTTACATGCAGGGATTTTTAAAAGAGTTATTCCAGCAGGAGGTGTGTCAGACATGTCAGCGAGACGTTGTGCCCTTTTGAGATGTTTCCACGTGGAGTTGTGCCTGCAGGGAGTAGTGTTCTAAGGCATATACGCCCACAGGGGCTTGCACCTTGCTGAGATGTGTGCTTGCAAGCAGCTGTTTCTGCAGCGAAATGTGTCTGCATTAAATTTGGGGTTCTGGGATGTATTCGTGCAGAGAGTTGTGTCTGAAGGGAGCTGTATCTGAAGGGAGTGTGTCTGCAGGATGACGTTCTCCATTTACTTGTGCCTGCATTAATTGTTTTCTGCAGGGAGGTGTGTCTGAAGGGAGTTGAGTGTGCAGGGAGGTTTGCCAAAATATAGGTTTGATTACACTTAGAGTTGTGTTCACGTGGAAATCTGTTTGCAAGGACTTGAGACAGTATAGAGTTATAGGAGCAGTGAACTATGTCTTCATGGGGATGCAGCCGCATAGAGTTGTGTCCACAAACAATTGTGCCTGCAGCAGACACTGAAAGAGCAGGTAGTTTTGTGGCAGGGTGCCTTGTTTCTCAGTGAGCTCGTGTCTGCAGGGGGTGATGTCTGCAGAATTGAGTGTGCAAGGAGTTGAGTGTGCAGGGAGTTAGGTGTGTGGAGAGAGCTGTCTGCCTGCAGCAGTGTTTGCACAGAGTCTCTTGTCTGCACAGAGTTTCGTGTCTGTGTGACATGTCGCGCCCACACGCCTATACAGTCAGGTTATAGGGAATGTCTAGCCCACCTTCTCTTTGGTGATCCCAATCCCACAACGGACCGTTTGCTGCTGCTATTATAGTTCAGGCTCCTCCTGAGGTGCAAGGTGAAGCACTGTGAGGAGACACCAGTGGCCAAGATCCAACACCGATCACACAGCATCAGATCCTTTACCCTCATCTTAAGGATATTAAACAATAATTGGGGGTCCCCACCCTCACATGGGTACAAGGACAATGCATTCACCTTGTCATTGATTTGCTGCCACTAGATGACACGCACCTTGGAGCTGATTTCAGTCATGTCATGGCCCTAGAGTCGGGGTGCATGTCAGCTGCATGAGTAGGATCTCAGCAGAAGGTGTCTGCTACTACGGCTTAACTGCAAGAACTAACACATGTCACTGCTGTGTTGTCTCAGACAGTACCACCCTGGAACAGGATGTGGGGTGTTGTTCAGAGTTGTAATCATCTCACCCAGGCTCAGTTTGCCTTTTCCACCTTGGTTAAATTCTTATGATGCATATGCTCAAAAACACATTTTCCTCGTTTTTGCTCAGGGGCAGGATCACTGTGTGTGGTATTTTCACACCCTGTCCTTTCACATGCATCCATGTTTTAGACATATGTGAATATTGTTCAGTAGAGTACAGTGAGGATCACATCTAACATGTAATTTTGTGTAGAACATGATAATTTTCTCCTCAGTATGAACTATTCCAGGTGTCGAATTTCCACACCAATTTACTTGTGAACGTTGTAAATGAGGGGATGTGAAAAAGGGCATTACTGTAAGCACAACTAATGACCCAATTGGGATAACATATGGAAAACTGTCTAATAGGAAATTAGGATTAACGTTTTATTAAAAGAAAGTGTTTTTTTAAGGCGATATTAAAGTGTATAGTGGCTGAGTATTGGTCTTTATCACGGAAAGTCTTTTACAGATTAAGCAGGTTTTGATAATCATACACTCGGAGGGGCATAGACGCTTAGTGCTATATATTCGACCTTTAAGGTAATGTTACAGTGAGTGGAGCATATTTGCGATTATGGAGGAGGGAGGCCGCCTCCCTCCTCCATAATAGCAACGGACCTGGCTGTCACCTTAGGGAGATTGGGTGATGAAGCCGCAAGATCACCCTACCTTGTTGTCGCTGAGGTTCTGCAGCACTTCCTTCCCTCCCGAGGTCCTGATCTCGATGCCAGCGACGCCGTTGCCCGTTTGCGACTGAGGGGTTCCCGGGTCCCCTTGCCTCTTCTCTGAGTCCTGGGGCACCTCTGGCTTGGTGGGGCTGCAGCGGGGGATCCTGCCTCCTGGCACCCTTCTGCCTCACTCCCAAGGCGCCGAAGTCCAGGGTCTTGGACTCGAAGGCCCCCTCCACGCTGCTGAACATGCCCCCGTACCGTACTTCCACCCTGGGCACCTGGGCAGTGGTGCCCGGCCCGTAGAAATAAATAGGTAGAAGGCAGCTCCTCCTCCGGGTCGTCCTCCCGCGGCCGCCGGTTCCCCGAAGCCATGCTTGGAGAGGGCGTGTGCGGAGTCTCAGGGGACAGACAGAGGGGAGTAGACAGCCGGGAGGCGGAG
The DNA here is from genome assembly GCF_964261635.1 of Lissotriton helveticus. NCBI lineage: Eukaryota > Metazoa > Chordata > Amphibia > Caudata > Salamandridae > Lissotriton > Lissotriton helveticus. The sequence continues at coordinate 272,832,755 of NC_136065.1, read as the reverse complement.
GGATGGGGCTGAAAGTGGGGAGAAGCAAGTGGGAGGGACTGTGTGCCACCCCCACGTGCGGCATCCAATGATGGATGCTGCGCGGTGGACCAGCCAATCCTGGCGCTGCATGCAGTGCCAGGATTGGCTAGGGGGGCACATTTGCTGCTCGCCCTGTCGGCCCTTGTAAACCCGGGCTACGGCAGGCTGAGAAGTCCCCCTAGGTCCCACTGGGGTACTGTAGTGCGCATGCTTGGGAAAGTTGGATCCCAAATTGCACTTGCGCACTACGCAGGAGTCTGTCTGCTGCAGCCTGAGTGTACTGTACTGTCACTCAAGCTGCAGCAGGCCACCCCCCCTGCCATTCCGAAATCGCCGGGTGTGTCCCGGCAGCTGACAATGTGTACACACTTGTAAGACTACAGAGAGGACTACATAGTAATTTTATTCATTTTATTCAGCTGTAAAGGATTGCGGCCTCGATGCGGGTCCATGTGGCTGGAGGGGCTACGCCCCTACGCCCCAATGTTGCACCGCGGCTGCCATAATGGCAGTGAGCAAACCTTCTTTAGAACAAAGTTAATCTTTTGTCAGCTGGATCCTTTAATAAATTATCCTCAGTGATAGACAATCTACCCCCAAGCTTCGCAGCACAGACTCAACTCGAACAGCATATGGCAGAGCTGAATTCATGTTCTCCATGTTCAAGGAGCTGAAGAAAGAATGTAAAAGGTATGAAATGAAATGGAGATGCCAGGACGATAAGGACAGTAAGGAAACCTATAAGAAAGCCCTTAAAAATATATGCAATACTTAAAGGCAGGCTACAGGATTTTGCCAACAGGATCAGTCAGTCTGCACATCCTGCCAAAGAAATATATTCCATTCCTTTCTAAAACCTAATCTAGCAGGAGCCAGTCCCCCCCCCCTTTCCAAGGAATGTTGCGAGCAGCTGGCCAATCACTTCTTAGGAATGGCCAGACCTATTTACAATTCCCTATCAGAAACAACAATTAATTTTATTAAAGCCAAAAAGGTGCTATAATCGATAAGCCTGCGGTGGAACAAAACCTTTACAAAACTAACTAAGGCAGACATTCTAAAAGCAGCAAATACAGTTACGTCGGGTTCTCCTCTCGACCCGGCTCCCTTAGACATTTTGTTGAAAGGAGGGGTGGCCCTTCTATCTGCCCTAATGATCATCTATCCTTGGAGAGTGGATGTGTTCCAGACACATGTAAACATGCAATAATTCGCTCATTGTTGAAAAAATCTTCCTTGGATCCTAATAGGGCGGAACAATATAGACCCATTTCACTACTTTCAGGTGTAAAATCCTGGAAAAATTGCTGAATGGCGTTCTCTCTGACTTCTTGGGCTCCAAGAACTTACTGCACCAGACTGGTTTTTGACCTGGCTGCAGTACAGAGACAGCCCTCTTACTGGTCACCGAAGACCTAAAAAAATCTCTGGACCAGGGTGGATCAGCTGCACTCATCCTTTTGAATTTGAGCGCAGTCTTTCACACAGTTTCCCATCCCATTCTCTGTCAGAGGCTAGAAAAAATTGGAATTACAGGAACAACATTAAAATGGCTAACCAAGAGGAGTTTTCAGGCCAGTAGAAGGCCTTTCTTATCGGAAATATATCAGCTTGAGTGTGGAGTGCTGCAAGGCTCTTCATTAAGCCATGTGCTTTTTAATGTATATGTATGGTCTACAGCAAACATTATCTGTGCCTTAGGTTTTACTATAGTGTCTTATGCAGACAACACCCAGATTGTTGTCTTCCTGTCACCCAACACTGACTCTACTCTTGAAAGACTTACTATCTGTCTGGAACAAGTGACCAGCTGGATGGCATTAAGCTGCCTAAAGCTAAAAGGGGAGAAAACAGAGATAATGGTGATCAGAAACAATCCCTCATTATGGGATCAATTCCTTTGGCCCAAT